>NC_136607.1:5169285-5499285 GCF_910589615.1 Taurulus bubalis
ATATCAGGTTGGATCAGAGCTCATTTTTGGCACTACTGGTCCGTGACTGTGGACAGACAGGCAGGAAAACAGGCTTTGAGATTTTGTTTTTATAATGCGAGAAAGGATTCATCTGAAGCAAAGTCATAGATCACTGATAGAATCTGACAGTACAATACAAATAGCACCGCGGCCGAGCACAGAGAGGCATTGTTATGCAGCGGGCACGCGTGTGCACTCATGTCGGGCCAGTAATAGTCTTCCCACAGAAGCAATGCACTTTGTAATCCGGTTGTCTATTGTTCTTTTCTTTTTTTCTCTCCTTCTTTTTTAGAAATATCCATATTGACTTGTACAAGATGGATGTTGTAGCTTTTGTTGTTGTTGATACAACCACTGAAATGCTAATAGTTCAAAAGGGTTTAAAAAGTGATCTAGCATAAACAGAAGCAGCAGTTACATATTGTGACCCCCGGCTCCACGAGTGCACTGAGAGGAGCCTCGCCGGACTCGGCCCGCTCAGCCATACGTCGTCATGGCCGTGCGTGCAGACCATCACCAACGGCAATTTTGTGCCCGATTTGTGTCCACGTTGCTCGGCCCGACGGCGGAGACTTATTGCTGTCCGGGGTTTGGACGTTAAATTTCCGAAACGCGGCGCATCGTTTACTTCCACTGTCTCCACTGCCACCAATGAGAGTGGCTACAAATGTCTTCAGTAAAGCGTGTACAGGTTTTGATGCATGCACTCAAGCTGCGAGTGTAAATCTCCCACATAAAAATAATCAATGTGCCAAAGCGAGATGGATTTAACCCCGCACTGTGACTGAACCAAGATTTACATCCTAGCATCCTAAACCATCTGGCAAGAAAGATACAATGAAGTGATTTATTTATAGGTTGGTCTATAAATACATGAAGTCCCAGCGTAACCTTTAATACCCGCAATGTATTTAATGCAACTTTTCTCCAAATATGATAAAAAGAATATTACGGAATCTAAACCAATCATTTTTGAACAATAAAACAATCTGTGTGAAAGGCAACATTGCACATAGCCCCCTTTGAATTCATCCGTCGGGGGTTCAAAGGGCAAAGGTTAGATGACAGTCAGTCTTGAAGGTAGACCCATGAATGGACTGCAGAGTCAGGCCTGAGGATGTCTTTGTTGTCCTCATTATGATCTCACCTGACCAGAGCTGCCATGTTCTTCTTTGTTCATCACATCTGTCTGTTAATACTGCTCCCAGGGGACATGGTGACTCTATGTCTCTCCTTTGTTCACCATCCCCCACTCCATCCCTTCCTGGAACTGGTGATTTAATGAAGAGCTCGGTCACCATGAATGGCCTTTCCCATCATCAGCGTCCTCCGTTTTGTGTGTGTGTGTGTGTGTGTGTGTTCATATCTGCTCAGATATGATCCAGCAAGCTGCAAAAACATTTCCTGCTCTTGCACTTGCTGTCGCTGTAGTCAAGCATGGGTTTTGTCCGTGAGACTGAAGGCTCATTTGAAGAAAATCCACAAACTCATCCTCAGCTTGTTTCCCTCTTTCTCTCTCAGAGGGTACTAAAGTTAAGATATCAATAGCTTCCATATTTACAGCACTATATCCAGGAGCGCTAATTTACCCGCACACATAAATACTCCTTTAATCAGTTAAGATGTTCAACAACGGGCTTTTCTTTTGCTTAACAAAGCTAACAGGGCCGGGGTCATCTAGCTTTTCCCACCTCCGTCTCCTCTCCTGTGTGTGTCCTTTGAAGCTTCTGCTGGGGATTTGGCTATCCCGCTGTCAAGGTAAATGCCCTGTAATTGGCCTTCTAATTCTGTGGGATAATGAGACGGGAAGCGAATGGCAAAGGCCACGCCGCTGTATTTACCTGCTGCACCAGACAATTAGCACACATAATGCTAATCACAGGCTGGCAGGTGGGCCTTTTTTAATGAGCCCTAAAAAGGATTAGTTCTCAATTTCTACTGCCGCGGTGTGAGTAATGTACGAACGAAAGTTATTAGTTAATCCCACATTTTTGAAAAGCCTTCTTCTATAAACTAGGTAATGTTACTAAAATAATAATACTGAAAATTATCTTATCTAAATATATTTATATTAAAAATATTTTTTCCGTGTAAACTTGAGCTCATTCGTAGAAACATGAATACATAGCAATGGAGACAATAGCTAAGGTTACATTTCAACTTTTCTTTTCAATCTACAGCCGTTATCAGAGCTCTGTGCGACCTTATTCAGGCACAATGGTGCTAGATGCTAACGCCAGCATGCTAACATGCTCACAGTGACACTGCTACCATGCTGACGTTTAGCAGGTCTCTTTGTTTGGCATGTTAGCATGCTAGCATTTGCTAACTAGCACTAAAGTACAGCTAAGGCTGATGGAAATGTTGATGTTTTGCATATATTTAGTCATCAACCAAAGGACCGGACAAATTAATATCCGACCAGAAAATGAAAAGTCAGTGGGTCTTTTTAATATACAATTCACCCTCAGGGGAACATGATTGTCTGCACCAAATCTCATGGACCTTACAACAGCTGTTGAGACAACTATTACCCAAAACCACGAATGAAGACCTCGTTGTGGTGCTTGAGGAACAGTCGGGGATCACCGAAGCCATTTAGATACATCCTCTGGGGACCATGAATGTGTGTACGAAATGTCAAAACAATTGATCCAATACTCGTGAGATATTTACAGTGCCAGTGATTTCAATGACATTGGCATTCATAGAGCCATGTAGCTAGTGAGCTAAATTAAATATGAATACACATATTTGTGCTGATTCCCTGAATCCTTGGCTTTTAGACCCCAACACACCAGAAATAGAAACCCTTCGCACCGTGCTGCCAGGCGTTCTCCACAGTGAGAGACCTTCAGGGATCCCCAGTGCCACCCGACCTCAGCGGGTGGAAGTCCCCGAGGTCGTTCGGCACAAGCGAAGACGGGCGGCGATTAAAGTGCGGCCCTCCCGAGGGCTGACAGCGAACTGACAGACACGTCAGCGAACACCGGCCCCCTTTAAATTGCCAGTTACAGATCCTAATTTAGCTGTCTCAAACATGTCCGACGGCTCATCAGCCGGGGATCCCACTAAGGTCCTCTGCTCCAAAGGAAGGTGAGAGCCGGGTGGCGTTTTTTTTTTTGGAGGAGGTCTGACTGCAGCCCAAAGCTGAGAGGAGGAGAACTCTCCCAGAGGGGTGGAGGCAGCAGTGGGTCTGTCAGGCTGGTTTCCACGGCGGAGGCAAGAGGACGGCGGAGGGAAGTGACAGGCGTCTCGTTGTTGTTCTGCCCTCTGGACAACATGCCTCGTCTGAGGAGACTCCCCCGTACGGCGCTCACAGTTTTCACAGAGACACGCGCTCGTGTGCATGCAGTGATGCGCTGCAGCACAGATGCGTGCACTTGCATGTTCAGCATGCGGACGCTCCGATGCACATGTTGGGTCTGGTTCAGTCAGACACAAAAAAATAAATGCATGGAAACGATCATGCTTATTCTCATGCTGTCGCCCTCTCTCATTATGTGTGTGTGTGTGTGTGTGTGTGTGTGTGTGCATTTGTCTAGTGATTCCAGATGATAATCTGGGACCAGGATGCCGTTCCCTGCAATCCCACAAACAGGCGAATGACACTGGAGTGAAATTGTCACGTTCTCTTATGATCCGCCTCCGTTTTGAACAAGTGTTTTCTTTTATCCACATAAATTCAAATACGCACGGAATCTGCCGCCTTATTATCCCAATAACAACTCTATGTAAGCATGAATATGACTTCTATATGCAATGGGAAAGGGAAAGCTGTAGTTCAGCTTTGTTTTTTTGCTAATTATATAGATTATATATAATAAGCAGTGTGTATTTCTTCTTTCATTCTGATGTATGATGCACCAAACTAGTGAGTAAAGCTTGTTAGTTAAGCAGAACCCTGACCTCCCACGATTTGAACTACAATTAGTACAGACAAAATAAAAAACAATCATATTTTTTCATTTCATCAGGACTATGGAAGCCCGTTTCCGTCATATTTTTGTTGTTGTTGACTTTATTATCTCATAATCATGACTTTATCTCATAATTTCGTTTTTTTTTTGGGACGGAAACAGGCTTCCATAGATCTTCAGTATTTACTGAATGAAGACTTTTTTTGGCTTCCACCTCCTGTCAACCCAAACTGGGATGTGTGTGACGCACTTCATGATCAAACACTTTTGCAGTTTTGGGCCGAGGCGTCTTCAAACCCTCTTCTATCTTCCCGGAGACGCGTCCGCCTCTCGGTGGGCTTCGGGGGCCGTGTTTATTAAGTCCATCACTTAAATACTGATTAGATTGTGCACCCTGGGATCTTTTGAGATTACGAGGACACGGAGCCGGGCCTCCCCGTCTGCGTGCGTGCGCATGAATGAATTTGCGTCGGCTCTTTTATTTGTTGTGCCGCGTGTGAGATTGTGATTTGTGACGCTCCTCCCGGGTGAGGATGAATAGAAATATCTCCCCGTGAAGTAATAACCTCGGGCTTAAGCGCGACACAGTGGCCGCCTTTGTTTTTGTTTATTTTATTTATATATTTCACTTGTCCCCGAGAGAAGGAGCCGTTGTCTGTGCAGGACCATAAAGTGGAAATCAATGGCAGGCTGTAATTCGCAGCCCGGAGAAACGACCCCGCTCCGATCAATCCTCTTCGTTTCGGTCGAGGCGTGGCGATGAAACGTTACGAGGAGAAGTCGCCACACACTTTTTCTCCCTTTATTTTTAACGTTAATATCGCAGCTCCTGATTGTTTAACACCCTTCTTGAGATGTGTTGGGAAATGCATTCATAAAGCATGAACATGCTTCTCATAGCAACCGCGAGATAAAATGAACAGGAGAGCCAACTTGTGAGGCTTTTTCTTGGCGCCGCGGCGTTCATGCTAATGCTTTTCTACATTTTTACGGTATTTCTTTCAGGTAAAGTTCTTTATTTAGCATGGACGCATTGAGTATATATTGTGTTTAATGATAATAAAAAAAACAAAAAGAAACCATAAAAGCATGTTTATATTCTCCAAACTAAGTCATTGAAAAAGTAAAATCTTTAAATGATCTTTGGTCACAGCAAGTATTCATTTAAAACAATTTAAACAAATGAATGCAAAATAACCACGTTGTGTCTCTTCCGGATATTCCTGTCTCTTCGCTCACGCCCTCGTTCATATCTGGGAAAACTGTGGCACGACCCCACTCGGGGAAACGTCCTTGTCATGGAGCGAGTACCGAGTTCAACCCTCACTTGGTCTGCTATCTCCGGGGAAACGAGCCGACAGCGTGTATAGGCTGTAGGATCCTCCCCCGTCATCCTTCATCCTGTCGTCTCCCAGAGGCCTTTATGTGCCATCATCATTCCGCGTGCAGTGACGGCAGTTTGATGACAGCTGGTTTCTAACGGCCGCACTCACAAAAATGTAGTTTTCTCCTCCGACCGTCCTCTCTCTGAGGAAGCTGACAGCGCCGGGTGACTCACAAGGGGCCCCGGGGCCTCATCAGCGCTTAATCTCAATCTCAATCTGCACTGATGACGGCGTGAAGTTTTCACACCTCCGATCAAACAAACTCCCTCCAGGCTTTTAAAGGTGTCTCTGAAGCGCCAACTTTCAAGGGCGGTTGGGTATTGGATCGGTACCCAAAGCACTGTTGAGCTCATGTAGTCGTATGGAAGTTACTGGAATCATTTTACGTGTGAGGCAACATCAGGCTTGACGAATATAAACATAGATTCACATTTACTGCCTTGTCATCATTAAAATAATAATGTGCACACCAGCAACTTGCTAAAAATAAAAGAAATTACAATTTAAGTCTAAACCTTTTTTTGTCAAAACATGCTGCAACAAATTGATCAAACATAATACAATAATTTAAATTCTAGTAAATTATGTATATAGTGTATAAACATTGAATTCAACTGAATGACTGTTTTTGCTGCTTTTAATGGTTTTATGTGAAGCACTTTGAATCGCCTTGTTGTTGCTATACAAATAAACTTGCCTGGCCTTGAATAGATCGCCCTTTGTGACCGATACCAGTTTCAGAGAGAGAAAACAAAACAGAGTCCCATAAGCAATTACAGTTTCCATGCAGTGAGTAACTGTTATATCAAGATGAAGAATTCCTCTCAGCTAATTCTTGTTTCTCAGGCTGCTGTAAACATCAAAGACGTATAAAAAAAAAGCCTCCACGTCTCCGACCTCGGAGAAACTCTTCACGCTCTGGATCCGCCCCCCCGCCGCCTGTTTGCTCCCGTGTTGACTCGGGATTAACACGGAGATGGCCGTCTAAATCATCCGTAATAGAGGAATAATCTCCGTGACCTATTAGAGTAATACAGTAGACAAACACGCACCAGCGATGCTCCATCTCACAAGATCACACACACAGTTACACACACACAGTTACACACACAGTTCCACACACAGGCGGCACGCTTTAATTGATTTGCTTTGTTGCGCGCTCGTTTTAAAAGAGAGGATGTTTTGTGTGCATGCGATGACGCTAATGGACCGCCGAGTTCAGAGTGTCAGCGAAGGTTTTTGATGATCGTGTCATGGACACAAACACACAACGTCCTTACACACAGAGGGGAAAAACAACAACTAGACTAAATGTTCGCCATAAAAGTGTCACACGGCAACACTAATGTTAGTCAATAGCATGTTTGGGGACATTATGTCGCTTTGCGTTCAGGGTTTGGTTCTCTATCACATGAAGACATTGCTCTGAACTCTGGCAACGCAGCACAACTGTGAAATACAAATAATAATGTAATATAGCTGGAGGAGGCGCATGGAGCAGACGGTGCTTTCAGGTTTTCAAATTGACAAACGGAGCAATGTTTCAATGGAAACGGATGATCACAGCGCTTTGAAATTTTAGATTTATGTTATTTTGTGCGATGTTGGAGCTCCAGTTGTGAGAGGAGAAGACGTTCTTGGTATTTTTAAAGGCAGTTTGATTTGGTGTTTAGAGGAGGGAATAAAACATGATGTGACAGCAATTTCATGTTTTTTTTTTGGGTGTGGGGTGAGCCAGTGGAGGGCCGGGTTGCCGACTATTAACCGCGCAGCTAACCAGCCATTACAAAGCGGATTACGTCAAGAGGCACTCAGCCGGTCCCGCTCAGCTCCAGCACGGCTTCACACTCTGCTTGTGTTGTCCTGACAATCAGGAAGATGTAATCAGTCACCGAGGCAATCTCCAATTTTAAATGTTTTTTTGTAATCCCTTTTGCTCGCCCAACGCACACCATCCGTTAGCTAGTAGACACGCATTTATTTTCCCCCGACAAATCCTTCAGGAGGCAGCTGGCGAGAGCGTGTCCGGTTTGATGTGCGATACGAAACCGATCCTAAAAAGTGAGAGTATTTTTGTGTGCAGGAAAATTCCAGCGAGGTCAATTTGTCCCTCGCTCTTTGTTGCGATAAGTTTCTCTGTTTTCCATGACCTGAGGACATGACGCCGCTACCTCACTCCCGAAAAACAAATAGCCCGTGGGTCCATTTTAAAGATTTTGAGTCACCACGCACAACCGTGGTTCAGCGTAAATCTAGTTTCTATATGCATCATTTACAACCGGCTGTCTGGGAAATGAATTTATGCTAAATAGCGGGTGTGCCTTTAGGACGCTGTCAGTTTAGGCTCATTAATTAAGACACGAGTCGTATGCAAAGTCAAACGATGTTCCCCAGATGTTAATCACCGCGAGTGCGAACCCGCCAATCTGCACCTGCCGAGAGAACTACCTTCCTAAATAATGACTCCATTAATTACTGAGCGATGTTCTCTCTCGCTCTCCCCCTCTCTCTCTCTCTCTCTGCGGCGCCTTAATTGAATGTACCAATAATGGATTTACAGCGACGTGGAAAACGCTGAATCGAGTCCCAAAAAAATTAAAAACGAGCATCAGACGTCGGTTTCTTTTTTTTTGGGGGGAGACGACCTGAGATGAGAGAGCGAGCGAGCGAGCGAGAGGGGATGAGAGCGGGAACAAAGATAGAGGGGAGTAAAGTCAAACTAATGATGGTGCGTACAACAGGCCATCTATGTTTGATGAGTGTTAGCTTGAATGACTGGAAAGTGAGATGAAACAAAGATGAAAAGGAGCGAGTCTGAAGAGTGCGCAGCTAAGATAACAGCAGAGAGTTCAGATAATTAAGACAGTTGTGCCTTGGTTGCGGATTCCCTTCCTCCAACATTTGATGTGTGCCACTATTCATTAAAAATGTAAACATCTGCTTTTTTATTCAGCTTACACTGTTTTTCTTTTTCTTTTTGCCCGCCATTATTCCAAAGACGAATCACTCGATTGGGAAATAAGTCAATTGATGATGCATGTAGAACTGGAGATAGTACTAAACCGTGGCTATTTTGCCGCTGTGACAGCCTCCACTCTGCTGGGAAGATGCTCCACAATATTCTGCAACCCGGCTGCCCCACAGATATTTTCCTCCCGCTCGATTCCCCCCACAGTTGGGTGTCATTTAAGCAGTTAAAGTGAGTAAAAAAAAAAGTGAGTTAAAACAGCGCCAGTCAAATCTCAAAAGGTGTAAAAACCATGTTGATGGCGTGTGATTGGATGTGCAACGGCTCCAACGGCAAATTAGATTCCAAGTTAAACTCTGCTGATGCCGCTCTCTGCTTTCAAAGCACCATCTGCACACTGAAGCCTGTTATCTACCTGGATACCGGCAGCACATTCTGCCCGTGTGAAGGTGTGCTAGAGGCCGTCTTCACAGTCATTAGAAGTCTCAATACAGGCGCTAATGGAGTGGCTATACCCTGCTGCTTCTCTACATGCTGAGTTTAAAAGCTTTTTATTTGTTTATTTCCCATTCAATTTTTTCTCTCATCGCTCCTTTCCCCCCTTTTGTTTACTGTACCGGCTTATCATCCTCCCTCTCATCCTCCAAGTCAGCAATTTACCTTTCAGCCTCCTCCATCGCTGTGTTTCTTTTTTTTTGTCCTCTCCCGTCCGTCAGCTTTCGGCCGCATCGATCGCTGACGGTGTGAAAGCTGCACTGCAACACACACCCGTGTCGATTCAGTGATGTCAAAGCTGCAGCAACAATGCAGCTGTGGAGCGCCACGCCGACGCGTTGCTGAACGGCAGGCGGCTTTTTGAACGTGTTTGGCTGCTTTTGTCACGCACCTGCCAGCCGAGCAACATCAGGGCGACAAGCAATGCAACACTTTGTGCTCTGCTATCCGTCTAGTCCTCGAAATATAGTGCGCTTTTTATTTCCCAACGCAATCTCCAATGGAAAATAATGATTATATTCTGGACACTACGGTAATATGTATACGGTGCAATGAGAGTTTTCAGTGTGGTGCCTGGAGCTCCTTCACCAGTCTGCAAGTTTATTTCATAGGCATTAAAACAAGTGGACAACCAATGGAGTCTAGACACAGGGTTATCAATCTAAAAAATTGCCTTGAGGGCAGAATTTGCAATTTGTACTTCATTGCGAAGCCCTATATGGTCCTTTATATCTGAGAGGGACACTTTAATAATCTCTTTCAATCTTCATGCTCTTTTTCTCTCTTCTCACTCCTCCCATGTCTGGCTCCTTTTAGCATCTTTCTACCCTTATCTTCTTCTTCTTCTTTGAGGGTTCCATCCATTATAGATCAGTGACATATAAGTGGGGACTCCCCAGTCCCAATACAAGTCCCAATTCTCACCTGCCCTGCCCTGTCTAAGTATCAGTCTGAGGAAGATCAATCAGAAGTCAGCCGAGCGGCCCTCCAGGGTCGCTTCCTGCCGAGCCGCCCGCCTCCGTCGCATTTAGCGGCTCTAAGTTGTCCGAATCCGTCGGCGGTCGCAGGAGAAGACAACATTTTCATCCACGGGGAGATCATTGAGGAAGCGCGTTTTTTGGGTGATTTGATCTTTAAATCAAAGCGGTGGCGACCGATTGAATGCCATCGCACAGTGGGAACAAAGTAGGCCCCCTCGCTGCGGCAGCGTGGCCGCGGTCATTAACGGATGCTCAATGATCCAAAAGTAGACGCCACAAAGGTAAAACGCCGGAGAGGCGAGTCGGAGTCGCGTTTGATGCCCGACACCTTTTTGAGCTTCATTACCCCGGCTCTGTTACAGCGCGTGCCCGTGTGGATGAGCGCTCATGTCTCCGGGCCATCGTTAATATCACACGGTACAGGGTGTACGGAGGTATTAAGAGATTACTGTGGCAGAATAGATCACATTTTACAAGTGCTCTGGGAAAACGGATTGTTCTTTTCCCACACTTTCATTCATCCTTTTCTAAGCTTATTATCCCAGATTGTCTTCTTATTTCCTTTCTCAGTTGATGAGGATTAGCTGATTCCCTTCCAATTTTAGCTCATTATGAATTCATATATTTAGTATTTGGACCATTGTTTGGACAAAACAAGTTCTCTGCAGGCGGCTTCATCACTATAAGTGGCCCCTTTCACATTCAGCTAATCATGTGATCCATCATTAATAGAAACATGTTGACTATGGCTGCCACGACTTTTGCTTTGTTTGCTGATGAGATGACAACCAATAGAAATGACAGGATAATCTAAACTCTACATGTGACCACAGCACCGTTTGCAAATAGAGCGCTACAAGTTCTTGACCCAAATCGGATGAGAGCGAAAGTCTGAGTGATGATCATTATCCCACGGACCGGGAGAGAAAATGTTTTAATGAGGGTTTTGTCGGAGGATCACAGGTGTATGACGCAGACAGACACTGACGCGCACCGGCAGATTCACATTACATGTGATGCGAGCGGCCCGTCAGACCTAATGGGCCCCTCCTCCCGAGTCAGATGTAATGCGGCATAGAGGACGGCGCAGGACACGACATGGAGCAGACAGCGGTGAGGCTAATGCAGCGGCACGCCATCACATCGGAAGGACGGGCGGCTGGGGGTCAGCGGACAGGAAGGGGAACTATTTGTTTACTTCTTCTTTACATTACTTTATTCAGCAGTAGATAAATGTTTGAACACATTTAGAGGGCTCGTAAAAATATGTTTCGCCCCGGAATTTTCAGTTCCTCATCTTCAACTTCCTTTGGGTTTGATGGAGAGGAAGAAAAAGAAAAGAGGGAAAGAAGTGAGGCACACTGTCGTAGCCTGAGGGTTGGACTGTGCATCAGTGGCCACACAGTCAGAACAATGTCATCATCACCCTGCTGCCTCTATGATGCAACTCCATGCTGGGTGGTGATGTGCAGCATGCAGTGGCAAAACAGAATGCATCAACAGCTGCAGGCCGAAGTCCCGCCCCCTTTCCGGTTGGACCACTGTGGGAACGGTGGTTTATGGCAAGAGACTAATATTATCTTCTTTTTTTTTTAACCCGTTTCAATTGCGCACTGAATCACACATTTGATGTTTCTCAATTTCAAAGATAATTTTGCAGGTCAAGACAGTTACAACTGCTAAAGTGAGAAAATACACAACAAAAAGTCCCCTAAGCGTCGTCTCTCGCTCTCGCTACGATGCCTGTGTGTTTCGTAACGGGTAATGCATAATATCTATTTATATTCTCTCTCCTCCTCTATTGTCGACTCTCTTTTGACCTTTTTAAAACGTCTCCTTTCTTAGTGGTTGGACCCCAAAAGCGGTAACGCCCGGCCTTCACCATGTCTGTCGGTTTTCAATGTCCTCCCTTCACAGGAGCTAATTGAGCCCTGCAGTGTGTGTGTGGGCAGACCTGCAGACCAAAAATAACATCGAGATCAGGGCTGACAGGAAGAGAGAAAAACAAAAACAGGAAGAAAATAAAAATCCCACTCATGCTTTTTGGCTCATACATTTTCAATCGGTGGTCCTGGGCAGCCGCTTCTTCTTCGATCTTTCAGAAGAATTCTCAGTGCGTTGAATTATATATATATATATATATATATATATATATATATATATATATATATATATATATACACTTCTCAAACTTTCCTTCGACATACCGACGCACATTCCACCCTCTGTGCTATCGAGGCCATCTAAAGTCAAGACGGAGTATTCCAAGTAAACACCTGACATCCACCTTTGGGCAGCAGAGAACGGAGCTGTGACCCGACAAGGTGGCGCACAAAGTCCCACGTGGACTCCTGTCAGCGGGAGCGTCCCAGTGGCCCCTGCTGCGTCCCCCCGGGGGCCCCAGGGACATGCCGAGGCTCTCCTGGAAGCTGTCACCCGAGTCCAGAAACACTGACTGCCGTCTCCAACCCCCTGCACTGACACACGGTGTCCTCACACGTCTTCCATATCCATATTCCAATCACAATTATTGCCAATTGTTGTCAGGATTCTAACAGCATATGAGCGCGAGTGAGCGCTCCCTCCTTCTCTTGCTTTGGTCCGTCCCATGGTGCCCCAGTTTGACACACAAACAGCCGCCCTCCTCTTCCTCCTCCTCTTCCTCCTCCTCCTCCTCCTCCTCCTCCTCCTGGAGGCTTGCACAAATCGTTGACAATGTTTGGGAAGAAAATGAGTCCCACGTGGGATTATTTAGAGTTAAACGATGTGAATCTGGATGAGGCTGCGGGCGCATTTCATTTTGGCAGCCTGAAAACAAATAGCTGGGAATGTGCTGGAAAAATCCATTGTTACCATTTTGGATTTTATTTTTGTAATTTTTTTAACAATGTTTTCAGAGAGCATATCTTTTGGGTCCGACGCCATCCGTATCAAAGCATTGTGCGCATGTGAGGCTGTCTGCACCCTAACTGTCAAAGTAGACTAACGGGATGTAAACCACCTTTTTAACGTTTGGAGAATACAGTGAGGGAATTCTCTAAAGGCACAGCCAGAGGAGTACAGGAGCCTACTGTTCAACCCGAATATCCTGAGGGCCCTTGTGGGTGAGGTATACAGAATAAATATTTTTTCGACAGCGCTTAAAAAGATTGTTTAACTTTGCACACGTTGAAGTGAGAGAGAGGAGGAGGAGGAGGCAAACACAAGAGAAAGCCTCCTTAGAGAGCAGAAGTAGATAAAGTGGTTGTTAGAATGACTAATTTCCCATATGTAATCCATCCTGTAAAACCTCCTGGAATAGAGACGCTTTATTGCATGGTGGGTTACCATTACACACTCACTATAGATAGCCTTGGAATCCCTTGTAGACCTTCGCCAGCCTACTTTTCAGGAGATTGGAGATTTGAGCGGATTCCTCGGATGGTTTGACCTCCGACCCGCTTGCATGCGGCTCGTTTATGTCTGACTTTCTCCTTGGATTATTGCTCTGTAATCTTAGTCAGTCTGAATGTGACCTTGAAGAGTGGTGGTGTTTCTCCTTTTTTTGGGGGCCCACGGTTCAAGGTAAACCTGCATTATATATCAGCCCAGGGATGTGGAAGGGGAAGAATATAGGGGAATAAGCGGAATAAAATCAGCTGCTTGTGGATTCATCCTTCTGCTGTTCCGACCACGTCCCGGACTCTGTCCTTGAATGTGGAGTGGTGTTTGTGTGTTTAAGGAGGTGTTTTTTTATTTCGTCTGCGATGAACTAGAATCCGAGTGCTCCCCCAGGGGGGCCCCAGGAGTTATTCTCCTCTCCTTCTCCTCTTCCTCCTCCTCCTCTTCCCAGCGCTTAACGATCAATTCCTCCACACAGCCGGACTCCCCGCTTTCCCCTTCCACCCACTAGAAAAGACCTGTGGAAGTGTAAAGCGGTGAGACAAAGAGAGATGCATGTAAACAAAGAGAGGGAGAGTCTGAAAAAATGACGCGACGCATGTCAGTGCAATTAAATGTAAATGTGAAACGTCAGCGACGAGTTGGTAATTGATGTGATGAACAACAGGCAGATGGATTTAAAAGTTAGACAATGCATGTCGTCATTGATTTTTTTAATTTTTTATGAATGCACACGTAGTTTAACAAAGAGACATAAAATCATTTATCGTTTCGGCTGAATTCAAATTAGCATTCAAGTTTGAGTAACAAAGAAAAAAACCCTGCTGATCAAACGCTGATGCGGCAAAAAAAAAAAAGTTGTTTTATTTTATTCTGACTTTTTGACAGATGTGAAATGTTGTGTTGTTTAGAGCGCTGTATTCATCCCAGTGAGGGATTGTATTGTTGCCCTACAATCACAGGATGATAAACGCGTCAAGGACGTGGTAAAAAACAAAAAAAATCAATACGCACAGAAGAGCGCATCGGCAGAAATGTCAACCGTTTGGTGCTTTTTTAATTTGATTAAAGTTCAACTTTGTGGATGTTAGTTTTGGAGAATTGGTCAGTCAAAACGATCCGTTTGAAAAACCGTCGGCTCCGGGAAAATGTGAGGGGTCGTTTTCCCCTTTCTGCTGACGTCTTGTCGATTCGCCTGGAAAAAGGAGACGCGGATTATGTGAAGTAAACAAAATCACATTTGTTTACAGCATTTAGTTTCTGTGATTTCCGTCTCTCATGAGCGGAGAGAGAGACAGTTGTTTTGGCTCGCTGCTCACTCTAATCACCTCCACACACACACACACACACACACACACACACACACACACACACACACACACACACACACACACACACACCTGTCCCTGACACACTCGCTCCCCATCCGTCCTCCCACACCTTAATGAGGGAGCTCATTACGGACAAACAAGCCGCTGCTCCTCTGAATAAGCAACGAGGACGATCTCTGCTGGTCGGCCGCCGGCTGAATATTTTATTGATTCTGCAAGTCCAGCTGTTGATCCGTCTTGTGTACTCCGTGTCATTAATATAGTGCACGCGGAAACAAAGCCCCCCCTGTGTCCATACGAGTTCATCAGGTCGCATTCATTGTTAAGTGGCTCGCGCGTTCAAGGCCACGTGTGTTTACACTTAAAGTGTGTATGTGTGTGAATATTCTCTCAGCTTCTGATAGTCAGGATGAGGAGCCACCCGGTATGTCAAACGCAATATCCACATACATACACACATATATATATATATATATATATATATATATATATATATATATATATATATATATATATAACAAATCTCTGAAAAGCAGTAATATATGCACAAAATATTTTCATAGTTCCAACACCACATTTAACTGCGGTTCAATCTCCAGATAAACTCCTGATAGATATCCCTTGGAACTGAGACGCATCTCGTTAACACAATTAGTTTCACCTGGAGTGTCGTTAAAGGCCGTGCCTCAACACAGGTGTTTTTTAATTACTGTGGCTGATTAGTCTGATTAGTTGGGCGGCGCTATTGCACATGTCACCCAAGCAATGGACCAGTGAGAAGGCCACAGGTCACTGTAGATCTGCAGCAATTGGTGGAGTCGCTGACGAGTCAATGGACAGAAGATGAATTGGCAACATTTGTTATCATTGATTCGTTGTTTCATCACATTCAACAGCTTCTCGCATTGGAGAATTGTCTTGTTTTTCATTTTGGTGAATTGGACATCTCTTGACTGATGATTCACTGGTGTGTGTGTGTGTGTGTGTGTGTGGGTGTGTTTTTAAAGTAGCCGTCTGTCAGCGCCCACGTACCTTGGCGCAGCACGTGCGGCGGTTGTTTTCCAGAGGGTGCGGTGACGCTTCAGAGGTCGGCGCCCAACGTGTACTTTTCCCCTTCCCAAACCTCTTTTAGTCATATTGTGACCCAGCAGAGCTGAAGACATAACTTCACGTTTGACTGATCCAATGTGACGGTTCATGGTTTATGCACAGTGTGACACATTGTAACGTTCACATGGCTTCTGTGAAGTTGGACTAAATATAAATAAGACAACACACAAAAGTAAAAAGAAAGATTTTTTATTTATTTTTGCTCTTGAATCTGTAAGCTGTGACTCTTTTCTCTTCTTTATTATTATTTATTCTTCCCACTCAATAGAAGGACAAACTTCCGACAAAGCCATTGATAATAATAAAAAAAACTTTTTATATTTTTTTTTTTATATTTTAATGCTCAGACTGCATCAAAGTGAGTGCTTAATTATATATATTTAAATGGGGAAACCTTTTATCAACAGCGCCTCGAACCAAAAAGGCTTTTCAAAAAACACACGGCTGTTTTTAGCATAAAAACACCAGAACCTTGGGGTGCGAAAAGCAATCGTAGAAACCAACAGGAGTACCCAGAATTGCTTTTGTACACGACTCGGCTCATTTGAGAAGCAACAGCGTTTCCTATTTGCCTTTAGGGACCATGAACATAAACACGCGAATGGGCAATCCCACCAAAGTAATTACTTTAGCGTATGTGTGCATTGTTTCTGCAGTCGCGCTCGTGAACGTGACTCCGTGAGCTTCTCGGCCCGAGGTGTGCCGAGGCCGAGGTCTAGCCTGCTAATGAAGTTTCCCCGCCTCTAATGTAATTAATTACAGCACTTATCTGGCCGGACAAAAACCCAGCTCGATGGATTATAGTCGGATGCAACATCTTGGCCCTGGATGGCCGACTGGGAAATGGATCATGATTCTCTCTTAGAACAACAGACACACACACACACACACACACACACACACACACACACACACACACTCACACACACTCCCCGGCAGCACCGTCCAGACTGCAGACTTTGCCCTCATAAAAGAGCCACAGTTTTTATTTAGATTTTGGGTAAAAAGGGAACTGCATTCCTTTTTTATAGAAGCCCAACGTCTAGTCCGAAAATCAATCGTGTGTGTGAATCCTACAGAATAGGACCTGTGAATCCTATTTTTTTTAATTTAATACAAAGTCAATAGGAAGACATGAGTAGCCGTGAACAAAGGTGGATTCGCTCTAGAAGGCTCAAATGGAATCAAAGTGTTTCAACTCGAGCTTCTCCCTCTCTGGAGGTACAAAGATGAGAAGAAAACCATCGATAACCTGGAGGAAGTATTAGGGATCAACTGATCCAACCTTTTTTTCCAGACCAGATACATGGTCTGATTTAAGGCTCTTCTTAAACGTTGCCAAACAAAACGTAACAATTAAATACATAGAAACAAATGTCCTGAATGGTTGCTTTATTAAAATAATATGTGATAATGAATAATGGTACCTGTGTGTGCAGTCCGAACAAACATGGACTTCGCAGTCAAACTGGTCTGAAGTAATCTGAATACATAATAACCTTCTGACTTTCCATTCAAATTATTTTTTTAAGGGGTCACAAACCAATGCACTGACGGGACACACAGCAGCTACGTCTGTTAGCTAGCCATGTCAGCTCAGACTCAGGTTACAGTTTTTCAATTATTAAGTTTCTCTTTGTGTGTGTGTGTGTGTGTGTGTGTTCTCATCTCTATACACTCATGAAGTTAAGCCATGCAGCTGTGGGATAAATGGATATTTTTTGCTCAAGTCTTTCAAAAAAATGAATCTTTCCCGTCGTCTTGCATCTTTTACATTGACTCCGTATGCAGCCGTGCCGCCTGTACAAATCGCTCCTTCCTCAAAGAAGCTGCGGGGTCTATCTGTATTTTGGTCACATCCCGCCGCTCACACATCCTTTTGACAGTTACAGTGGTCGTAGTCTCCGTAACACCCAGCAGCTCTGACATGACAGCTTTACGGAGCTTTCATACTTCTTACAGTGTACGGCTTAGCAGCCAACAGGAGCTTCATGATGTTGGCAACCAGAGCTATTCGGTGAAAAACCCAATTCCTCCACCCCCCACCCCCGCGGGGCAGAGAAAAAGAGGCACTGGCTTCTTTATCTCCCACCGGCTGACACTCTCCATATTCCAACACTAAATTACTTCCCCCTGCCTCTGTGATGGAGAAGTAAAAGAAAAACGATCAGTCCGAAAGGCGTGGATTTATATACTGTATAAATGGCAGTTTCTCATGGGATCCTTTCAACCCGAGCCTCCTGACAGACTGGAGAAATGGCTCTTTAGGGTCCTGGGAGAGCCGATAGGAGGAGAGGGATGGAAGAGAGTGGAGCATATGGCCATACTGTTTCCTTCATCTGTTACTTTGTTCGCACAGCTCTGCGTTTCGGTTCAATAAGTTCTGTATACTGACTGTGTGTAAAGATCTATAAATAAAACATTCCCTACTGCTCATCATTCGACTAATAAAGGGAAACATATTTATGAAACATTGAGACAGGAGGGGTATATGTTTATGGGAAGCACAGAGTGCAGGAATATTGATGTCCTGTAAACACCTTCCTTTGAACAGTAGTGTCGTGGATGCAATTTGAGTTTGGCATTAGGCACCTTGAGCTGAAATATTTCTACATATATTATTTCTGTTAATATGAATATTTACATTGGTTCAGCGAAGAGAATCATTTGAGGTCTTATATCAGTTTTTTACTGCTGCTGCTCGGGCCATAGTTTATCATCAGGTATAGCACACTGACGGCGGTAAAAGTGCATACAAATAACACTAAATAAAATAAAGGGGCTTCTTTAACTGTCAGTTTTACATTGTTTTCCTCTTTTTTTTGCTTTTGAATTAGCACATTCGGTGTTGTTCGGTAACTCCCAGTCATCACATGATTTCTCTCCGACCTCCCACACAAACACACCACCATGCCTCAGAGTTTTGTCAAAGTTTGATTGATAAACAGCTCTCGGTGCTCAGTGGTTTTTGGATTCATGGCTGGTCGCGTCCTCACAATTTAAGCAGTGAAAAACTGTGTTTTCTCTCTGTGCACCACCCAGAAGCAATCAGGGAGCCCACCACGGCTCTTTGTTTGCGTTCCTCTGTTCCATTTTTGTTTTTTTTGGGGGGGTGGCGGTTGAGTTAATCAGCTTGGAGTCACGACAACAACAAAATAAAATCACTGGCTAACTTCCGGTTGACGAGCGCCTTCCAGACGCATCAGACCGAGTGTAATAATTTGATGTGACCGCGTTCGCATACAAACAACCCGGTTGAGTCGGTGAAATACGAGCAGGATGTTTTCGGAAGGAGGCGCTCTGTCAAACTGTCGTGTTTTATCCCAAAAGATTTCATTTGGCTGCTGCAAAGCGGGGCATTTCATCAAAGGCAGAGCAGATTCAAGCCTTTTTTTTTGTTGGGAAATTTGGATTTCAAAACAGGAAGCTTCAACCACTTTGTGGCCTCTTTCCTCTTCATATACGTTCGTAAGGTTTTTTCTCCATGATGTTCAGGTTTGTTGGTGGCCTGCAGAGCTCAGATGACTTTGCTGCAATATATATTTTATTAAATCTGTATTAGTCATCAACACACCAACATACACCCAAATCCGATATTTCTTGAATATGGTTTTTATGATAACTTATAGATACCAAAGACATAACTTAGGAAGGGTGCGTTTCATTTATTTTTGATTGAATGCCCAACAATCTTTGAAGTTGTTTCTCAAAAAAAACAAACTGCAGTTTAGACTGAAACGTGTTGCACAGGGTGTAGAATAAACTGGCATGTACATGTAGAAGTTTGCACGGTCAGGTCCAGATCTAAGACCAACGACCAAAAGTCCTTCTCGGCCCAGGTGATCAAGAGAAGACGCAAAATCGAAACAATGAGCGTCTTGCTGCGTCAAATCTGACGGAAGGTGTCGCGTACGGCCAGTATTTAGCTGTAAACCCATTGTGTCAATCAACCCCCGCTCTCACCCACGCACAGACACAATCTCGGCTTGACCTCCAGAGGCCGACGGTAACGAGGAGCAGCTGCGATTCCTCCTGCCGCCTGTCCGGGCCGGTTACTGCTGGTCACCACCTTGCTGCAGATGTGCAGGCACATAGGTGTGAGGTGTAGCATGCTGCGGGGCTCGGGCCCCCACCCACTCACATGAATACCAACCAATGTGGCCTGACAGGCTCCACCTCAGCCTTGAGGGCAGCGCCGTAGAATCATCAGGATGACGCTCCTTGATCTCAAGTCTTACTTTTTCCCCTCTCTTTTATATATTTATAATCCATAGACTACAAGAAATGGATGTAGTCACCCTGACGTCACCTGTTGGTTTTTGGACTTTTTGTTCATGGGAAGGAGCGAGGCCCGCCA
Organism: Taurulus bubalis; assembly: GCF_910589615.1. NCBI lineage: Eukaryota > Metazoa > Chordata > Actinopteri > Perciformes > Cottidae > Taurulus > Taurulus bubalis. The sequence continues at coordinate 5,189,234 of NC_136607.1, forward strand.
CGGCCCATAGCATCATAACATTAGCTCATGCTAAATTAGCTTAGCTTAACTTTGGTTCGCTTCCTGGAAGAAGAAAAAAGAACAGAGGATTTCTCTGAATGTCTTTTAGCACAACGGGCTCAGCTAACAGGTTAGGCAAGGTGAGCACGCACACCTACACCTGCTAATAAGTGCTAGCATTTAGATAAAATAATACTTGTATGTCACTCGGCGAACAAAACTGGAGCAGAGACTTCTTCGAAGGTGTTTTGGTACAAATACACTCACCTAGAGCCATGTTGTTTATCTGATATTTGCATGAAAAAGTCTCCGGAAGGGACCAGCGCCACAAACACGGCCCAGCTAGAGGCTTGTGTCACTCAAAGCAGCCACGAACCCTTAATTATGCGTAACATAATTAAAACTTGGGGAAATTTGTATTTTGTTTTTGGAGCCTCTCCTCGAGGAACTGCAGTTTTTTGGCACATCCGTTTTGGCTGCATTCTCCAGCCCCGGAGGTCGCTGCTTAAGAGTGATGCCCCTCCCACTCAGCCGGATATACCGCGGCCTCATGAAGGAGACACAAGCTCCATTTATTTTTGCTGAGCTCAACCACAATAAACCAAAGCCTCGTCCTTCACCCCCTCCCCTCCTCTCCCTCGCAACCCTGGCCTGTGTCACTTAGCTCCCTCTGCTAACGCATGACCTCCTGGAGGTGGTTGTGCATCTGTGTGTTTATCTATAGGGACGAGGCATCATGGGAACGGGCTGCTTCTCTCCGTCCGCTTCATTTGAGCGGGTTGACCCCCGCGGAGGCTCCGACGTAAACCTCCTCTCACCCCACATATGGCTCAGTGTCTGAGCCACACGACGCTCCAGCACTAGAGGGAATAGCCGACGTCGCCATACTTCCCCGACACTGGATACTCCCACAAGCTTATGCCAACAAATGTAATCTCTCTCTATTTTCCTTCAATTAAACTCAATTACCTCCCACGGAGACCCACTTCAGGTTCGCTTAGCGAGCGCGTACATTTCTATGCAGCTCCTCGGCATGTGAGAGTCAATCTGAGATGATGTTTGATAATGCTCTGATTAATATTGCATGGCTCGTCTCACTTGACTATTAATGTATTCCTGCTCGCTTGTATGGTATCTCTGTGGTCCATCTCTCAGGCGGTTCTAGATGTTTTGCTGGTCTCGTGTGTGTGTGTGTGTGTGTGTGTGTGTGTGTGTGTGTGTGTGTGTGTGTGTGTGTGTGCTCAGAGGCCACACACAGCAGATAAGATCTCATTCTCAGGCCCTCTGTGAGTGGCAGTGAGGAGACAGCAGAGGGATGAAAGAAAACGACGGGCCGCCCTCCGTCTTTCTTATCAGACCCTGAAGAAGAAGCAGCTGGATGACGTAGACACAATGGTACAGGTAGAGATAAAGTCAGACTTATCCAAACATTTCATTTTTCGTTTTTTCAGGCTGCCCCCTTCTTCGCCAATGAGTTGACTGAGCGGCTTTTTCAGTTTTTAGTCGACTAAAATTCCCGTCGATTGGTCATTTTTATGCTGCTTCTTGCTGAATTAGATATTTCCAAGACCTTCATGACAACTTTTCTGGTCAACACACGATTTGAAATGGTGCCATTGCAGACAAACTCAGTTTTACCGCTCTTTCGATGAAATCCACATATCGATTAGTCAGCAAAATCAAAATTCCTTTGGTCGAGGACACCGCTACTGTGTTTTCTCATTAAATTCAGTTACTTTTTTACAATCTGTCCATTTTGGACGCCCTGTTTGCAGCATGTGCGTTTATTACTGTGCTTGGGAATGACATAACACCTTCTATGTTGTTTTCAGTGGCAACACAAACCAGAAACTAGACCCGCAGCCTCGTTTTTACAGATCAAATTAGAGTTTAAAAGTGTAATAAAATCTACCTGTAACCGTTATTGGCCACCAAATTACCACAATGACATGTAACTGTATGCCGATAATCTCGAATCTATGAAACATTTTATAATCAGATCGCCATATGTTTCAGTCCCCGGCAGATGTAATGAAACTAGATGGCACTCAAAGGGTCCAGAAGAAACACACAGTACCTTATGTACAATCTCACCTACATACAGTGGTTGTCATAGATTCTTTTTGGTTGTTATAGCAGAAGTTGTTGTGCTCTTGAGGACGATTAAAAAAAGAAGAAGAAGAAGCCATTGTTCAGACGGGAAACAGTGGTGTCTTAATTATGTGGTTTCCACTGTCGGCTCTGCTGCCGTCTCCGCTTAATGCCGAGGCAGCAGTCTGCATGAGAGCACATCGGCCCCCGAGGGGATGGTTTGGGCTCGACACCCCCAGCGGGGCGGCCGGGGACGCGAACTGACGCACTGAGATAGACAGAAACACACACAGAGACGGACAGAGGCCAGACACCCCTCCTGGCTGTTTGGTTCCCTGCCACTCACACAGATGCCAGAGACCGCTGACCGACTCCTCTGATTACACAGGGCGGGGAATCTCCAAGTGAAAGGTTGTGTGTGTTGTTGTTTATGCTGCTTATGTAGTTTGTAGATCTAACGTCTGAGTGTGTTACGTCACTCTCAAGTTGCCTCTATTGCATTCATTGCTCCTTCTGAGCCGTGGCAGATCTAAACGGGGCTCCGTGGCTGCAGAGGGGCGGAGGAATGTTCGGGGGAGTGGAGGCCCGGGAGGAGGGCTTTAATTCGGGATCTCACGAGACAATCTGCTGGATCTGGATTTCAGACCGATCCAGGCGTTTTTCATGGATCACTTTATCATGTCATCATTTTTTTTTTACCGCAGCCGAGTCTTTTCGCATCTCTCCGAGCATCATTTCCCGATGTGAAGCCTGAACCAACCCTCTGAAGTAATACCAATGTATTATTTTGCGCGTGTGTGTATGTGAGTATGATGTGAAAAAAAAGTGTGCCTCGGAAAACTGTCAAAACTCAAACTCTTAGTATAGGTTACAAAATCCAATGTTTTTTATGATGAATTCAATATGTCCCGTTCTCTGAAATTGAGTAAGAAAAGAATTCAGAATAGTTTGACCTCCAGCTGCTCCCGATGTTCTCCAGTGTCGTCCTCTCCCTCTGTGGAGGGCACGAGTGTAAGTGGTGGTTTGGATATATATATATATATCACCTCCAGAATGATTTCCCTTTCCACCGTATAAACTACATTGTTGAGGTCATCAGACTTTCTCTTTTTTAGTCTTCTCTCTCCTCATCCTCTCTGCTGGCAGATGTCATAATTACTATTTTGGCTGGGATCAGATGGAGTTCCTGTCTGGCAGTGGTGTTGGTTAACGCTCCAGCCCGCCGCTCAGAATCCGATTAAATTTCATTTTTTAAGTTTGTGCACGGTGACACGCGTTCCGGGGATAAGGGGAGGCGACTCACAGTGCATATGAACTATGAGAGATGCTGATAGTATCGTCATTGACAGACGACATCTTGCCGTAGATCATTCTGCATTGATGCGTTTGAACATTTCATAGCTGCTGGGCGATATACTTTCCTTATTCTATAGATGTGAAGGATGATGTAAAGCGACAACCTGTGAAAGCTGGGAAGGTATATCCAGCTTTCATTATGCAAACCATGAGTGCCGATGCTATAGGCCCCCTTTACTCGTCACGTGAGTCAAAGATTTCATTTCCTCTCCACTGAGAGATTTCCATTTCTTTATGCAAATGTATAAAAAAAAAAAAAATCCTGTTTGATCAACGTAGCATAGCCTCTTTCCTTCCACCGCGGCAGCAGCAGGTTATTTCTGTCATCGAGCCTTTTCTCTCCCCCTCTGTTCTCCTCGGGTAAAACTGTTTGATCAGTTTGATTTGTTCAAACGGAGTACTGCCCTCCGTGTTTTCCCGGGCCAACTTTCCGCTCCACAGGTGGCGCATTGAGGTGTGCTTTTCATTTATATTTAACGCGGCGGGCCCTTCCAGGCAATCGGGCTCGCGAGCCCCCGATCCTCTGGCGCGGGGCCCGCCGTGGCACTCGGCTCCTGGGAGGGTTCACCCGACGGCCGGGGTAAACGGCCCTGAAGTCGAGGTCGTCCCTTTTCGTTAAGCTCCATTTTCTCCGGCTGCTTAAACTGCCGTCGCTCCTCCGAGGGACCGGATGTCTCCTGAGTTAAGCCCTCTATGACCTCATGCCTAATGGATGTAGGAGTCCCTCAGTGAGCCCGGTAAAGAGCTGACCTTCCAACTTCCCATGACATGTAGCAGATACAGTATATGTGACTCAGACCCGTCTAATGGAAAGAATATAACTTCATTTCCCATGAAAGTGGGAATCTTTACCTCAAAGAGGCATAACCAGCAAATACAACCGAAATAAAATGCCGCGGAATTTACTGTATATCAAAGAAACCGTTGGCTAAACACCTCTTGTGATCATGCGAATAATGACTGGCCCCCCTTCTCACAAGGCGGAAGCAGTGTGATGCTATGCCGACCCCAATCTCTTCATGTGCTGGTCTGTGTGGGTGGTCCCGCGTAAAATACTGTTTGACCTCACTATGCGGTTTGCATCCGGTCTCCTCTGGATGCTCAATGTTGGTTCTTTCAGCACCACCAAGTCAACATTTCCACTTCTCCAGTGAAACATCTCAGATTGCGCTGGATAGATTGGCTCCGTAGTTCCCAGGCAATGTGTCTCTGACTTCCACTCTAGCGCCACCTTTTTACTGCGTGGTTTCGAGTGAAATGTCCAGACGAATGTCGGCTGTAATCTGGCACAGACATGTAAGTCTGGACGAGTTGTAACAACTTGCGACGAGCTAATTAGTAAATCTCAGCATTCCAATAAGCTTCACCGAGACAGAGAACATGGCGAGCGTCACACCTGCTGAACATAGCGGCACGTTGGCATTGGCGTGACTCTCGTGCACCTGTCACTAAGACTTTCATGACGTGCAAGAACCTTTGTGAAACTCATTTCAAATGAGAATGTCAGTGGGTTTGAGCTATTTCCACCACTGGGTGATGTCTCAGATCCACTAAGTGGGTCTGTAAGTCAGTGAATGAAACGCTTGGGAACAAACGTCTCCTGTCCTCATCAGCTGTGTTTGATAAGCCCTCGCCTGTGGCTCCGGCACACGGACTCAGAGGTCTGTCTTTCCCCGTACAGTGAGGCAGTGCCTCCAGTACACGGCCTCCACATGAAGTCAATGCTTGAGCCACAAACACACAAGGCGGCCTCTGTTGGCTGTTTTCTCTTTGCTGTGTCCCCCCAGAGGGATGCTGGGAGATTTAGTGGACGTAGAGATGTCGTACACACATACTTGCACACACACACATGTCCGATACACTGGCCATTCACACAATGGAGCATGAGCTCTTTGACCCGCTGACTGACGAGCACACAATGCACATAGCGGGAAGGGGGAGCTCTGCTGGCTGTTAAGTAGCTGCGTCCGTGTGTATATATATATATATATATATATATATATATATATATATATATATATATATATATATATATATATATATATGGATAGATACTGTATGTGTATATATATGCACACATATATACATGCTGTATACGTATATATGTGTGTGTGTATATATACAGTATGTGTGTGTGTGTGTGTATATATATATATATATATATATATGTATATATATATATATATACTCGCCTTCCTGGCTGCAGAAAGGAGCGTCTTCCTCAGGAAGAGGCGGGGCTCTACGAACACACCGCCGAGCTCTTGGACCTGCCAATTAGGACCGAGCGTCTCCAAAACTCTCCACGCTGTTATTACACCCCCCAGGATTCACAGCAAGGCCTCACCGTCTCACACGGCACGCGCTCCGGCTCCAACGGGGTTCACACCGGCGGTTTATTAAACGAGTAAAAAGCAATCTAGAGAGCCGTGTGTCAGGGAACATGTATGCGTCAGACCAGAGACAGAAAGTACTTTCTCATGGAAGCATATAATGAATAAGTCACCATGCATTTAGCAAGTCTACAGACTGTAATTTCACGTGCACATTTGCATTTGAGCTCATAGAGTCTCGCAGTAGAGCCCACTGATGTTTTATGTGTTTTTTTTATGTGTTTTTTTATGTGGTGAAAAGTATTTCACTTTGATTGATAAAAATCATCTTTGAGCCGATTTTAAACCCCTTCAAGATGTCGTTTGTCTGTCGACAGCCAACTTAACTGTTCCTCAACCGTACTGCCAATTTTCTGGAAACAAATGAAAAAAAACAAAACAATGAGTCAAATGATTGACGGATGAAAAACCCTCTCACACAACAACTTGGCTCACAGTACTGTGTTTGCAGATATTGAGTTCACGCTAAATTATGTAAGGCATCCAACAGGCTCAAGCTACCACCAAGCACTCATCAACTCCACTTTCCAAACATTGTTGTCGTGTTTTTTTCGACTTTTTAGCATCACTCCATTTGAATAATTTAGAAATCTCAGGAGGGCTGTCGGCCAGTTTAAAAATCAGAGTCACATTTCAGAACATTCCTAAAGCCTTTAATTGTTCGGCTTTTTCTTCACTCCATCAAAGTTATTCAGATGAGCTTTTAATAGGAGCACTTGGGTGTATTATACGAACAAAACCTCTGTGTGCTTTGCTCTAATAATAAAGTGGATTATGGCTTGGAGAAATTGAACGGTGGGGGAAACGGCCTCATGAATGAATTAGCCGTCCGCAGCAGATTACTGCTGCAATAAAATAACATGTTTCTCATTTCCAAACCTTAGCACCACCTTCAGAGCCGGGGGGATTTAATCTGCTGCTGTTGCATGTCATCCTCCACTTGTGTTTTGCAGAAAATAACAAAGTTGAAGTGTGACATTGCGAAATATTAGTGTTGCGTATAATATGTTTCATACATACGCTGCCTTGAATCTCGTAGTTTAAGTGCATGTGAAAACAGGTGTGTGTGTGTTTTTATAAACTTTGAAAGTGGAGGAGTGTGAGATTAAAACTTCAAAAGAGCGGATGGGCCGTGAAGGTCGGGAGAGGGTTCGTTTCTCGCCTTTCATGTTTCAAGAGCGTGTGACAAGCGGCGGGACCTTTTTGGCTCCCGGTGGGCTGCGGTGAGACGAGGGGCCGCGGCGAAACTCGTGAGCGGCGTAATTGCTCTCGTAGTGTTTGTGGCGAAATAGCCACTGTGTGTAGTGTACACACCCTTCACACGCGCTCTGTGTGACACGGGGTGTTGCAGATAGTCTCATTAGTAGGGGTGGGAATCACCAGAGGTCCCACGATACGATATTATCACGATGCTTAAGTCCCGATACGATATTATCACGATACTGCGATATATTGAGTATTGCGATAATTTGAGTATTGCGATTTATTACCTTTTTTCAACCGCAAATTGTCCCCAAAGAAAACATATTTGATCGTCATATGTTTTCAGTCTGTTCATCTCTCTTCAAAAATGGGACCCTAACCCTGACCATTTTTTTTAAATTGATATAACAAAAGATTGATACTTGGCTTCCGTGTATTGATACAATATCGGCACGCAAAATATCGCGATTTTTTCCCCCCACACCTACTCATTAGAGTGCGAGTCTGAAACGAGCCTGAGGTCTGTTGGTTCTTTTTTTGCAGTCTGAATAACGCAACCCATATTCTTTTACGAGTCGTTTCCAAAGGCCCTGCCACTATAAAGCGTCACCAGCCCTCAACTGTCTCCTATTAAAGCACACACTTTAAAACCATGTGAGGAGGAGGGCTCCCTGGAAGCGCCTTGGCGGTGCACTGTATGTTTCTCCAAGGAACACAAATGTCACCGAGCAAGAGAAACAGCAATCATACCCCCCCTCTTCCTCTCCTCTCTCTGCGGGTTTTCCGGGACGTTGTGAGGTCCAGGAAGCAATGAATAAACAATAGGGGGAGCAAACATGGAGGGGCCAGTGTGCTTCCACATGTCCGGCCCCGTCATGTCCATCCTGCCTTGTGCCTGTATGAAAAAGAATGACAAAAATCCCATTTCATGGACTGGGAGGAGTCCCGCCTGATCAGGATGCACATTTTCAAAAAGGACATAAAACAAACAAACTGCTTTTCTGTTTGGGGAGAGGAAAACAGATATGATGGAAGGAGAGAGAAGGATGGTGAAAATAGGATGAGAAAAAATACAAGTAAGTGAAGCAGCTTGTAGCCCAGTGATCTGGAAACTCTATATTATTGCTTTTATGTCTCATTCCATCTGCTGTTCCTCCTACGGCACGTCCACCGTTCCCTCCAGCTCCCAACGCCCCCCTTCCTCTCAGGTACATTTAGGCTAATGTACCATTTTATTAAATGGAATGAAAAAAAGAGAAGAAAAAAGCACGCATTGTCATCATGTCCTTGAACGTAGCAGCGTACATAACCCACTGCAGCGCTCCTTTGGGAGTCGAGGCCGGTATCCTGTGTCGAGCAACTGAACCGAATCGTCCCCCGTGGTGCAAATATGTCCACTTTTGCTTCAAGACAACTTTTTCTTTCTTACTTATGTAAGTCAGTATATTTGTATATACAAAAGGATTGCAGGTCTCCGTTCTCCCTGTGTTTCTGCGGGCATCTAGGGGCTGATCCCTTGGGACAATAACAGGAGGAGACAAATTATTGTAATGGCTCTCCCTGCCTTTCAGCCCTGTTTGTGCATCAGACATTAAACAAATTACGCCTGATTCCACCAAGGTACAGCTTGTGTTGGCTTAATGTGTTTGGAATAATGGGAGCTGAAGCTGGGGGGGTACAGGAGGGGGATGAGTGAAGACTCACCTGCAGGTTGTGTGTTTTAATGTGACGCAGTAACAAACTGAAGGAAAACTGTGTGAAACTTGTCGAGTCATTTATATCTCATCCCTCAGGAAGCACCTCACTCTAAAACTAGGCCTACTGAAAAAAGGTGTTTTTTTTCTCAGTTTTTCTCAGAAAATACTCCCAATTTTATTTGAAAGAGACACTGAGGGATAAAGGGGAGAGGAGGCGAGTGCAGTTCACACCAAAAATGACTAACTTTAGTCAATTTCCCAACACATTGCGATCGACTGTGAAACAAAGGAATGTCGGGTTGATTGGCTCAACTTGCAAACACGCTTTTCTTACAGAACCGCACACATAAAAGACCCTCTGACTCCACCTCCACTTCCACTCCTGTCACACACAATACGCGAGGCATCCTTCTTTTACGCCTCGTGCATAATTCATGTCACGGCGGCTGGCTGTGTCACAGCCGCGACCTTGGTGCTCCTGGCTGCGGGCAAGGAGGCTCATGGGAAATGTGCTTGACCGTGGTGATGTTTCAGACATTTTAGGAGCAAAGACCTTATTAATTAGCCCAATTACACCCAGCTCAGACGCTTTATGCATCGCCTTTTTGGCCTCTTTTAGCGCATGCTTTCTGTCCGGCACACTTAATGTATATTTTGCAGCTGCTGCGTGAAGCTATTCCAACCACAACGCTGAGAAATATAACCCAAGTCCCCCAATGGTAATCATCAAATACTCCAGTTTGTGCTCACAAAATGCTATTAGCAGGTCTCGCTTTGGGCGTACAGTCACATTTTTTGCAAGATTACATCAAGTGAGGCTCACATTTCCAATCAGGACTCGGTCTCTATACTGAGAACTACTTCCAATACCTTGTCGACCTCTCCGTGGGCTTCTGTGGTTCCCTTCATCCGCTCTTGTTCCACTCTTGTTTTAGCGGTGGATCTTGGCGTACGTGCGTCTGGGTCCCCACGACTTTACGCTCGGCCGACGGCGCCCGCGGTTTGCCAGATCTGTCCACTGGTGTCATGTCAGCGGCCTCGAGGCCACATTGCATCACTCTGAGTGCTCAAAGAGCCGACCCTTCCCTGCAGCAATGAGGCGCATATTGGATTCCGCCGACACTAAGACGCCACCTATAGTGCACACGCATACATGTGCATGAGCGCATAAGTCGTAGTAGTAATTGGGAAGGACCTGCTCTGATATGAGCCTGAATAGATAAAAGGCACGTCTGTGCTTGTTGTGATGTTTGTGGTTTTCCCCAGAGATTGAATGAAAAGACCGGTAATAGCCTCCAACCCCTCCTGGATGACAGGACATCTTGTCAGATTCCCTCACGTCCCCTAGATTCAGGGTTATTGAGAGTGTCACTGTCTCTTCAAGTTTGTCCTCAGGAGAGTGTGAGTGTGAGTGTGTGAGTGTGTGTGTGTGTGTGTGCGTGCGCGTGCACGTATGCGCTTGTGCGTGCCTTTGTCCAAGCCTTTTTTTTCTTCTTCTGTGTGTCTCCGTGCGCTTATTTTCTTGACAACATTCGTGCCTGTGTGTGAACCGTGTGTGTGCAGCTGTCCGGTCCACTCGAGGTTGTTGTCATTTGGGTTACCATCTGAGACAGGTCAGAGAGATAAGCTGTCACATCAATGACAAAACCAGCTGGAAAAAAAATACAAATATAGATAAAAAAAAATGCACTCGATGACATCGGCCGTCACCGGTAACGGCATTAAGGCGGCGGAGTTGAAGCGCGGGGATATTGCCTCGGTATTGTTCTGTGTTTTTTTCGTGCCAAGCGCTTCGTTTATAATTTGGGATTTTGAGAAAGACTCTGGGTGACGTGCTCGGAGAGCAGGTGGGCTCAGCAAAACGCCATCAAGTGGACATCAGGAGCGCATGTATTCATTTGCACTAATAGGTGTGTGAATGAGGGCAGGCCGGTTTTTGGTAAACACCCAATAAAGCAAACGCAATCACGTCTATATGAGATGACAGGAGGTGGCTTTCTAACCAATGAGAGGACAGGGATATAAAAAGGCTCCAGCTGCAGATGGTCTTACATTATTAAGATGTGTACACCTCTTTGTTCCTCTTAAGTGGAACAGAGAAACGGCGGGTGGTTTGTGAGAATGGCCTTATAGAGCGAAAGGGGTTCCTTCGCCTTTCTGCTCCAACGGCGCCGGCTGTATGGAAAAGAGCACGGCTCGGCAATAAAATCAGACAGGTGAGCCGTGTCCGCCGCTTTCCCAGCACTTTGCGACAACTGACAACTTAATGGATTTCCCCGGTTTAAAAAGCCGCGTCGAAATCCCTCCAGCGCCTTTTGTAGGAGGGAAAAGGGAAAAGCCGGCGAAACCCCGTCTTTCTGTTCGCATTCCTGGAACTTGGAAGAGAAAAGAGGTATTTCTCCCAGTTTTTTTGGGGTGGGCCGGGGGGATGCAGGAGGGTTAAGTGAGCGCTATTGTGCCACTGAGGGAGAGTTACCTGCACTGTCAATCTGAAAGTGAGAGGATGAGGCCGAGCGTGACAGTGGAAAGAGACTCTGTCGGGTCCCACGAGGCAGCAAGCGGAGTTCACCCGTCGCCCGGCTGACATTTCCGTTGTCAGCTCGAGAAAAAAGGAAGGTTTATTCATTCTCTCAAAACAAAAAGTGCCAAATGAATAATTGAGCGCTCCCTTTGGGTCCTGACCACAAAGTTTGACAACCACTACTTTACTGGAGGCCTTGTTTTGGACTTGAGTTTTTCATCATAATGAGGCATTTAAGTCGAGGTGTTTACACGACGCCTTGTTTTACCTCTTTTATTGCACATGGGCTTGTGTGTGATTTCTGTACATCGCCCCCTAATGGTCAAAAGCTCCTCTGGAGGTTGTGACGCAGCTCCAGGTGTATTTTTCCGACTCGGCCACGCCCCGAAAGGGGCCACCGCGCTCGTCGACGAGTAAATTCCTCTACAAGCCACGAGGCATCTTCCCTCTTCTGGCTGACTTCTGTACCACCCTTTCATCACCAAGGACTCCTCTGTCTGCATCTCTTTTTTTAGGGGGGGGGAAACTAAGAAAGAAAGAAAAATCCTCTTATTGCAGATCCCCTCCCCCAGTCCCTTCCATGTGGTCCCTGCGAGACATGCTGAATGTGGACCCATAATGAGCCTCTGTCTGCTCCAGCCGACACAGTGAGCTGTCTCAGACTGGGATGTGTCACTCTCTCTCTCTCTCTCTCTCTCGCTCGCTCTCTCCCTCCAGTCGTCTGTTAAAGAGATTCCTCCTTAGAAATGCTTCCAACTGCCACAAGGGGATGGAAGAGATTCAGCCCTCCTCCAGTGAGGTCTTGTGGCCTAGACTTGTGTTACACACCCCATCGCACATCCACACACTTAGTGATGTTTTCATATCTCTCTCTCTCTCTCTCTCTCTCTCGTTTAACAGTTTTTCATCATGAGCTCCTAACCCTTCTTCAAAAACACTCGCAGCAAACAAGTCCGCCGTGTCTCCCATCCCCCTAAGTTGCTTAATTCAGACCGCTGGACTCCCCTGGCGCATGGCTTCCCTCTCCATCTGAAGGAGCACGCTGAAGTCATCCAACGCTGCTGAGAAATGTCCAACGGGCCGGGGCTATTGTAAAGGCTCGAGAGGCGAAGGCTGTGTCTGGCAGAGCGAGAGCCTAAATCCATCTATGAGTCGCACAAGGGAGCTGAACACGTTCTATTAACTCACACAGGCGGGTCCATGTGGAGGCCCAGAGGCCATTTCCTTTCCCAGCCAGTTTGAGAAGTTTGCTGAAGTGTGACAGCTGCTATTGAACTTGGGCGGGATCCCAAGTTCTTTTTATTTTTAGATCCACCACAAAATGTTGGTGGGACACGCTCTGGTGCGGTCCCATTTAAAGTCCACACCAGTTGTGAGAGACGATTGGTACGCGACCTCATTAATGTCGCTCGCCGTCGTTTTAAACCACGCCGCGTGTTCATGAGCTCAGTTGAGGGATTGTAATGTGGAAAGAATGTAATGATCCCGCCTCATGCAAGACGCTAACCTGGGTGCTTGGTGCTTAGACCAAGTGTGAGAATCAAAAGTACAATTTAAGAATCGCGTAAAACAGCTGGTCGGTGATATTAACACCTGCTCAGATTTCCATTATCGAGCTCTGGATGCTCGGGAGACGTCGGGACCTCGGCTCCTGTGAGGCTTTTCGTCATCAATCATCCATCGACCGACCGGGATGAGCGTGGTTATTGTCCGCTGAAGCGCTCTGTATTTGCTGTATGATGCGTTATATCGTCTTTATTGATCCCACGCAGAATGAATGGCATCCCAGGACCCTCGCCGTAGCGCAGGATGCCCAGAGAATGGATTTCTTTCATGTCTGAACAGGACGTCCTGATGCCTCGGCTCGGACTTGTTCGAGTGTGTTCCACGACACAGGAGCGCTTCTCCGAGGCCTATTATGTCCGCCTAGCAACAATCGGGGGGATTGTAGTCTTCCAACAGGGAGCACATTGTTTTTAAGAGCAAATTTAAACTAATCCTATAAAAGGCCCTCGGTGACTCCGCTGTATTAAAAATAAAGACCGGCGCAGCGGAGCATCAGATTTTCCTTTTTTATTCCCCAAATTCCATCTGTTTTTAGTTTCTTTTCTGTGTGTTTATTTTGACATAATGTGTTTTCATCTCGGGTGGAGTCTTCCCACATGCTGATCGTCTGCAGGAGATTTGTATCTCTCTGAAATGTCCAGCAGCATTTTTCCATAATTTTGGTTTGAACATAAATGTTGAGAGAACCATACTTCTCTTTTTTAAATAATATTTTTAGCTGGCTTCGCCCATCTGAGAGTGACAGTCAGGCTGTGGTGGTGAATCCCTTTCAGTAACATCATTTTCTTCTCTCATGCTCAAAAATAGAGAGAGGAGACACACACACACACACACACACACACACACACACACACACACACACACACACTCTCTCTCTCATGGAAATGTGCAAGCAGACACACTGTCACACGCAGGCCCACCAGCCCTCCCACTTCCTGTTTAGAGAGCTCCCATCTAAACCCCAGCGAGTGTTTGCGTTGCGACCACAGAAGCCGCGTGAAGCTCTATGTTCTCCGCACTTATCTAACCGCGTTCCACTCGACCCGGCAGCCGCCGTCTGAAAACATTCCCCTTGATACGACATCACCCGCCGCTCCGAGCGCGGCTCCACAGCAAATACAGTGTGGCAGACAGTTATTGCATACTTTTTTTTCTTTTTAATATATCGGCAATGGATGTGGATTTCTTGATACAGTCGGCTCAGGATAGAAACTATTTAATATTCTTTCACAATATGGCATTCTACCAATTATTTTTCCACAATTGACAGAATATTGGGCTGAGAGGAACTGCTGCCAGATGAAAATCAATTAGGAACAATTATTGGTTCCCTTTTTTACAAATGTACAAAGCCATAAAAACTGACAATGATGAAGTGAACATCCACACATATCATCTCAAACACTTGGCAACAATCTGACCCTCCATCCTCGCAGCAGCCGATGCAGCTGCTTCCAAGTTGACAACGTTTCTTACAACTTCAAAGAATTGCAATTTGACTATATTGGTGATTCGGATGCAAGGAAGTTATTCATATTAATATCTGTTTGTGGAGAGAAAGAGAGAGAGAGGGGAGATCTAAAGCTGCTAAAGTGTGGCAACAACAAAAATGCCACGGTGTTCCTGAGTGACATGCTGGCACGGGGCGGAGACGTCAGCCGGCCTCATGAGAGAGAATTATTCACCAGCGCTCGGCGGCGCTGGCCACCGAGCGCTGGAGCCGCCGCCCACTCCCGCTCCGCACCCAGCCCCTCATCAGCATGCATTATGCTTCTTTTTTTCGGGGAGGCGTCTGTTCACATTGGCTGACGAGCGCCGTTTGGTTGGCGTAGCCTGGAGCTCAAAATCACATCTCTCACACACACACACACACACACAAACGCTTCTCTTCTCACTCTCACGCTTTCTCGCTGTCGCACAGGCTGTTAACAGTGTTTTCAGAGTCCGGGAATGTGAAAATATTCAGTGAGAAGCAGCGTGCTGAGAGGAGGAGGAGGAGGAGGGGATGGGATGGGGGAGGAAGGATGGGGGAGTCAGACTGAGGGTGGGAGCCTGGATGTGCCACAGCGACGCTGACCGTCGGCGTCGGCTGATTGCATCTGGCCACGCCGGAAAGGTCAACAGGCGGCATCTTTCCCTTTCTGTTGCATAGGACATCATACAAAGCAAAGAGGACCCAATTTATAAAAAAAAATTCTGCCCCTTTTTTCAATCTGGCACACAAACACGCGGCACGAAATACACCATGCTCGCCCACATGCATCACGCATACTTGCATAATGTACTGTGGTGACCCCCCCCCCACCCACCCTAGGGCCCGAGATGCATTGTCCCTCAGAGAGGGGACATTAATAAGAAATGAGTCCTTTTGAAGTTGGGCTGTCAGATCTGAACTGAACAGATCTGAACATCCCCAAAAATAACACCTCCTCCCGCCTTTTAGCATTTCCCTCCCACACATCCAGCCTGTGCATGTGTGGAGCGCTGCGGGAGGACCGTGCTCAAAGGGGTCCCTTTTAACGTGGGATCCAAAATGGCCTCAATCCAGTCGCTGAAAACACAACTGTGCCCCCCCACACTTCTGTTATCCTTTGTAGTTTAGCTTTTTTTCCCCCAAACTGCATGCACTTTGGCTGAAATACACTTTATTTATTTATTTTTTCCACACATTCCCTGCACCCACCGCTCCCTTTTGTCGTGGTTTTAACTGGATGTTAACAAAAACTCATCTTTTATTAAACTATCCATTATTTTGTCCAAATGATCCAATATGGTTTTAAGTGATCTGGCTGTTGCAGCTTTTTTTAAAAATATATATTTAAAGGAAGTTTAGGATATTGCAAAGTTTGCAGAAATCTCCCAATGTCTCACACTCTTAATAACAGCAAGCTAGAGGACAGATGTGACTTTCTTTTTTCTTTTCTTTTTTAACTCCTACTTGGATTTCACAGCCTTAACGATACGACGCGAGCAGCAGCAAACCCCCGACCCCGAGCGGTTACTGATGTACAACATGTGTGAAGTTCAGTCTGTCAGCTCTGCAGCTCTCCTGTAACCTCTCCGTCACCCTCTCCATCAGGGGTGAATCCAAGGTCAGCCGAGAGCCGGGGTCTACCCCTGAAATGTTGTCTGGGGTAACACTTCAATCGACACACACACACACACACACACACACGTTTGATCCTCAGTAGCATGCTGTGAATCTGTCCCCCCCGGTGTGATGCAGTAGTTACTTCCCCACACTCCTCTTTTTTTTTCTTCCTTTCATTTCCACGCCTCCACAGTGGGATCGGGGGTGAGGGTTTCCTGTCAGGTCGCAACTGATGTAAGACACCTTTCATACATAAGGAATTTAAACTCTCTGCACTGTACATATCTTTCATCCCAGCTATATGTATTTTTGTACATATCTTTCATCACTGTTGTTTTTATATTTTGTGTCTGTAAGTAAGTTGCTGCTACTCTAACAGATTTCCTCATGGGGATTAATAAAGTATATATTAATTCATTCATTATTATTTAATCTTTTTAAATGGTATTGGCAGCTTAAACCCTGTAGTCTTTTTTTCATTTGAGGGACTTTGGTGACTAATGAGCAGCTCATTTCCTGTTTCTCGCCATTTCTTCTCCTCACAGCTTTGTATGAACTCTCAGAATCACTTTGTGGGAAACCCCAAGTACAATGTTGAGCTTGATCATGTATACTCATGATTTCCATAAACACAGATAGAAATATATATCTTTTTTTTTCAATATTTTATAATGGGTACATCTTTTCCGGACAGTAATGAGCTTCCCAGCAGTGCAACAACCAAATAAGAATAAAAACACGCAGCCGCATGGTCAGGAGTGGATTCAGAGAGTTGTACTCCGTGGTGCGTCCCACCGCTCCAGCAATCTGATAGATGAAGTCGGACTTGGCATATCTCCCCCTCCCTCCACGTACCCCCGGCTCATTTCACACTTTCCAACTTCCTCGCCTCCCTGCCAGGCACGTGTTAGACTGGGAGAAGAAGATTCCCCTCCCCCTCATCCTCAGACTGAATGTGGCAATGTGGCGGCGCCACTATGTGTCACCGTTGGTAAACCCGTAGGGATCCGTGCGCCGCGGAGACAAAGTGTGCAGACTTGACTTCATTACTGAATTGCCTCCCATTCTGATGCACATTACCACACACACACGTCAAGTTAGATGCGTTTGTCTGTGTGTATGTTTAGCACACATGTACACCGAGGCCCACCATGTGAACGCGCCCATCTGTAGGCGCAGATGGGAACACTTGGTGTCACACACACTGTACGGGCCACACACACGCGGCAGGAAGGACAACTTTTAGAGTGGATTAATTCCCCTCCAGCCTTTACGATACTTTGCTCGTCCAAAGTGACCCGAGTGAACGCTTTTGTTTATCTTTTGCCTGCTTTGCGCTTTGCGACGCATTATTTCACAAATTCCCTCGACTACCTTTTTCACAGGCACATTATTTTATTTTTGCATTCAAGCATTTTCCTATCACTAACCCCCAACAATGCGCAACGTGGGTATAATAAATAAATGCATATGCATTCTCAATGGAATTTAATAGGAGCCTTAGATTTACTATTTTATTGTACTCTTCACCTCATAATGCATCCTGTGTTCATGCATCATTATGTAAAGATGTGGTTCCAATACAGAACAGATATATGCAGGGCTGCAACTAACTATTGAATATTTAGATTATTTTTCTTGATTACGGTCTATAAAGTGTCAGGAAATGGGGAGAAAGGTCGATCAGTGTTCCAAACCCCAAGATGACGCTCTCAAATGTCTTGTTTCGTCCGCCACTCAATGGTATTCACTTTCACATTTTTGATGATTTTATTCATTTTTTCATTAATTGATTCATGCATTAATAGATGGATATCTACGCTTTGTGTGCCCTGGCTGCATTATGTTATACTCACAGGTTCATTAATGTATTTTGGAACAATGTTCTCTTAAAACTAACTGACTTAATAGAGGAATAGTGTATCATCATTTGTTTTAATCCCACATCAGTAAT
This sequence comes from Taurulus bubalis, assembly GCF_910589615.1. Taxonomy (NCBI): domain Eukaryota; kingdom Metazoa; phylum Chordata; class Actinopteri; order Perciformes; family Cottidae; genus Taurulus; species Taurulus bubalis. The sequence continues at coordinate 5,207,103 of NC_136607.1, forward strand.
GTGCACATGGTATTATATAAGTCGTCTACTATATCTGTGTGTTTGTGGATAAGATGCACTCCTCTTCCTCCCTGAGAGCAGAGACTCGATCATGCCTCCCTGGAAGTGCTCTGTTGATCGTCCCGACTGTGATTGACACATTCTTCATACTCGTGGACAGCCCACGTCGATCCCGTTACATTTGGCGAGTGCCGGGCTTTTTCACAATGGCGTCCACATGTGAAGTATTCATGTACCGCTGAGCCACAGACAGGCGCACAATGAAGGTGCACGTGACCTACGTGGTCCGCAGACACCCTCCTTCCTTTACATGGAGCCGTGTGCAGCCACGGGGCCGAGCTCATGAATAATGTACCGGGGAGGTAAAGCAGGTTATTTGTGTGGATATTCAGGGATGTCTGAAGCCTTGAGCTGCATTAAGGCGTCGTTTCCATATTCAATCTGTCGTTTTCATTACGTTGCCCCTGGTTTCTTTGCAAACAGCAGATCTTATTCATGACTTGCCAGCAGCATAAATTCCCTAAAGGAAATCTTTGTATATATTTACAACTCCATAAGTCTCCAATTTATTGTGTCAAAAAACATTTTTAGACACGATATAAAGGTTATCTTTCATTTTTATTGATACATTTGGTAAGTCATTTTGATATTTTTGTACTTTTTATTCTGAAATTTGAACCCATCAACGGCTGAAACGATGCATGTCTTTGCACTTTTTACTCTCCCTTCCTCTCCTGTCGACTATGGTCTCTTGCTTAGTTGGATGTGATGTTTTTATTGAGCATCTTCAAATCAATCAGCACTCTTTTAAGTTCAGCTCATTGCCAGATCTCATTCCATTCGTCAGCTCTTTGTGGGACTGTAATTGGCATTTCTCTTGTTACAGAATTCTAGGCCTTTTTTTCCCACCCATCAATGCTTATTATTCTGATCACCATTGCAATTCTCTTTTGTAGTTCCCTCTTCTGCAAAGTCATTAAAGTCTTGGAGGATCATGATTATGTTCTCCATTGAGTAATATGCCGTAATTCATGATAATTAAGTTCCAATGAAAGCGCTTCCAATTTACGAGCGATTGGGATCCATGGATAGACGCGACTGAAAAGACTTGAGAAATCAAGTTTGATAGTTTACTCTCATATATATATATATATTCTTTTTTCTTCTTCTATATTTTACTGAAGTCCCAACTGCATGGGGTTAAGCTATTACTCAAAATATATGTGAAAGATTCCAACGTTTTCTGTGAGAAAGAAAAGCAAACACACACTTTGTACCCTCGAGCAACGACCACACAACCTCCTCTCCATCAATTCTCGCTCCAGACATTACTTCGTGGTTCAGGCGCAGCAGTGAAAGAGCCCTGCCTTGATAGTTGAGATTGCTCCCTGTTGCCTTGTGCTCCTCTTTATCAGTCAGCAGCAAATGTCCCACAGACAGAGTCCTAATAGTAGCATAGTGAAAGGGGACATGCCCTCTAATGGAAACCCTTTGTTCAGTTGTCACTTTCACTGCTCCCATGGAAACATCCTGCTGGCCAATCAGACGAGCCCTCTGGTTAGCAGCGACTGTGTTTCCTTCGCTGCTCGACTAAAAGCATCTCTCTCACTGAGCTATCTTTGGGTTTCTTCCTTTCTCCTCACTCTCTTATTTCTCCCACTCTGCACTTGTTTGACAAATGTATTTTTTGACATGGTGTAATAAGTCAAAGGAAAATGAGTGCCGTGTCACAGCATGTCAGAGGAGGAATGTGGCATCTCCATAAAAAAACTAAACTGAAAGCAAAGCCGAATTGTTGAGGCGTCAAGATATGCTGTGGTAACGAATGCAATAAAAGCTTTGTCCTTTTTAAAATGACGTCCTGTTTTGGATGCTTTATCCTCTCCCCTGAAGCTGCTGTGAAAGCCACTTGACTTTCTGATGAATATAAAGGTAGCTATAGCAACATGCATCTCTCCCACCGGGCAGACATTTGTGTTGCGTGATAAGGGCGTTAGAGAGAAGAGAATATTGGCGGCGTTCAGAAGACAAAGTGCGAAAAAAGATCATCTGTATCTCTGTACCCAGTTTGGAGTATAAAGCACCACTGGGTCTCTGTAGGATTCATCTTCCACAAATACTGCCTCTCTAAAGACGTGGAGCGGGACGCACAATCAGACCAAAAGTCTTCCGCTTGTGTGTGAAAAAGGAGGCCAATAAGCCGTGCACTCTGGAGGGGCTTTACCGAAACACATTCAGAGTGTGCTCGTGCATGAGCGCTCACTGCAGACAATGAGAAATCAGAATTATCTCAGCTAATGTTGGCTGATTAGTGAAATATCAATAGTGGTAATAAAAAGCTTCCGTGTGGAATTGACCCATCGCTAAGTCCCGCCCCCATAAATATGATCAAATATTTGGGAAAAGGCGAATTAAGAGAGAGGCAGAGAGAAGAGACGGAAATATGGGTTTGATGGAACTATTAAGGCAGTGAATCCAGTTTAAAAAGTAAAAGACAAAAGCCCACATATCACACATTATAGATGTAATTCATACGACTTTGTATAATTCCATTTGGCCAAATTCCTTTAGAGAAAGATATTTGTGTCCTGAGAAAATGAAAATCAATACATTGTGTATGATCAGAATAGAGGCCGAGATGTCCTGAATTATTGCCCTTACGCTTCATAACGTTTGGATCCTACATTTCCCAGAATGCCACCTTTAACATCTTTTCATTCGACCCACACCTTCAGTATCATCAGGGTTATTTTTTTCAGACGGGCTGAGTAGTCCTCTCCATCATGAAGACACGCCATGTGTCAAATTGGTTGACTTGAATGAGCTTTGATAAATACTATGATGTGATGGTTTACAGCCCCTCCCCCCCCCTCTCTGCCCTTCTCCCCCACTCCCCAACTTCCTTATCTCCTGCAGCACAGTGGTGTGGGCAGACCTCCCTCCCACAGGCCGGCTGGATTACGCATGTTGGTTCTAATCCCATTCATTCTCTCAGTGCTCTCTGTCAGACAGACATGTGCTGGACCATCATGCACGCCAGTCCCACACATCAATCACAAACACATACACACACGCACAGACACACACACACACACAAACACACACACACAGGCTCAGGTGCCTTTGTTTGATAAGGACCAGGCGGAAGTGTTAGCCTCATCGTTCCAGTCCCACCGCATCATGAGAAATCTCGTTTCATCCCATGATCCACAAACCCTCCTTATCACCACAACCTGCTCCAAAGCCCTAAACCCGTGTGTCACCACACGCTCCCCAGTAACAGCTTTGTGTAAGGGATCATCTGGGATGCACACACTCGGGCAGATCAATCTGAAACCAACAAATACGTTATTTGGCCACTTTAAAATAACCAAACAATAGAAAAATGGCTTGATTTTTTTTTCTCTCCTTCTGCCTCTTGCTGCCGTCATCCAGTCAGGCGTAGAGAGTCTGTATAGTTGGTACTTAAAATCAAATACAATAATATTCAATGCATCACTAATCTCTTAAAGGTCCAGTGTGTAGGATTTAGGTGGGATCTATTAGCATGAATATATGTTTTCATTAGTGTACAATGTGCCAGGGCGTAATAAAGGCCGGTGTCAGAAAAAATATCTAATCACGGTGCGAAGGGATTATTCTGAGAAAAAAACAGAATTTCGTTAATTTACGAGATTATTTTTTTTGATAATCTCTGAGATTAAAGTGGCAAATTTACGAGGAATTATGAAGAGAAAAACAATTGGACCGCAAAACCGTGGTAAAGTGAGGCGAAGGACCTTAATGTTCTCTCTGTGATCTTTTAAGAACTTAAATTAATACTAACTTTGTAGACATATGTGTCTGGAATATCCTACTAGGCATGCTAGTCCTGCAACCCGGCTCCAGATCAGCGGATGAGAGTGCATGGATTGTCCACTCCAATACAAAAGGCTTTCTTTTCTCGTAAATGTGTGACTTTGTAATCTTGCAAATTTGTGACAATCCCAAAACCTTTTTACGTTACCTGAAGGCCACCTCAGAGGGGTTTTCAGTTGGTTGCACTCTCCGACCTCACCGCTAGATGGCGCTAGATTCTACACTCACACAACCTTTTTTATGTAGGAAATAATGAAGGAATCACTCCATCTGGGATCTGGGTTAGCTTCTCAATTAGAGCCCGTTTATCTCTGCGTTACAAAACCTTCACAACACCTATTAAAATGTTATGGCATGCGTCTGTGGAAAAAGGTCATGAGAAAAAAGGTAAAGATTTCAAGAGAAAATGTAACTCTCAGAGAGAGAGAGAGAGAATTGCTTTTTCCTTCTAAATATTATACTTGTGCATTCTTGTTGTCTACTGGGATTTGACCTGAATCTTAACTTTTTTATTCTCACATTTTTTTGGCATGTGTTTTTCTTGCTGTGTTAGAAGCGAGGCGCTCTGGCTGTGTGATGACCAAAGGACTGGCTGCCGGCAGCAGCTGTTTGCTGTTGAGACGTGAGCCAGACGTGTTGTGCTGATGGCAGCCTGACCGTAACCATTCTGCAAACAGCAAGCAGACAAAACAAACCACGGGTCTGGCGAGCCTAAACAAAAAAATAATAGATAAAATGCTCCAACACCAGGAGGTACACAGGCCGGCATGTTGCAAGGCATGCACTCACATTTGTGCAAATATGCATATGACGGGACACTCATGCATATTGAAAATGCATCTGGCCCCGTGTGCATATACATCTGTAGAAAAACCAGAGACAAAGAGGTGAGCGCTTCAATTATTCAACGATCATTTATTGTCATTATGCAACAAAGTGTTGCGCAACTGAAGGCAGCTGTAGCGGATTTGTTTCACAAGAAGAACATGACAAAACAAAACAACAGCAGCACATTGTCGTAGCGCATGTGTACGGATCGCATCAGGAGCAACGCCAAAAAAGCTGAGGCGGAATGATTCTTTGGGCTCCGTTAGCCAGGAGCATGCTGGGTAGTGGAATAGCCTCAGGTCCGAGCTGATGGGTTAGCCAAACTCCCTTCTCTTCGCGTTTTGTCCGAAATGGGTGGTCGCAAGAGGTCGTGGGCGGTGATCGCCTCGATGATGAGGGTAACCATTGACCCCAGCATTGAATCATTTCAATTATGGATCCAATAAAAATGCCACCTCTGCAACAAAGACCCCAAAACGACATATCGATGACCAAAGTGCAAAACTGCGAAATGATCCAGGAAAAGTGGGGGGAAAGTCCTATCTATTAAGTATACATTTTTCAGATAGGAGGTTCTGCTCTTCGGCCATCGATATACAGTATATATATATATATATATATATATATATATATATATATATATATATATATATATATATATATATATATATATGTATAGTTAGTGTTTACTCTCTGTGTTGCACAGCAATGCACTGTAGGTTTAATAGGTTCTCAGACTCTCTCTCCTGTGCGACGGACTTTCATGATAAGTGGGCGAGCTGTACCCAGCATGCAGATTGGCGGTGCAATTTTATAAATGTACAACCATGACTGAAGTTCTTTCCCTGACACGTAAGTAGCTCGGCCTGCCGAAGAGCGACAACAGTCCTTATGGCTATGCACCACTGGTATGATGGTGTGTGAAACATTCATACCGTATGGAGATTTGAAACCGGTATACCGCACAGCCCTAGTCAGGGGTCAGGGGTCAACATGGTGGCACTAGAGGAAACGTCTGAGGGTTCCCAAAGTAAACAGGGTACGTCATCTGGCAACCGCGAATACCCCTTCAGAATGTTGGGACAGTCCAATCCAGTAGATGCTGAAATATATCCCATAATGAGTTAATGACTGCCTGGTTATCGCAATCAGTCGGCTTCATCCTCCCGAGGCCGCGCATGTCTAAACAGAATTTCATGGCAATCCATTCAATAATGGTGGAGCATCGAACTCGCTCACCTCCCGATGACCCCATGCCTAAAATCCGGACACCAGCGTTGCTAAAAAATGAAGCCAGGAATACAAAAGAATTCTGCCAATCCAGCTGCAAGTTTTTGTTGTTGTTGTTCACATCTGACAACATGCATGAGTATCTCTGATGACCCCATGTTAGGGGCAATATAAGCTTGCTTTGGTATTAATCAAGTTTGAAGCCAGTGATCCAGGTTCGTTCACCACATCACAAACATGTTGGATTCCAGTTGCTTCCACTTCCTGTCCGCCATTCGGACCGAACACCACACTCTTTGCCTCGCCGCACAAAGTCTCCTCTTGGCGTGTTTCCTACAGCTTGTTTGTGTTTCCTGCGTTCCAACCCGACATCATAAACACTATGCTTGATGTTGTTTGCCTCGTGTCGAGCCTTTGCCGCCGATTTAAAATGTCAGTGACGGTCCAGCGGTTGGAACGGCTCGTAGCAGCTGATGAAAGATCCTATAATATGACACGACACTCTGGAACTTTTTGTCTCACAGCAGGAGGTCCAGACCCCTTCCAGCAAGAACATGTCAAACGCACATTTGGGGAGAGGCAAAAAAAACATACGAAAACAAACTGGGCCAAGCAAAACACGCATGCCGCCAGGGATCATTACACCCGTTCATGTGCACACATACACACTTTTTTTTGTTTTTAGCGGAGCCCTTTCAGCACTTACAGGACTCGGGGTGTGATTTGTCTCAGCAGTGTGTTGAGATCATGTGTAATAGGGCAAGAAATTGAGCCGCTGTGTGGTCGCAGAAGCAGCCGTGGACAGATTGTGTGTCCGATCTGGGCTCATTTCTAGCTGCAGGGTAACCTGGGGCCGAAGACCAGAGACGCTCTCTAAGTGATACCCCGCCCTTTGTAATGGCTTTATAATGAACATTCGCCCCGCAGATGAATTTTCCCCCATTTGTGATTTCATTTTTTTGTTGCATGTGTGCATGTTTTTGTTGGCTCAGCTCTCACTTTCAATCACGGTTGCATTTTCAGCCCATTGCCAAGCGTTTCCTGCTCAGCCTGTGTGTTTGTTTGTTTGTGTGTGAAAGGCATCAGCTTGGCTCAAGAATGCCTCCACATGGGGGAAGGGTTGTTCTACATCACTTGTTCACACTTTTTCGCTGTTTTGTCAGCTGCCACCATGTCCCTAAAGAGCCGCTTCGTTCCAACACGCGTGTGAGTGCAGGCGTGTGCAAAGTTGTCGTGATCGCGCCGCGCGGGGACGCCGGCTGGATTACATCAAAGGGAACGGGACTAAAATGTGATTTACTCACCTCTTGAACCCTGTGGCTCAGTGGTGAGCTGGGTCGTGCTTCAATCAGAGGATCGGCGGTTCGATCCCCGGCTCCGCTAGCCCATGTCGATGTGTCCTTGAGCAAGACACTTAACCCTAAATGTCTCCCGTAGCTGCGCCTACGGTGTATGAATGGTTGATAATCCTGATGTGGCACCTTGCATGGTAGCTCCTCTCCTCAGTGTGTGAATGGGTGAATGATGTCATGTAGCGTTAAAGCGCTTTGAGTGGTCGGAAGACTAGAAAAGCGCTATACAAGCACGGGTGCATTTACCATTCATCCACACGTTGACCACGGCAACACCGAGGCCTTTTATTAACATTTCATTGAACTCTCTCCTCGCGCCAATCCTCAAGAAATGACTTGTGACACCTGTTGCTCGGGGTTACAGTTCAGCCAAACACTTCAGCTCTTGGTGTTGGATCCCGACATAGACGTTCAACCTTTGCATGCGATGCAAGTGATGAAGCGTTTCGAGTAGCTTATGTTAATGTGAGTGTAAAAAGCAAACGTGAATAATGCACTTAACCCTAGAACACTAACGTCGGGTGATTGTGGTTTTGTTATTTTCACTGTGTTGCTTTTGTCTGAGTTGCGTGGGTCCTTGTGTAGCTTCATGCTTGAAGGTGGGCGTGTCTCTTTGCTCGAATCCTGTTTTTTTCAACAGGCACGTGTTCAGGTGATTTTCACCCGACGTTAGTGATAGAGGGCTAAAAAATTTCGGATGAGTTTTTAACATTGAAGGGAGACTTTTCCTTCACAGGTCAAGGCTCACAAGTCCCAGGAACATGTGGACCAAAGAACAAGTTCATAGTTCCATTATTTATATTTTTAATCATGTTTTATTGACAATTCCCACATTTTTCACCGGGTTTTGACCCTTTTTTCAGGGCCTCCCTGTGTTTCCTCTTTTTCGTTTTATGAGAAGTTATATAGGGTGAAATAAAAGAAGAGTACTTCAATTTGCCTTATATTGTTGTATTTTAATATATTTTGATGAGAAGTATATTTTATCAGGTACATTATATCGGGTGAAGTATACCAACGTTAGTGATAGTGTAACTATTTTTAACGTTAGTGTTCTAGGGTTAAGACCAAAAGACGCCCCACTTAGTATCAAACAGCAAATATTTGACATACCTTTTGCTCAATGAAAGTATGAGCTCCGTCCGACTCTGCTGAGTCACCAGATGCCCTAAGAGTCCCTCCTCCGCATTTTTCCAACCTCCCACCCTCTCTGTCAGCCTCGAGGCCCAAAACACGATATCCTCTCCACACAAACGCCTCCTCCTCCATTCATTATGGATGCACTGGCTTTTGCCACAAAATAAGCCGTGAGCGCGGCAATCATCAAGCGATCTGAGACGAGCTGCTGCCGAACGAAGCGACGTCTTTCATGCTGCTGCTGTTGTTGTTGTTTTTTGATCTGTGCTGATTCAGAGGGATTATTATTGCCGCTCGGCTCAGGCAGCTTAAATGTTAAACTTCCTCCGCGGTTACGCAGAGCTATTCACACCTCGCCCCCCTCACCCTCTTAACCAAAGCATTTAGCCTGGTTCATGGTGACAGCAACGGCTGAGCACACTTGAGGGCGTCTAAAGCCACGTGAGATTCAGGGGTTTGGAGTAATACTTTGGACCGGTTTACCAAATTCATCATATTAAATATATCGGACATACCACATCCTTTGCAGTAAACGACAGGTCAAATTGGTGTCGTCTGCGGTGACGCTCTGACTCGCCTGTGCAGCACAGAGGTTTCACCTATGGCTTCTCGTCTCTCTTTTTTTTGCTTTTTTTTCTCATCTTCATCCTCTTATCTCGGCCTTTAGACACCTGGATAAGTTCACTTAAGCCCCATCTCTACCAGGACCGGTCTCTTTACCAATATTGCATGCTCCACATGCTGGTGCACCATTGATCTCTCTGTGTGTGTGTGTGTGTGTGTGTTCAGACCGTGTGCGCGCTGTGACACACGCGTGTGCCTGACATCCTTGGTTGTCGCGCACAAGCGAGCAAACCCATGTATGTTGATCTGCCGTGAAATGGGACAGGTCATGGACACGGTGTTGACCAGGCTGACGCGATCTATGGAGCACAATTTGCACACATTAGCCACCGTTGGCCCTTTTCCCTTCAAGGAGCGCAGGTTCAGCTCCGATCGATGTCCGAGGCCCTAAAGCTAAATAAGCTCCGAAATGGATTTTGTTGGCACACATTCGCATCAATAATTCATATCGATGGTTGTAGAAGAAATGCATGCCCAACTTTTTTTTTTTCTTCACTTTAACACCTCGAGCACCATTTTTCATGATGCTAAGCTTAAATCAGTCGTGATTCCGTGTGTGGGCTGAATGCCTCTGGAGGCTCACAGACATTTTCTTCTTTTTTTTCTGCCACTGATGGTAAATGGGGTCTTTAGGTCAGCAGTGGCACGCTCTCTGGCCCTCAGGCCAAACCCGGAGGCTTTGCTTGTCTGGACATACGCAGTGAAATCCGCCGTAATCAAGCAGCTTGAAGGTCTGCTTTGAGGGGATTTAGTGCAATGTGGCAGGTGCCAATCTGACTGCAATCAGGATTTGCGCAGGCCCGGCTCCCTTCAGCAACTTCAAACATGAGCTTATGCTCGCAGACTAATGGCGGTCATTCATGCGGTTCCCCGGCTCACAGTGTGTCGTGGACGCGAGGTGCGCAAGAGATGTACTGTGTGCACTCAAACACATCCCGTGAAATTTGGGTTTGGGGGCGGGGTTTTAAGCCTCCACTTTTATCCAGGAGGGCAGAGGTCTATGCACTCAATGTTTTCTGGCTGTGATTTTGATTCATTTTTCGAATTGTATTCATTATTATAACAAATATTCATATATTTAGCATCACTCTTAGGCTCATGACTGGATGTGTTCTTGTCATCAGTGCATTTGTGTGATGGGAGGAAAGTCAGTGATGCTTTTATCCAGTAACGTTTCATTCAAATTATTCATAGCTGGTTTGGCTCTTTTTACCCTGTTTACCATTTTATATTTTGTACGTTTTAACATTTGTCCAAAAGTAATTTATTCACGTATCTATTTATTTTATTGTTTTGCTTTTTTGCAGCACTTCACACGCAGGCCCTATTCAAAACTGCGTAAACAAATTTGTCGTACCCCCCCCCCCCTTATTTGAATACAGGTTGAATAATTTGAATACATTTAAAATTCCCTTAGGGTGTCAACTAAGTTATGTGCATGAACCTCTACAGATGGAGCATTTTTGCTTTCTTGTATGTGTGATATTTAAGACACGCATGTTTCAAATGTGTGCAGAATACAGAAAAAGAAAGGGAAGAAAAAAAAGACATTAAGCTCAAAGAAAGAGAGAAAAAATAAAGAAATACGGAGAATAAGAGGCGGCTTGTAAAAGTCAGAAACTCCCAGAGGCAGTAGGACACACACGCACACGCACACGCACACGCACACGCACACAGACACAGCCGTCCCTCCACTGTCGGTCTATTATTGATGTTGGGCACGCAGGGTTCCCACTCAGCCATCTGTTCTCAGTTCTCCCACTCGGTGTCCCTTTTTGCTTCATGCCTACCACTTTGGCACGCTGGCATAAGCAGAGCAATGCTGTCTTATTAATGTGTGAATACTTCATGAATATCACACACTATCAGGGAGTCGGTTGTTGGAGGAAGAGCCCAGAGAGAGAGAAAGAGAGACTTCCGACACGTGCATTGATCTGCGCTGCGAGATGTAATCGCTCCACGACGGCATCAGATACAAACAGGATTGGCGGGGGGGCGGGGCTTGTGATGGACCGTCAATAGAATCACAGCCCTGCCCTCCCGCTGTTAATAGCATATGGCTGCAGGTTTCCGTTTGATTCGACTCGTTGCTGATGACCATGCATGTTCAGTCGAGCCCGGTTGCCAGGGGTAACGGGGGAGGGGAGGGGGGGTGCACCTGAGGCCTCGCCGGAACCCCAGCTGGGGCCACATGTGGCGAGTCTGGAGACGTCTAAGGGTGGCGTGTGTTTGCAAACACTTGGCTCCGCCTCGCCGTTAATCCATAGATGCAATCTTTCTCCCGGATCCCCTACCATTGCCCTGGTGCCAACACACACACACACACACACACACACACACGCACACACACACACGCACACATGTGCATAGAAACTTGCCAGTCAGGAACTGCAAGCATCAGTGGATCCGTCTCAGATCACATCCTCCTGACTGACAGAAAGCGTCCGATGTGGGTAAGGGGATGCCAGGGGGCTGCAGAGTGGTGATTAAGATAAGATATTGGTTTGAGGCTTTGGAAATCTAAGCTATCACTCCATCATGTGACTTGTCTTTTCCATATTCCTAGAGCGGGAGAAGAAGCTTTATTCTTTGGCCAGCCACGCTATTAAGACCCCCCCCATCTCTCCCCCCCCCCTCCCCTCTGGGGAGTACGAGATGAGAGGGAAATTAATAATGCGTGGCGACTCAAAGGCTTGGGCTGAACCAAAGGATCAGAGGAGGGTGAAGGGAGTGTATTAGAGGCAGCAAGGTAAACAGGAACCGGGTGCAGAGAGAGGAAAGCACAATCAGGCAGATAGGCCACCTTTGTGACAGAGGAGTGGCATTATGAAACCGATAAAAGGAAGCAGGCTCCAAAAAAAAAAGCTGTGTTCTTAAGAAGGTCAGCACCTTAAAGGGATACTCCACTGAAGGTCTTGCGTGTGTTCCTCACACCCTCTGGGCCTGAACGGCGGCGCTCCTAGGTGGCTCTTCGATGGAGTAAAATGTAATTATACTCCGCGTTCACGCCCACTTTGTCTGTAGCAAAACTGCAGCTCGACACAAATATGTAAATAAGAAATGTTGTTATCATCTCCGGCACTTGTCACAACGCGGGAGCAGATCTTTTGCTTCCTCGGCTGCCTGGAAAACAGATTGCAAATTAGCATTTCCTCTTCCAAGCCAGAAGGAGTCACGAACAGCACTCCCCCAGCATTGAGACGTGTTTTTTGTTCTTCTTCTTTTTTTTCTTCTCACCACACCGTGGCGTGTGACTCTTAACATGAACTGAAAACAAGAACAAATTCCTTAATGTTAGGGAAGCTGGAGATTTTAATATTAATAGACTTCGCTAAGTGATGTGTGAACGTCACGCTAGCGCGCTCAGCGTTGGCACGCTCGCCTCCCCGGGCCGCGCCCTCTGCTGGCTCCGGGCCAGCGGCCCCCGCTTCCCTTTGAACCTGGACGAACCGGGCCGTCACCAGCTGTGTTCAGCCGGATCTCATCTCGCTGCTCGCCATTAAATATTGATTGTTATTAAATACCGAATTTGTTCGCCTATCCATCAATCCATCCAGCCTGCCAGCTGTTAGCTTTTCTTCTGTTTTATGAGAAGGAATTACGCCGTCTGTTACGCTTTCCACAACGACAATGTGGGCTAATAAGACCAAAACAGATAGCAGTAATGATACTGGGGCCGTGTGCCATATGTGAATCCTCCCTGCAAGCGCGGCCAGGTGGGCGGCACGCCACCCGGCCGCACAATGGGTTTACCCGCCGTGATTTATTAAACGACCCCAACCATTGGCTAAACAGACGTTGAGCTGAATTAGCAATCTACTAATGTCCGCTCGCCTCTCCCTCTTTGTCTGTCTCTCTTATTTCCTTTCGGTCCTCGAGCTGAAAAAGTCAGTTATAATACATGTCAAGGAGGAGTGTAATGGCAGACCGGCCCCCCTATTGGAACCATGAAACATGCCCATTACACGGGTCTTTAGCGACTCAGAGAAATAACCTCTTATCATCCTGAGGAGCATTAGCCGCTGAGTGGGCAGATGTAAATGAATGTGATGTATACGTACTCCACAGCCGCGGCCCACGTAACCCCGCCACTCTCACACGCCTGGTTATGTTAAACACGAGAACCGGCTTGAATAGAGAGAGTCAAAGGTTTTTTCGGGTTTAAAGAAGCGCTTCAACGCAAGTATCCCGCAGTCCGAGAGCGGTGGCCCCCGCGCTTCACGCGAGCATTGTGTGTTTAGGCGAGAGAGGGAGTTTGATGACGGGGACGAGGAGGTTGAGATAACTGTTTTCTCCGCCCCGTCGCGGAGGCATCTGGCACTGCCACGGTGTCGCAACCCGAAATACACCCCAGGAGTGGGTAATGAGGCGAAGGAGACGGGGGTGTCGTGTTTTGGGGTGTGTGTGTGTGTGTGTGTGTGTGTGTGTGTGTGGTTTCCTCATCTTCCTGAACTAGCCTCTTAAGACCCTGCAAAGTACGCCATCTGCAGCCCACAGCCATAAGCCCACTTGTGTGTGACTCACGAGCGCCGTTAAATCCACTTAAACTAAAGCACATTTAACCTTCTTCGACTAAACTAAAAGAAAAGAAAAACGGGAAAGTATGGAGGTTAACAATCTATCGAAAACAAGTGCAATACGGGAAACGAGAGGCTACCTGTTGGTGTGTAATATACTGAAAGTAGGAACCATCCACCCGTGTCTTTGAATGTCGCCATGAACACGGCGGCCTGCAGGACGTCATCACACAGCCCTTTGTGGTGAATGTTCAATAAAAACCCCGTGAAGAACGGTGAATGTTCACTTTTCTTCTTCTTCTTCTTTTAACTGGTAGCACATATGAAGTAGAGTGATGATGCCTCTCCCTGTGGAATACATTATTCTGCAGTTGATTGTTGTCTCAGATGGTTTGTTTTATAGGTGACTGCTTATCTTTGTGTTACTTTTAGTTTCAGATCATCGTTGTCTCGGGGGATTTGTGTTCCCCTTTTATTGCCCGAAAAGATTAGCAGCCTTGTGGTCTTGGAGAATTGTAATTGTTATAATGAATTGCTACCTTTGACTGCTTAACTTTGCATTATTTTCTTGCTGACAGTTTTTTTAAAATCTTTTTCTTTTCCTGTTTAGTTTGTGCTGTCTGAAAGTGTTTTAGTAATCCTGGAGTGTGCACGGCAGAAGCAACCTGAAATATATTATTCGGGATAAAAGGATGACCAAAAAAAAAAAAGAGTTAAATGTTCATACGTCCGCTTATCTCTTTGTTTCTCCCAGGTGATCTCCGCTCTGTCACGGATCTCCCACCACAGCATCGCACAAATCAAAGGCATCAGGTACGTGTCTCATTCGCAGCGCTCTCATTCATCATCTGAGCCGCCAGATCGGTGGCGACGGAAACCACTTTGGATGAATGCGTTGCACATACGCTAGCGGGCCTATATTAAGATGGAGGTGGCTATTTAACATCTGCTGCTCGTTTGTAAGTCAATTTACATGTTTAGGCAATTAGCTGCAGCTTTTAGCCACTGCCATCTTTACGGGGAGCAAAATAAACCCACTGCACATTTCCATCCGTCACTTAAAATCTATTACGCTCGCTATCAAGCGCCGTTTCTCACGCATGATGCCGAGACTGAGAGGATCCCTCACGCTGCTCCATCAGGCCCGGAACGGGCTTCGGGTTTTTTTTTTCGTTTGCATTCGTCCGCTCGGAGCTGGGCGCCACGTAAAAAGCCATTTTATCCGTCTGAGTAATGAGTGGATGTAGAGCGCCCATTAGGGGCCATGCCAGGGAGCGAAGGAGAGAGAGACAGGGTGAGTGACACAGGCAGACAGAGCTCAGGTCCCTTGCCATTAATAAAGACGAGCACAACCTGCTGACAGCGGGCTAATTCACGGCCTGTCCACACCGGCCGCTTTGCTGTGTCGGTGTCAAAGCCGAGATGCTTTAATCCCCAGTACATTTCACGGGGAAGTTCAGATTCTCAAAGTGAGGGTCAAAGGAAATGTTCCCTCTAATTTTTTTCAGCACTGAGCAAAAAAATTCTTTTCTGAGCGCACATTTCAGCACTGTGAGCAATTCGCAACCACACGATCTGCCGAAAGAGAGATGACAGCAAATGCATCAATATGTATACAAGGTTGATATTTATTCAATGTCCTTTATAATGGCTGGACTTTGGGAACATTATAATGATGGTGTTTTACCAGTTAGTTTAGTTGAACTTAAAGGATCTTTGTTGAACTTCAATAAGGAGAGGTTATGACTGGTTCACAGGTTATGACTGATAATGATATATATAAAAAAATAAAAGTATCAAAGGTGTTTAGTCATTTCTCAGCAGGTACAACATTTAAGTGGAACTTCATTGAAAGAAAAATGCTAATGCCGTGCTTAATTATAGGCCTATTAAATTGACATGGTGTCATTTTTCTTAAAGGTAGCCTATATAAACAATTTAATAACTTCATATTCTTCATATTTAAATATGTCTAAAAGTTTCATCCTACCTGTGTCAGTTTGGACTATTTCATCTAGCCACTCATGTTGAACGTTAGGCAGACCTTTTTCTGGGGCGCCTGCTCTGCCTTTCTTTTCGCCATGGTAGCCTATAGCTGCTGGAGCAGGGCCCGCCAAGAGGAGCCTAAACAGCGCCGGCCCGAGCTCATGTGGCGCTCTGGGCGAGCTTCACTCCTGGCGCCCGGAGGAGGACAGCGGGGGTCGGGGGTGCTAACGGAGGCAGAGCGCTAGCAGAGGTACAGAGAGCGCATGTCGAGAAACGGGACACTGATTGGCCAAGAAGACTCGACACGTCACATCAAAGATCTTATTATTGCGGAGATGGCTCACTCCTATCTCAGAAACACTGGCGCAAAAAAGATTTTTAACCCCTGAAAAAAAATCGTTTGCGCGGTCTGAAAAATCATTTGCGCGGCCACTTCGACTGGCCTGCGCGGCCGCGCACGCACGCAGCTTAGAGGGAACACTGGTCAAAGGTCAGATGGTCGTGAATGGAGGGACCTCACAAAAGGGATATTGTGTTTTCACGAGCCTGGATTCCGTCGTGGGCGGCGAGGCGGATGCGCTCGTACAAACTGTCCTTGGACCGAGTGACGGGCACCTGACTACTGAGGTGTCCTTGAGCCAAACGCATTCCTCTCAGCCACCAGAGTCACCCTGACCTCTCGCCCCGTGAACGTGAGAGCACATACAGTAACGACTGCATCATGGGGATCAATACAGTGTGACTTTATTCACTATAAAGGTCACTTTTAGCACTTGGCCTGGAGTAAAAGGAAATCAACGTTTATGAAAGGCAATTAGATGGAACACTGCACTACGCTCCCTCCAGGGGTCAAAGTGTCAACACAGGAATTGCAAAAAAAGCCACAATGCCATCTTACCATACATTATTATTTTTATAAGTAGTCATTGGTAATCAATCATACTAGATAATGATTAAACCTGACGAATATGCACCTGTCTGTTGAGTCCAGTACACATTTGCTGTAAGAGGTGCACCCTGTTGTGTGTGATTTAAATATCTATAACCAGTACAGTAATAACTAAATACTAAAAAGTCCATTATTCACTCGCCTTCGAGCTGTGCTTTCCCCCTGTAACTTGTGTCTCTCAGCCGGCTGCATGTTCCCCTCCCTTCACTAAGGACTTATCTATTTCAGCTCTCCTATTTGGTGCAGCAGTTCAGGTACAATTGCCTTGATTGGGCTTGTGTGCTGTAAGTGGCTTCCTCTGGCGGAAAGACATCTGTTAGGTGTCAACCGTGCAAATATATGTATGACAAAATAATTGAAAAGAGCTGTAGAGTTAGGTGTTGATTATCAGTGGTTTGACAGTCGTGCATATTCAGTGTTTATATCTAACACATCGCTTATCATCTGAACCATAAGTAGTTTCTGAGATTGGTCTTTTGCACCCGTCACATTTTACTCTCTATGGCCTTGATTTTCCAATCGTGACTAGAATTGAAAATAACTCAAAATATATTTTTTTTGACAATTTATCTTAAAAAAAATTGTAAAACACTGGACTCTCTATATCCAAAGAGTCTTGAAGTGGAGGCTGTAAGTGCTATATACATTGAAAAGCCCCACTTACAGCCTCTCCCTAATGCTCTGTGCTCAGCCGCCTGCAGCTCCGTCTCAGTTTCACCGAATTTTCGTCACGTGACTTGTTGGTCTTAGCCGAGTCCATCATGGCTTCCTAGTTGTTTTGAGGAGTGCAGAATCTAGCGCTTTTTACAGGATCTGGTGACTTCAAACTGTTTATTCAGGGATAGATTTCAAAGGAGACATGTGCATTAAACAGTTTTTGATGAAATATCACAATATTAAGCTTCGTTTTGGCTGTTTTTTCTGATGGAAGGCTTTCAGAAAGAGGAAAATCGGACGATAATGACGTTTATTACAACTTCTTGCTATAATAAACGGTGTAGTTTTGGCGATTATTTGAAGAAAACATGCTTTTCAAACATGCTTTACGCAATAGTGCGTCTCTTTTCGCTGCAGGATTCACACCCATGTACTGACATGTACTCTATGGTCTCACATGAACAGGGTGCTGACATCAGCCAGAGCACTTCCACAACACGGATGTTCGCTGACCCCCGTTGGCCTTTCTAAAGGGTCCCCTCACCCGGGCCTTGGTATTTCTGCTCAGGGCGAGGTCAGCTGCATTCAGAGGTCTCGAGGACGTGACCGATCTCTTCTGTCACGCTTCAAAGCCTCTGTAAACCATGTACAGGCCGGAGACCTGCTATAAGTCATTTTAACACATGCCACCCCGCCCATGCAACTGGTGTCCCATGAAGAGAAGTCTGCCGGTACGATGACGTGGTCGTTTTATTTCAACACCTAATCTCACCTAATCCAGAGATTTATATGTGCACTAAAGTTGGGAGGCTTTATAAAGGCAAATAAAAAAGGTGGTTAAGATGGAAGCAGCGGAGAAGAGCATAGCGTATAAAGGAACGTGTTCTTCATTGAAAGTGATTTACTGGACCCTGTCAAGCGTGGAGGTCTCAATGCCCAGACAACAGCCCCACAGTCTCAGATCATTTATGCACAGACAGCACATCAGGCCATCCCTTGTGTTTTTAAAACGGCCGGAGAGTTCCTCTCTGCATTCGGCATGTCCATGGACGCCCTGCGGAAGCCCATTGATCTGCCCTCTGACGGGTGTCCGCTGTGATCAGGCGTCGATAGTTCACGTCTCTGTCACTCTGTCGGCGTTCCAGCCCCGGTCGGAAAACCGTACGCCTTATTTTGCACGATCCTCTGGACAAGCAGTCAAACATGCGGACGCTCTCTCCTCCTTTAGGTCCTCCTTTTTCTTCAACTTTACTAATATTGTTTCTTTCCAGTTTAATTGCGAGCGACTTCAAATATTCAAATATCTTTGAGTTCTCTCTCCCACCATCCATTTGACGTTGTCCAGATTAGTCCGAGTCCACAAGGAAAATGGAGATAAGCTTCCTTTCAATTGTTCCTCTGCCTCGTGGAGTTTTTTTTTGCCCTCGGCTTCACCTCTCTGCCGCGATGCTTTCCAGACACCCTTCATAAAAATAACTCAGCCTGCTCTCCTCTGAATGAATTTGAGTAAAATCCTATAATTTGTCCCTGGATTTACAGTGTGACAATTTGTGATTGAAGTGGTCATTTTTTGTTTATTTTCTATTTATTTTCCCCCCGGTCTTACTTCAGTGTGTCTCCTCCCCCACGCCTCTGAAACCAAACCTCCATCCTTGAACAACTTATTGTGAAAAACCCATCAATCAAATCCAACCCCCATCCGGCAGCCTTTGTGCGGCGGCCTCGTGCTCCCGTCTCGTTGTGTGTCCTAGGAGTTGACCTTGTGTTCCTCACAGCTTATCTACAGTATAAGCCTGGGTCATCTTCTGTCCTGTTATTCAGCCCCCTCTCCATCTCTTTCCTCCCGCTTATCTTTACTGTCCTCAGCTAACCACATGCTAACCTTTAACTCGCTCGCGCTTCACTGTCCCAGTTCATGCCTGACCGGTGCTGCGTGTGTGTGTGTGTGTGTGTGTGTGTGTGTGTGCTAGGATCAGGGGATCAGGGTCGTAGAGTGCGTAGAGAGAGACCTCCGCTCAGCATCACGGCTGAGAGCAGATGAGGAGGACTGTTTGTTTCCATCATCATGTTCCTTTATGTGCAGAATATACTTCCCTTGGGCATTACTTTTTTTCTTGCTTGTGTAAGGTGAATTATGACTTTATGCATCATGGGTGAACGCACTCAATGAAAAGCACACCTATGGGTGAGAAGCTGCAGTGTAGCTATTCTCTTGCGTACAGTAGATGCTGTATAAGTGGAGTTCTTTGTTTGTTGTATATTTCACTCATTGACATTGCTAAAAAAGAAAATGCACGAGTCGGCAACCATTAATATGAATTACTCTAAAATTAGGCATATATAACAGATTGTAAAGGCAAGGCAAGGCAAATTTATTTGTAGAGCACATTTCAACAACAAGGCGATTCAAAGTGCTTCACATAAAACCATTAAAAGCATCAAAACATAATGCAGATTTAAAAACAGTTAAGAAAACATTAAACAGTCAAAAAGCAAAATAAAAAATAAAAGTTGAAAAAAGCAAAATAAAAAATAAAAGTTGAATAAAAGTTGCAGTGCAGTTTAAGAAATGAAATGCAGTAGTGAGATGTAAAGGTATGGTTGTAACCATACAGATGTATAATTATTTGTAATATATCATTTGTATGATCAAACATTATGTAAATAAAAAGAGGAAATACAGAAAAAGGAATAAAACATGAAAATGATCTAGGGTTGGAGGATATGTTGAAATGTTCCAACCTGTCAGCTCAACGACTGGCAATCGCTGATTTATTCACCAAAACCTTCTCGGTTATTCTCTCCACTGTTCCAACAACCACACACACACTGGTTTGGTTGAGATAAACCCTTAATTAATTCACTGAGTTATGACAACACAAAATTTCCTGAAGCCCAAGTTGATGTAGCTTTTCTTCACCTCAAAGACCAAAAGATGATGAGTATAAAATAGAGAAAAGCACCAGATCCAGAGCCAGAGAATGTTGAAATATGACCCAAGTGATTTGTTTATTTTTTGCTAAATACAATGTCATTGTTGTGTTCATTGGCTAATGGACCGATGGACTAATCGTTTCCGCTTTACCTGAAGTCCTTCTGTGTCGGATGAAAAGCCCTTTTGTGACATGAAGGCTACTTCTTCCATAAAATAAAGACGAATAAGAAATAGTTGTTACACCTCGTTTCTGCTGGACGACATTCTTGGACGATGAACAGTAGATGTGTTTCCACATTGTTGTTTTTTAATATTTTCTTAAGATAAGGAGGACAGCATCACTGTTCTTTTCCTCCCTCCCTCCCTTTTGTTTCTCCTCCACCGCTCTGCCTCCCCTCACGCCACTGCATTACATCACACACTTTAGTATGCAGTTATCACAATGCACATCCACTCCTCATGTTTAACTCATGTTGGAATGCACCGTGGTGTGCTAATGTCATTAGTAAATGTTGTGGAAAAAAAAGGCTCTTACTCGCACGTCATTATTGCACACGTCCTAACGCCGGAGGGTTTGATGGACAGGCGTGGGACGGTCAGCGGGCAAAGTGGACACTTCTTTCTTCAGCTCCGGCGGTTTATCGACCGCTGCAGAAACGAAGCCGTGTCCCGGGACGTGAAGCTGCTCCCAACATTGACCATTTGAGCTGCATTCAGCACTGACGGCTAACACCGTTGTTCTGCTGTCGAATCGATGAAGCCGACTCATCGATTATGTTATTTATTAACTAAAGGACTCTCAAGGTTTGCAATGAATTGGAATTTGTCAATTAAAAGTGTATTTGTATTTGTATTCATCTATTTAATCCCAAATGATCATGGAATTATGAACGAAAGCAAACTGAAGGACTAACTGAAGGACAACTAAACCAACAAAACATAACGTTCAATATATCCTAATAAAATTGGACGGGGACAATCCGATACAGCAAGAATGAAAGTTTAAGGAAGAAGAAGAAGAATGAGGAAAAAAAGAAAGAAAAACACAAAGATGGACCAAACGGAGCCTCTTCTCACTATCATTTGAAAACACGTAAATCTACAGGCTGAACAGATCCCTGAACAACATATACCTTCAACAAAGAGAGCAATTTACTCCTTGTTTTGAAAGAAGCAGCTGGTTTTAAACAATAACTTGAATAAGCCAATTCAGGAGGGATAATCAGAGGGTATAAAAGATGAACAAAGAAAAAACCCAGGTATCCAGTCTGCTTTAGCGCACGGTGTAAAGGCACGAGCAACACTCTGGAAACGCTCGCGGGGCAACCGAGCGTTATTGAATAGCCGAGAGACGCCTCATCATTGGAGTCCTGATGAAATTATAAACGCAGTTCAATTACACCTGGTTGTATCGTTTACGCGAAATGAAAACGGCAGCGTTGGGCAACGCCGGGCTCTGCGAAGCAACACCGGGGAGATGCAGACGAGGCGCACGGCCCCGCAAACTACTACGTAATTAAATTTAGCCCTGCGGGACTCCATTAATAACTTATAATATAATGCACATTTCATTGGAGGGGGCCATAAGATGTGGGTGTGTTATTGCGCTCTGGAGGGATCCCCCTCGCGCGCTGTCTTTGCGCTCATAACGGCGAGGTGAGGAAGTAACATCCATCAGATGAGGCACTTCTCGTGTTATGATTCCTTAATAATAGCGCTTGTAATTAGCTCTTGGAAATACAGAGGTTTTTTAATGAAGTCGAACCAAATAATGGAGGCGCTCGCAAAGTTCCCGACTCGGAGAAGACTGTGGAGTGTGCAGGATTCTGTGTGTGTGTGTGTGTGTGTGTGTGCCTGAGGCTGGCCAGCTGACCTTTGACTCTAGCTGAGCATTCATTAACTTGATGGCTGACACACTCTTTCCAGTGTGCTTTAATTACAGAAACACTGATTGCTGGCGTCGCACAGACACGGGACAGAGGCCCTCTGGCGGGACGCGGGGTGTCAATAGACGGTCGCTACATGCATAGCTTCATCTCAATAATCTCCCATCTTCACCATGAGTTCGGTTTTAGGCAACAAACCCGCTCGGTTACGTGAAGGAAAAGAGAATACTTACTTGGAGTTCCTCACAGGACATGCACAGCGATGTGTTTGACCCCTCCCCTTTCGTTGGGGGACTTTCTTGTACTTGATTCTGCATCAGTTGCTATTAGCACATTATTAGGAGGCGGGTGTCCAGACAAAATGTACCGTGAAGAAGCAAGAAGACAAAAATAAGTGTTCCTGGCAAAACTCCATAAACCAACCTCCTAAATGCTGAGTAGGAAACTGTAATTAACTGTGACCCCCCATATCCTTGGACTGCTTTATTGCCTTTATGCAGGCCATATAAAGAAAGAAGTCGGGTATTAAAAGCATTATAATGAAACGAAGGTTGAATATCCTGGAAATGAATTGATTTGGCTGTTGGAATGTATCCTCAAATGTAGTAAATCCTGTCTTTTATTATATATATATATATATATATATATATATGAACTATTTGTGACACACACACACACACACACACACACACACACACATGTCCGCATCGCCCCCCGGCACACTTCCTCCGTCAGCTCTTCAACACGGCATGCGGACTCACAGCTCTCTTGTACTTTCCCATACGGAGACATTTGTTCATTTATTTCGGGGTCCGTGTGCATTAATAAATCAATCGGCAGCGATTCCCTTCGCATATGACCATTAGAAGAGATTCATTACTTCATTCACACAGGATTTAAGTTGACTCGACTCTCAGTTGAGTATTTTATAGACATCGCCAAAACGTAAAGTTTTCTCTGAGGCCAACAACTTCGCACTTCCATCATGCGGAACAGGAAATTACAAAACAAAAACAAATTGACTTTACATAATCGACACACACGGAGAAAACTAGACCGACAAAAAACAATCTCTCTCCAAAACATGTCGCAAAGTGCTTCGTATGAAAACAATGCAATTCTAAAAAAAAATTGTGACCTTTGTAGTAACCAACGACGAAACCGTGTTTTATTTTATTTTAATTTTGTTGGTCTTTTGGTCATAGCTTATCCCTTTTTTGTAAACAAAATGTGACAAAAGAGTGCCAATAAATATCATGAATAAAGCCAGCTTTTTTTATTTAATGTTGCTTAAATGTTTTACTAAAATATAAATAAATACATATTCTACTTAAGGATGACTGTAATTGTATTTATAATAATACCCCCAGAAATAAAGTATTATAATAACTGCACCACGCTCTTCCCTTGAACCTAAAACCTTCACTCCCACCCACTGTCGCTCTGTTCACCTTCTCTTTCTTGAGTGTGTGTGTGTGTGTGTGTGTGTGTGTGTGTGTGTGTCCACTGGTAGTCCGACAGTAAGTAAACAAATCATGTAATCAGTAGTTCCATTATTCAGGCGGGAGTCAAGGTCAAGCTTACTTGCTGTTTACCGCAGCAGAGCACCGGCGCTGGCTGCTGCCGTCTGAGGGATTTATTGCTTGAGGAGTGGACGGTAACAACAACACAATCACGACGAAAACAAACGTACAACAAGCAGCAGCCCTGAAGACCGGCAGTAAACTCGGTAAACTGAAACAAAATGTCATAGCACTTTGAGGTATTTGGGTACTTTGAGAACAGCTAATGACCAATAAATTTGGCAATTTTATATCCACCCCCAAACGTTGTTTGTCATAAAACATTTTACCGCCCTTCCAGATGGAGGGGAAAGGGAATAGCCTGCATCGTCGCCCTTTGTAGCCGAGATGTTACAGCGTATGGCACATTACCGCAAAGTCCCAGGTTCGATTCCCGCCTCGGGAACTTTGTTGCATGTCTTGTCCCTTTCTCCATAATTTATCTGCTTCTATATTAAAGCAAAGATGGCAAACAAAAAAAATCATCTCTTCTAAACATAAGAGGGATTAGTTTAATAATACACGCTTCAGTAACTTTAGCGTGGTTGGCGATTAGCGCTGATCGTGACCTCACTGATTTTAATGAGCTTCAATTGTGCGCGACATTAAGTTAATAGGCTATAATTTGTAGCAATCAGCTCCTGTGGAAAAAAAGAAGAAGATGAAGATGAAGAAAAAGCACACCATCAACCCGGTCGGCCAAACGAGCTCTAATCACGCACACTTCACAATAATGTTCGCGGGGAGCCGATATCTTTTAAAAAACATAAGAAATAAGCCCACCCTGTTTCATCAGCTAATTGATTAGTCATTAGTTTTTATGCTCTGCCACTTCCCAGGGGTACGATTGTGTTTGTTGACGCCGCGTGGGCGGGAATAAGAAATGAGGAAGGGAGCCGAGAGGAATCATTCAGATTATTGTACGACGGGCTGACGTGACGGCTCGTATTCACGGATCATGCTGCGTGTGAGCATAAGCAAAGGGTTTTACAACAAAGCTAAAAGAAAACATATACAGAAAGTCCATAAGCTCACTTTTGCTGTGTGAGGAAAAGAAGAGAAGAGGAGAGGACTGCTCTAAAACACTATATGTACTATATGTTGCTCGGCATTGTCCCTGAGGGTCCTTGAAAGCTGCCCAAACACCCCGAGAGGATTTATAAGACACCTGGCCGTCCCTCTGATAAAAAAAAATGAAGGCTGTTTCTGTCTGAATTCCTGTGTGAAGATGGCAGTTTTTTTTTATCTGACAGCAAGCAGTGTGTTGATGTGTTGTGACAATGTCGCCGTGTGACTGATGGCTCCTCAGCTGCATCCGTCCTGCTGCTGCTGCCCGACGGGACGGAGCTCACTGTGACACCCGGCAGATCCAACGCGCCGCTCTCTCACTGCTGATTCTTCTACCTGTGAATACTGTGGTGTGTGTGTACTAATATGTTATACTCTCTCTCTCTCTCTTCCCATCTGTGTGTGTGTGTGTCAGGCCCTTTCCATCAGAGGACACAGCTCTGAATGAGGATGATGTGTACCGGAGCCTTGAAGACCTGGCAGAGTAAGTATTCACTGCTCAACAAATACACACACACACACACACACTCGCACACGCACACACTATCGTTAGTTTTTTGCTATTTTCACTGAACTTTACACTTTTTAAACCCGTAGATCGCTTTAAAGATATTTCATATCTGGATTTGATGTTCCAGCAGATAAAAAATGAATAAAAATGTTTGTGTCCTTGCTGCAGAAAGTCATTGCTTATGACATTTAGCTCAGAGTATGCTTTTAAACTCGGTATAAATGGAGTGTCTCTTATCATGCTGTAAATGAGTATATCAAAGTAATAATGTATATATATACACATATATATATATATAACTGATATTATATGGCTTATATTTCAACAGACTTAACAATTCTCCACCCATCATATATAACACATCTTGTGATGTTTCAGTGTGATTATTGCCACTTCTTCCAATTTTCTCTCACTGCTTGATTACATACGTGCAGAGCCTTGTGTCGCTCTGCCCGTTGCAATGGTGACACCATCTCATGGTGTGGCGGCATCTCCGCCCGACTCGGTGGCTGGCTTCCTGGTTTGGTGTATGTGTGTGCGTGTGCATGTGTGTATGCGTGCGTGTGTGTGGGGGGGTTTTGCTGGGTGTGAAAGTGAGAAAAGTCTGGTTTTGGAGTCTGCAGAGGTTCCAGCAGTGACAGCAGCTGCTCAACTCAGATTAATGGAGAATAATTAGTCTCCCGCTCTGAGATGGGTGTCATTCATCACAGAAAGATAGGAGGCATGAGAGAGGGAGATAGAAAGGAGACCAAGCGGGTTGTAGCTGTACGCCCGCTGCATACTTGATAGTGGCGTCCTTCAGGAGATGAGGAATGTGCTCCTGCTAGAGGAGATGGGTGGCAGCCAGGCAGGCTAATGCTGGATTAGAGCATCTCCGCCAAACATTCAGCCCTGCTAGCGTGGAGCTTGGCTCCTTACCTGGAAAACAGAACTAAATCCTGCTCGATCCGTGACCATGTAGAGATTAGAGGAAATACTAATAACTTTTTGATTCAAAGATATCATATGTAAAAAAAACAGGGATGTAAATGTGCTCATAAAAGAGCAGACCGCTTCAAGAAGAGAAGAAGTCCGACTCAGCATGCTGTATTTCCTGACATGTCCCTAAATCAGGAAATATCAAAGAGGCTAAGTTCCTTCATCCATCATTAATAAATGTCATCCGCATACTACCAGTTAAACCACTTAAATGTGCTAATAAATAGCAGAAGCAACAAGGGTCGGAGTGCACCAGTAAAGCCAAAGAGCATACATTTGAGTTTGTAATATACTGTGTTATTTCAATAGCTGGTTATGTCTTTCAAACCCGCAAAATCTCCTCTTTCCATGAGTGGGTTTTCGCCTTAGACTGTTTATAAAAAGTAGACGTAGACACTGTGAAGTCCCCCATTGGTTTGTGGACTATAATTTTTAAGCCTTGAGTTCGGCATGTAGGCCATTGAAATCTTGGTTTTTGGAAATCGCCATGATGATTGCAAACGAAAGTGATACGAAAGGGTTGAGCTGAGTAGACTTTTTGTAGACCAACATGTTACAATTGAGTTTCATGAACTGAAAACCCATTTTGAAAGGGTTATAGTTCTAAGACGAAAACCACGACCAGACCCGACAGCGCCGTGGTATAGAGTCCTGTCATTCACCAGGTAGCCCCGCCCTAGAGCATAACCTGCTTTATGCTCCATTTTACTCATCATTTACTAAATGCACATCATGCTGTATTGAAAAAGACTTTAACCTTGAGATTGAAGCTATAAACTCATGTTTACAAAGTTTACTAAGGGGAATAAATCAAAAGAGAAGGAGGGTAATCTTTTCATAGACTTCTTTTCAATCGGCCTTATTTTTGCAACCAGAGGCCATTAGAAAAAAGGTATGTTTCAGGCTCTTTCCCATTGGTTTTGGCCACATGAAAGCAGCTTTAATAAGCGTGAGTTCATTTCTATTTTGGTAGTTTTTTTTTCCTGAAATGGTCAATGGTGTTGTACCACTGTGCTCTTTGCGTCGCCTGTAGGTGCAGAGGGCCGAGTCTCATTTAATTAATCACGCGGCTCAGCAGCATGGCTGCTCTTGACCTTTCACAAAGAACATGCATGCATTTAGTTTCATCGAACAGACACATAATTGATTCATCAGCAGGTCCTGCACCTAATATAGTTGGACACACTTAGCACATAGGCCACGCTAGCAATAACCCGTGCTCTGAAAGACTTATTAATTAGCCTGAAATATCGATGCATGCATAATTTACAGTGGAAGCATGACGGAACTGCGAGAGTGAGGGAGAGGACAGGGAGGATTTTACCGCAGTAATAATAGTCATTTTGTATGGATGCAGTGCTATTTAAGAGCTTCTCAAAGGGAGAAAATAATACAATGGCAGCCCATGTGGTATCATAAAAATAACGGCATGTAAGGAATAAAACAGCAATATTGTCACTAAAAATATTTAGTGTGAGAAAATGAAGCTCCATGGAGTAGCAATTTAATGGCAAACAATACAAATCAATAAAATGGCAACATTAAGTTCAGTGATGGGACGACACAGGATACTAAGTGCAATGGAAAGCGATCTATAAAAATTGATTTTGAGATTTAAAAACAGAGTTGATGCCAGCAGACCAAACGTTAAATGGAAGACGGTTCCAGCAGCAAAAAGATCGATCGACCTTTCATTTTAATCTGGAGCGGCCAAAAGACTGGAACTGGTGGACTGGTGGAGGTCTCTGAGGATAGCTGGAGGTTCACGACTCACTAATGTAATGGTGACTGATGTATTGATCTCTGTGTTTAATGGTATAACCGGTTTGATAGATATCTAAGGCTTTTAAAGATGGTTGCTCTCCAGCCAGCAGCTCGACCTTAAATGCAGCGGGAGAATGTTTGCGGTTGACCGTGTATCATGTCGGAGGCTTTAGCAGAGGTCACTTTACTCGCTGGATGATTTCCATTTTTACGATGTCAAGTCAGAAGAACTCATGTCAGACGAGGTGAATTGAGGCTTCAGGCTGTGAAGTATGAGCTCACTTGGAAATCCCGGCTGTAAACGAATGTCACCGAGAGTCCATGATGGGCGCAGGTGTATGTGTGTTTGTGAGGCGTGCACCCGGCTTGATTTCTGCTGCACCACATCTGTTTGCAGGCGTCTCCGAGTCAGGTAGAGGCCAGCCCCTACCTAATTGAGGTCTCCTGGGTTAATGTGGTAAACCCGATCCACGCTTCCTTCCTCTGGCTTTGTGATGTCGAGTCTTGGTGTCGTTTAACTCGGAGCTCGGCCTGTCTGGAATGAGTCCATCCCGGAGTTGACAAAGCATGAAATGGGGGTGGACCGGACACAGCCGCCAAGGGACTTTTTCCTTTGTGAAAGGCAGACATAGATTTCCATTCCAAAGCAAACAGTGTCACAAGCCCTTTGTGTCACTCTTTTGCAGTTTGTTTTGCTCCATTAACCCCTTGGGCAGGTAGGCATGAAAAGTCAATAGCTTGAAAATGGATGGAACTCAGTCGGTACCATTTACTGCAAGGTATTAAGTCACATGCGTTTTAAATTCAACTTTATCTTACCACATGACCGCACTCAGGTGACACTATCTTTCAGCTACAGATGGCCAGTAAGAAGCATGACCTATCTAAGAAGTGGACGTAGTCACCCTGATGTCACCCATTTGTTTCTGGACAGGAACGTTTTGAAGCCTCGAGGTCGGCATTTTGGCCGCTGTCATTTTGGTCTTTTGCTGTGGCCATCTTGTTTTTTGCAACCAGAAGGGACACTCGAGGGCAGAGCTCGGTACAATCGAACGGTGAATAAGAACAAAGTGAACAACAAGGTTTTAATTCACTTTCATGAATTGAAGCCCCCACTGTGAAAGACAAAAACACAAACACACAAACCAGTCAATCGCAAGGTAGCCATGCTTTATGGCCTACTTGACTCTAAATGGGATCATAATTTACTAATTGAACATCATGCTGTATTGAATAAGACTTGGAATTAGTGATTGAGACCATGAACTCATGTTTACAATGTGTACTGATGGAATCAATCAAGAGAAAAGGAAAAACCTTCACTTCAAAACCAACCCAGACTGAGGGAGTGTTATATAAAACTGAAATCATAGCTTGTTTTATGAAAAAAAAGCCCATAACTGCTGTATTTGGATGTGTTGAACACCATAAGTAATATACAAGTAAAATATATGGTTTGGTACATGAGAAAATTCAAATGTGACAGATGTGCACAAATGCAGATTTTGGAGACCTCGCCTACATGTTCTCTATACTAAACCCTCTCTAGCTTTGTTCTGCTTCACTTTTTTAAAGTCAGCCTTTGCAGAGAGAATGATCACATATTGTGCTATGATTTGGGTCAGTTAGACCTTACAGCTGCATCATTTCAAAGAAATATTCATCCTGAAAGTGCTTTTTTTATAGGCGGACCTGAAACCTTTTAATTTTTGCTGTGTGTCATCTTCATTTACTCTTAACCAGTAACATATAGACAGATATTTACAGATCTGAACAAAATCTCACATGTCTACACATGTGAGATTTTGTGAAGGTTTAGCGTTTTATCATAACACCAAAATTATTCAAATAGCCCTAGTGGCTGCAGAGATACACCCGTTTTAGTTTGGGTATGCAATTATCGAGCAGAGGCCTAAAAATAGGTTGCTTTTCAAAAGGTTAAGTACATACTGAATATCAAAATCTAATGTTGTATAATTTATTCGGGAATTTATGATTTTAATGCATAGTATGCATTTCATCCACCATGTTAGCGAAGGGAGGTATAGTGATATATGGAACCTCCAAGGGGCCTGAGACACGAGATGTTTTGGGGTCTTATCAGCTGTATAGATGCATGATGTCACAAGCCCTGATGCCTACAGAATAATACAGCATCCTGTATTGAAAAACATACTATTTTTTAAATAGAAACCCGCCTTTGGGGACCCATGCTCAGTAGCTCTGATCTGGTGAGTCATACTCCGTCCCTCCTCTCCACTGATGTAACTCTATGTCATTGAGGCCCGGGAGCCGATTGCGTGCAGACGCCATGGACACCCTCTGCTCTGTCACTGTTTAATCAGACAGAAAATCAGACCTAATTCATGAGTCCTCGGGACTTTGCCCCCTTTTTTTCTATTTCACTGCTGCGTCGTGATGCATGTACAAGCACACACACACACACACACACACACACACACACACACACACACACACACACACACACACACACACACACACACACATACACACAGTGCATTTATATGATTTATTATGTCCAAGAGACAAAGGGACGGAACATTTTAGGATATATATATATTATATATTTATATTTATAGTTATGGTGCGGCAGATTTACCCCGGCGAGAACACGCCTAGAAACATTAACCTTAAGCATCAATACTACATGTCTAAACTCCAACCATTTATCTTAACTTGATCCTAACCTTGAGCTAAAAATCTAAAAGGGCGACCGACCTTTTGTCCCGAAGTAATGGTCCATTTCCTGTGAATCTCTTGTGCGTGTGAAGGTAATACTTAGTAGTACTTAAAACAAAGGAAATAAGATCCATTAAGCTAAGATAAGACAACATAGAATACATTAAACACATAGTTCTTACCCTCAGATTGACCTAACCACCACGAGCCCTGAGATCATATCCTAACCCTCCAACAGCGCATTGAAGAAGTGAGACGTGAGCCACAATTAACAGGTTCTCTGAAACCCAGTATTAACTGGTATTAACTGGGTTTCATAGAACCTGCTGATTAGTCTTTCACGTTTCTACAGTAAGAACTTGATATGGGGTTCATTATAGTTATTTGACCCGAGGCTCAATGCATATTGACTGAAAACAGCAGGTCGATTAAGACGTTTGTTAAAGACGTTACCAATTAGAAATCTGGAGGAGTCTACAGACTGATATTTGGGAAAAATAAATATAGACAATGCATTCAAACTGAATCCAGGAAAGGGGCGGAAGTGAAATCCAGTTGTCTAAAATGTAATTAAAAAAAAAGCATTGTACAATGTATATTTGGGATCAATAGAAAAGCAAAAGTCACATCAGAGAGATTTGGGAATTAGGAACTATAGACAACATATACAGTCATCATCACTAATCAATGGAATATTTAACCTTTGACAAGTTCAGGATCAATAGCTGGAGATAAAGGAAATCAACAAAATAAAAAATTCAATTTAGATTATTAATATTGTTCTATTCTTACAGTAATTACAGCTTTTTATATATAAAAAAAGATTCCTCCCAACTCCTCCCCCACGCTCTAACCTGCTCCTCTTAGATCTTTGCAGAGGTCATATTCATATCACCGCATTAGACCTCCATCTTATACTACGGTCTCCAGGGGAGTAGAGCAGAAAGTACAACGTCTTCTTTTTGGTTCCCTGCCGTGCAGCACACCGGTCACCGAGGAGCCTTCTCTTATCTCAGAGTTCAGAGGCGCTGATGGGCCTCCCACACAGCCTCCTCCGTGTTCAACATGAGCTGCTTTAACTTAACGGAGAAAAGAAGAAGCACAGCGCAGACAGTGAACCAGGCCACCTCAATTAAAACATCAAACATCCCCTGCGTTAGCTGAATATTTTAGTGAGTTATCTTCTCCGATTTTTTAGCCCCTATTCACACAGACCGTGGATGGAGGAATATTCTGGCAATGATGGCAGATTTAGAAGGTCACAGTGGAGAAAACCCAATAACCTGTATCTTTTTTTATTTATTTTTTCAAACATGTGCCCGTAAATCTCATTTTAGAATATTCATGAATCAATAAAACTTGCAAAATCCTGACAAAATATCCCATTTCAGAGATGTCCAAGTGGCATGTTTGTTGCTAGGCCCCATTAGGCAAGTAGAGAAGTATTCTCCTCAAACAGGGAGGCAATGGTGATCATACACACACACATCTGGATGAGGCACTATCCATTCAAGAAGGGAAATCCTGTCTTCGCTTGCTCCCACTCAGGCCAGGTCAGAGCACAAAACAGCATCCCCTGAGCTGCTGAATGAAATAACACGCTCAAGGACATTTGGCCACTCGCCAAGCTGGAACCATGGTTCTCCTTTTCAGAGCACCGGGACTGCCAACCCTCACCGTACACTCTTATTCATAGCAGTTATAGTATTTATTCATTCATTTCCCCAAAATACAAAAAATAAAAGGTGAAAGGAAAAGTGTGTGGCGGTGCTCTTAAAACAGGAAGTTTAGTTATTTTAGGTTGACATTTTAGTTTGACCTGTTAATCAAAAGCACTGCTGCTGAAATACAGAATGATAGTTTGTCTTAATGTATATGTTGTTTCAATGTTTTTGTTGTTTGTTTTTTTTTAATCTATTTGCACTTTATTATTATTATCTATATTCACTTCATATGTTGGTCAGGAGAGAAACACTTTTTCAACTCCTCTGTATGTTTGGCACAGGAATTGACAATAAAGCTGACTTTGACTTCTTTTGAAAACGGTCAGATGTCGGAGCAATTACGGTACTTTAAAACCCAAATCAGAGCATCTGCCATGTAGCTGCTCCCCGTGTGCATGTCCATTGAGTTAATGTCCATGAATCTGCTTAAACATAGAAAGCAATGCTTCTTGTATGTCCAGAGCCTGCGTTAGACGTCTCCTGTCTTTAGTATCATAAGCAATGGGCGACTGTGTCTCAGTGGTGAGCAGGGTCGTCCTTCAATCAGAGAATCGCCGGTTCGATCCCCGGCTCTGCTAGCCCATGTTGATGTGTCCTTGGGCAAGACACTTAACCCCAAATTGCTCCTGTAGCTGTGTCTACGGTGTATGAATGTTACCCACACGATGGGCAGGTGGCACCTTAGCTCCTCCCATCAGTGTGTGAATGGGTGAATGATGTCATGTAGTGTGAAAGCGCTCTGAGTGGTCGGAAGACTAGAAAAGCGCTGTACAAGTACAGGTCCATTACCAATCCATTCATATTTGTTTGTACAACTTTGGTACACTTTTAAAGATGCCAATATATCCCAAATGTTAACATACCAGTAAAAAGTGAACAGGGCTCAAGTTGCAGCCGTCAGCGTGATGCTCTGAATCCATGGCGACATTACATGCAAGCATCATCCGGCCTCCTCCTCAGTACATTGGAGGTGAATGGATTTTAGTTTAAAGAAGCAAGCAGCTGCCAAGCCAGAACCCAGGTCCTCCATTATTTAGCAGGCAACTCCTACTACTTTTATTTATTCACATTACTTAATCATTCATTTCCCCGTTTCGGCGACCTAAAGCTCCCGTGGTTATTAACTACATCGATATGGGCGCGTTGCCAAAGCGTATTCCTGCCGAGGCTTCTCCACTGCCTCGCTAAGTTTCCCCCAAACAATAATTGCTTTTTCCAGGACAAAGGCAGATGCAGTGTGGGCTCCCCGAGCATCAGGGCCTTTCCCAAAAGGCTCCCCTCTCCACAGCGACTGTCTGCGCTCTGCTGGCGACTTGCCTAATTAAAGGTCAGTTAGCTAGCTGGGTGCCAAAGCGGCATAAACACATTAAAGGGAAAATGCCACTCAATGAAGCAACTCGGTGGAGGTTTGCGAACATCGGTCGCTGTGTCGCCCCGGAAAACACCAATATCGCTCTCAAAGGTAGGCCCCGGGAGAGGTAATGAGCTCGTACCGGTGTGACTGCTCGGTGCCTCTCAGCTGTCAGAGCAGCTTAAAGTGGACATAGGAGGCTTCTTTTTTTTTGTTGGGGCGCAGTAAAAGGATCCATCCTGTGAGTTAAGTTGCTCATCCAAATTGTGTGCTTGTGTTTTCCCCCCCAGTGAGCATGACCTGGGTGAGGATGACATCTACGACTGTGTGCCGTGTGAGGACGACGGGGATGACATCTATGAGGACATCATTAAGGTGGAAGTACGACAACCCATGGTGAGAAGACTGCGTCGCAATGTCCGCTCTTCATCATTAGGTTTTATATTTAATAAATGATCGATGATGTCATTTGCTGCTTACTGAAGGTCTATGACTGAAGGGTTGCATTTTCTTAGTCACCTTAGACACAGATGATTGTTTATCTTGTGCCCATCAGATAATATTTATGAACAGGAAAGATGCAACTAACTAATAGTGCAAAAAAGAGGAAACACACACGCTTCTTGGAGGAAGACATACCTTCGTATTTGCATGATGTCATATCTCTAAACGCTCTCAGAGCTCTGACACAACTGGTGATTAATTTGACTTCTGACTTGTGCTGCTTTGCCCTTCCCATGCTGCAGATCAGATACATGCAGGTGAGTGCCGCTGTGCTTGTGACTCGCTTCACCCTGTCGGCTAACTCCCTCCACCACTTCATTTAAAACAAACTGATAGCATCCCAAGAGAGAATGGCCTGCCAGTTAGACTATTGACCCGTGCCTGGAGGGGCAAAGGGGACCCCATCCGGTCCAAAGTGTGACTTCAGCTCGGCGACTGCAGTGTTAACTGACATCAGCGTGGACCACCAGCTGCTGCATCGAAAGCACGAGACAAATAAACGTCTTCCTGCTGGCTTTGAGCCCTGCCTCTGATTGGTTAATTACATTCTGGATCGAGGCCTTGACTAGACTTGCATGTCTAAATTGCTAGTCCCAGTTTTTGTGTTATCTGCACTGGTTATCAACAGCCAAATCTGTTCCAGATGGCTGTGTTAGTAACGCCACAGTCAGGCCTGCTCAAATCACTCCCACAACATAGAACATCTCGATAGAAATTAAGCCTCTCTCGTCGACGTTCTACCTCCACCATCAGTTTTGGCAGCGTGTCGATATGTCTCTCGTTACATGCATACATGTCTGTCACATGGTGGTTTCAGAGAGGATCCAAGTGTCGATGTAAGGTGTAAAGTATGTATCCATATGTACGTTTACTTGCAACAAAACCTCTTGGTTAGGCTCAGGGAAGAAAAAATAATCTGGGTTTGGGTTCAAATAAATACACTTTAAATAGCTCCACTTCTTACCTACCTGGTATTTTGTAAAGACTGGGAAGTTGTATAGCAAAACTTCAACAAAATAACAACATCCATTTGATTTGACACTCAAACTGTGTTTGTTTGACCCTATGCAGACCTTCTCGCCTTTTACCTTACATCAGCATTTGTGTGTCTCATGCCGATGCGAAAGGGTCTTGGAGTGAGACTGAGTTGAAATATATATATATATATTCATGTTCATACGACCTACTCAGATATCAGGTCTCTTGAGAAACGCTCTGAGTAAATCAGTTTGTAACTTGTTTGTAACCCATCCTCCAGCACCCACTCAAAACGTGCCCGCTTGCATGGCTACGACTTAAAAAAACCTCCCTATTCATCTGCATATGCCTCGTTCAGTCAGCTGGCCCACACATACAGTGACACAAAAAAAGCTCATGCGCCTCCTTTTTCTCACCAGTCAGCATCATCACCAGTCATATGTATAGTCATATATGTTGTATGTAGATAACTGTCAAACCTGAGGGACAGCACTGTAGATCACTAATTGTGCATATTGTTAATCGCTTTTTCCTATTGCGTTCCATTCATTTGTAGACTGTATGAAAATCAATTAGCAAATCCAATCTTTTTTTTTTTTGCCCAGGACTCCCTGGAAAGCAGAATTGATTGTGAATAGATTATCCTGTTGAAATAAAGTAGAACAGACTCTAGAAACCAGCTTGAGTTGTGTGATCCATCACAGTCAACATCAGGGCCTCATTCGTTGTTGTCAGTGTTTCATTATGGCTGCATGGTAAATTGATTAGGAGAAGTCGGCACTGCATTATCTCATACAGATAATGCAATTTGATAGGATACACAACTCCAGCAATGGAAATGAATAGAAACCATTCACCGCCTGCAATGGTATAATAAATAAATAAATAACATTACTTACAATTTGCAAAATGACTGAAACATAAAAAGACACTGGTATGGGCCTTTTAAAAAATACAATAAATATATGTATGAATATCATGCATTTCCCTGCAATCATCACACACACACACACACACAAAGAGAGCGACAATCCATATAATCATCCTGAAAACTGTAAACAGTAAGAGCAAGGAAGCAAATGTGAAAAAATAATGAATGATCCAGACTCAGTGTAATTGTCCTGACTCATTATATTTCCTCACCTCATCATAGAAAATGGGCATGACAGAAGATGACAAGAGAAATTGCTGCTTAGTGGAGATCCAGGAGACGGAAGCAAAGTACTACAAGACTTTAGAGGACATCGAGAAGGTGAGTGCACATGCGATGCTGTGCTAGAGTTCCCTTTTGTCAGTTCCTCTTTGTTGGCGTCTCCGGCCTGTGGACCAGGTCACAGCATGGAAATGTCAGCTATCGGCACATTAATTGGAGGCCGCAAATGTCACAGGAGCTGGTCAATAGGTTTATTATTGGCTCAGCAGGAGACGGGCGGATCCCCTGGGGCTTTAGGAATAGACATGCACATCACAGCCGTGAGAATATATTGTTGCTGTATGTGAGCACAGTATCCAGCAAGCGAAACCCCCCCCAAAAAAAGATGACTTCTCCATATCGCATCACCTAAAATTGTATAAGAATTCTACATTATTTTCTCAAACGTCTTTACCTTCCAATGGTGTGTTTCCACCCACCCATCACAGTTTCTTCATTTCCTTCTGATTTACTGCTGCACGACGCTCGTTAGCGATCACAGTTGTTCAGCGGCGCCGGACGCCCCTGCAAGCTCAATGTGCGTCCGCGTAAAGCAGCGGATGATGTGTGCGTAAAGAGCCGTAAACTCGCACGCATGCACCGTCTCTCTCGGCGTGATAACGAGCCATTGTTGCGATCGGCGCCCGCTAACACATCACTTTCCGCATTGACAGATTTCACTCGCGATTTGATGGAGCGCCGCAAATCACCCGCTCCGCTAATTTCATTAAACTAAATGTGCGTCCTGTGTTTGGCGCGCCGGCCCAGGGCGGAGCTAAAATGCGGATAAATAACCCTCTCGTGATCGGCGGACTCGTTAGGCTTAATTGAGTTGGGGTTAATAAAGCCTCATTTCTTCATTGCTTCTCCGTTGATCTATTTGTTGTTGTTTATGATGATGGAATGTGACAACCATAAAACAATGTTGGAGAAACAATAGGCAGGTTTATCTTCTGCGAGCATAAGTGCAGCATCGGGAAAGCGCTTCACACTGTGAGCTGACGGCAGATGCGGTGTAATATCCTGAAATCAAATAACCCGGGCACCCCGTGAACAACAATGACTCCATCTTCTGCAATGAATGTAACAGATCTGCTGAAAGCTCGACCAGAGCTTTATTGTATTTCATCCATAAACTTAAAAAAAGAAAGAAAGACAGGGAACTGAGTATGGAAGTCCGTTCATGACACTGATAAAGAAATTAAGATCCTGTAAGTCAAGTATGACTTAACTATCTCATAATTATGAGATACTAAGTCATTATTATGAGATAGTATGACTTACAGAATCTTTATTTTTTTTATCACATTGCCGGTAACGGGCTTCCATACTGTGGGTACCATATTGGGTCATTAGTTGATATTCACGCTCTCCGCTCATTTGCCTCTGGTTTCTCTCCAGAATTACATGATCCCGTTGCAGCAGGTCATGAGTCCACAGGACATGGAGGCCATCTTTGTCAATCTGGAGGTGAGTCCCCACCCCAGCAAAGGAGTCGACTTCTGTACAGCACGCCTGAATGTCTCGCTCACCAAGTGAATAATTCAATATGTGTATGGGTGGCTGCGTGAATGGCAGGGTGCGTTGTCGATTATGTATGTTAATATTTACGCTTTGATTTGCACTGTGATCTTGATGTCACAGGGGGGACAAAATATGTATTTTCCTTCCTTCTGAAAAACTTTGAGCAGTGGCTCATGGGCTGTAATCCTTACTGTACAACTTAATCAATAATCCATGACGAGACAATCAAACGCAATGTTTCAGTATTGCACCAATTACCAAACTGTGAACACCTAAAGGAACATAATGTATAATAATGAACATTTCCTAACACGTTAGCTTAGTAGTAGTAATTCATTTGTTTCACTCAGTCTGTACATATTTAAATGACAATTCATCAACATACCGACATACACGCAGAACAATTGAATATAAAATATGTTGAAAATAGTCATACAAACCATGAGTCTTTGTTGAACAATCTATTGTTCATCTGATGTTATACAATTTGTATATTGAAATGTTCAACAAATGATATTGAGTGACTGCAGTCAGCTGAATATTAGGACATTCATTTGTTGAATGAATTTCCTAGTTTTCTCTATGTTAGAAACTATGTGTAAAGGATGCACAATTGTACAAGGGATATATGCTAATATGTATCACGATGTGCACTCAGGATGTAATAAAAGTCCACTTTGCCCTCCTGCGAGCCATCGACCTGAGCATGGTCACTGGGGGAAGCGGCCTGGGGAAGATCTTCCTTGACTTCAAGGAAAGGTGAGTAACCCACAGTGTGTTTGCATTGTTGATCCCTGCACAGGCAGATGTTGTTCTTCTGCTGGCTGCACTGAGTTTAAACCCACTTGTAGTTAAAGCTCCCTTTAAAAGTCAGTAGGCTGCATCATGCGGGGATTAGTTTTCAAAGAAGAAGTCAATTAAAACAGAAAAAAAACAATGTTTGAGAATAATCTGAGAGCGCATGGAAGCAATTGTTGCTCATTGAACCAAACCGGTGAAGACTGCATTTGCCAGTTATTCCTCTTCCACGACCATGTTATTACCGCACATTTCATTTTCTGACACACAAGTGCTTGAAGTGCAGTGAGAATCCTTTTAACCTGTTTCAACCTGCTTTCAAGTGTTTGATAAAATCAGGTTTCTTTTTCTTCTTTATTTTCAAATGCAGCCACCTGTCTCATCTGTTCTGTTTCATCTCCATCACTCCGATGCGTAGAAATGAGATGGAACTTTTACTTGCGCTGCTTTTGCACATTACAATGCTGCTGCCTTTTATCCTCTCATTACACTATACTTTAAAACAATTATATTGATATTACACATACTGTATATATGTGTTGTATTAATGCAACCACATAAATTACTTGAAAATATAATTTAGTTTTTTCTTTTAATTCATTCCTTTATTGCTAACTGTACATAGTTTGTTATTGCCTATTTTATTCTTTATATTCTATTTGATTTGATGGATGTCTATTTTATGTATGTCTAGCATGGGGGAGCCTACAACTATATGTAATTTAAAGTGAGCATATTCATTCTGTTTCACCGGCTTTAAGAAAGGGATGTTTCTCTGTGGAAGCAGAGGTTCATTTGCAAAAAGAGTTTCCTCTCAGATCTCCATCTTGCCCAGCTGCTGAGCAACGTGTGGATAATCTGCATCCCCGAGGGGGGAGCAGTGATTTGCCTCCCTGCTGTGCCGAGCGTGGCTGCTTCATAGGTAATGGTGATGACGGTGATGATAGGTTCTGGCCCCGGTCATAATTCCATACACAGCCGTGAATATGCCACTCTCCTCGCATGATACAGCCATTACCGCAAGAGTGAGTAACACACCACCAAATGGGTGTGCGTACCTCTTCTTGCATACATAAGCATGTATTATATTATTCTGCTCAGTGATCCTGAAAACACACATACTTTTTTCCCTTCTCACAGTATTTCTTTGGGCGACGTCAGTTTTCATAGGTAATAGGCTTGTCTCGGGCTTCTTTCTATAGCCTCGAGGTCCATGTAACACAAAGTTGCTGCGACATTAGAGATTCAATTAATAGACAGAGGCAGGGATATACTCTCTGTCTCACTTTATCTCTGGCAGAAACAGCAGCTTTACAATCCTATCTTGTTGATTGAATATGTTTGTGATTTAAGCCCTGTTTTGGTTTTGGTTCTTTCTTTTGGACTAAATGTCAAAACAAAATTATATATTTTAAAAAGTACTTTACTTACGAAGTAATTCTATGGCCAAATGTACATGGACACCTTCATTTTTGAACTATTGACATTCACTTTCCAACATACTGTATTAGCATCCTCAACACATCTGGGAAGACACAATTTTGACAAGCATTGGTGAGGTAGAGGGTCACACAGGTGTCGGGGTTTTCAGTCCTATCTCAATTCCACTCCCACAAAAGAAAACTCCTGTCCCATCCCAATCTCAGAAGAATGACTCCCACCCCAATCTGTTCCCGTGTTTATTCATATTAGAACTGTATATTTTAACATAGAAACTGACGTATCGTTGTAATGATTCCCGTCAGGCCACATAATGATGAATAGTGAAGTTCCAATCCCAAAGGAATCCCGTGACCCACAGGGTTCCCAGAAAAAGGTTAGCCTCTAGAGGTCGACTGTGATAAAGCACCAAGGCCGAGGTCAAGCATTTCTCCTTGGAACTAAGTTGCCCAAACTGTGAAAAAGAGCCACATAATTAAATCACACAGTATGTACACACACTTCCTGTTTGTTTTAAAACGGACATTAACCTTCTAACTCTGACAGAAATAACTCCCATTTATCTTCTATTCATAAACAAATTTGCTGATGACATGCTGTTCTTTGTTCATATTTATCTTTGGTGACATTCTCAGAAATGAGAAGCAGGGTTATTTTAAGAAAACGGTTCATTAGATTTGCAGATTCTGTGCGTCTCTGGCTTTGCCTGTGTGCATGTGATTGACATGTAGACCCGCCTCATCGTGAGCCACCGCCGTGCCTCGGTTCTGCGTGGCGATAAGCAACAGCGGCCAGGGGATTGGACTCTCATCAGGCATCTTGGCCATTTTTTCTGAAGACCAGGCTTGGCATAACTCATTTGGTTATCTAGGCTTGTAAGTCCAGGTGACCTTTACAACAATGTGCTTGTATCTTTTTTTGTTCTCTCTCTCTCTCGTTTGGTGCAAAAGATGAAGCGCTTTTCTTTTTTCTTCTTCTATTTGTCATTGAAATGTTGCCACGCTGAAAATGTCACTGGTTTATCTCGACTACTTCTCAGTTTTCAAACCGCCGGCACTGGGCTAAAGGGAAGCTCTACAAACCAAATGGCCGTCTAAGTACCCTCTTGTTGATATCCTCATTTTCGACATACCCCAACTCATTTCCGGAGTAATCTTGGCATCCCGATACCACGGCTGCACTGTGAGCCTCTTTATTGGAGGCCTTTTGCTCTACGTTCTCCTCCATTTGCTGTGTGCAGGATCTGTTGAGTGGAGGTGAGGGGGTCCCAATGCCACGTGTCAGAGACTATTAGCTGGCTCCACGGCCTGTCACTTCTGGTTTGCTTGGAGATTGGCTCGGCACGTAGAAGGGTGGGGGTGAAGGCCCACGGCGCGGTTACTCAAAATTGCATTTTATGTGAAATAACATGCACGACAGCATCCTCATTATTCAAGAGGCCAGAACAGCAGGGCAGAATGATGACACTGAGGAGAATTCAAGTTTTTAACTGCACCGGCAAACTCTCCAATAAAGGGAAACTGTCTCGAACGGCTCTGTTGGTTAGACGTTGCCGTGCAGCTTCTCCTTTTCATTATAGCCCGTTGGCAAACTTCGATTTCCATTTCTGCTGTAGGTTTTAGGCCTCATGGTTTTGGCCTGTCCGTCCCTATTTCCGCCTGTTCGTACGTCTAAGTCTCATGATCGCAGTGTTTTAGCAACACCCACAGGGAATTTCTTCAGATTTGGCACAAACGTCCACTTGAATTCAAGAATGAACTGAATGGAATTTGGTCTCATTGTGAACTCACAAAACTAGTTTTGGCCCCCAAAAAACAATAAACCAATACGTTAACTAATAATATGTGACACACATGTCTACGTAATAGGATAAAACGAAGTGAGGACATTTTGGATAAGGATGAAAGTTAACTGCAGTTGGCTGGTTGGCAAAGGCAACTCTCAATTCTAGTTAGTCATGAGGAAAATTAAACAGATACTGAAATGCAAAGCAGGCATGAGATCAACACAGAGCCCCCATCACACCAGGCAGCATCACTAATGCTTCACTCCAGAACATGTTGCACCTTTGGAATCTCACTGCAATTATTAGGCCGTTTGAATACTGTATGCTGCATGAGTAATGCTGGAATAATTAAATCCTCTTGCTTCTGAAGATGTCTACGGTTGCTTTCGTTGTTTTGGGGAATAGCCAATATCGAGCGTAATTAGCTCGGCCTATTCCAATTAATATTTTAAATGTAATTAAAACACTGAGTCCTGATTTTCTTCTTCCTTCTTTCTTGGATGTACAGCACGGTATTTTCGACTGCAAAGTTTCAAGCAGCAACACGGGGGGAAAGCGGGGCGTGATGAGTCGTTACCTCCGACAGCGATGTGTTCAGGCGGGGTGTCAAGGAAGAAGTGTGCTTATCACCGCGTCACGGACTAATTATGCACGACTGTGCCAAGAGTGGATGCCTGAGTGTGCTTGCGCGCCATCAGCCCTTTTGTTCCCCTGCCTATCTCAGTGAAGAGGACAAAGCCTCTGACTCGCCTCTCAAGTCCCAGACGAAAGGCTGTTATTAAACGTGTGAATATACAACGTCTAAAGAGCCTGTTATTGCTTGACTAGTCGGGTGTGAATTTGTGACCTTGGGTGTGATATTTTGGAGCCGGATATTGATGCATTTCTTGTTTTTGTGTTTTTTTTGCACTAAAAACAGACATAGTGCTTTTTTTTTTCTTCAATCAATGTCATTCATCTTCTATGTAAAGTACAAAATAGTGTATTATTTTCCATACGCCAGCGTTTTACTCCTCGCCTTTCCATTGCTGAACACACAACTAATCAAATCAAATATTTTATTGATACACATATACACAGCACACGCAGTGACATGTAGCCTGTGCATTTAACCCGTCCTAGTCCTAGTGAGGAGCAGTGGGCCGCTGTAGCTGCCGGGGAGACGGATGGGCATCCAGTGCTTTGCTCAAGGGCCCCTCACTTGTCTCCCTACTTGGTCCATGTGGGGATTCAGCCAGTATATGATACAGCTGGAGTACACTGACCTCTTTTCATGTTACACATGTTGACATCCAAATAGAATTATCTGAAAAAAAATATGTGCTCTTATGCTCTTGTCCAGTTCCATGCCTTCCGGACCCCGTGTCCCAAAATACAAATTATCCAGCTTTACCATTTGAGAGCTCCAATCTTACCATGAATTTAGATTAGTGGCATAACTATATATATGGATATAAATATTAGTTTTTTTAATTTAATACAAATAAAAATAATTCTGAGGAAACATTAAGAGCGAAAGTGACACCTGTTGATTCGCATATTAGTTTCATTAATACCCTCGATTAAGGACACAACGCTAAGCTGAAGAACACATTCATATGACATATCACCATTATATGAAACAGTGTTGGTTAACGTTTTATTTTCACATTGGGCTGACAAGGTGGCAACACTAGCATTCATTAAGAGATGGAAGTCTAATATGCATTATCCTTTTAGCTCTGGTTGGGTTTCCACCATCTCCTGGCAACACCTGGCCCTCTAGCTGCTAGACACACATCACACTTCCTTCACCAGTTACTGCAGTGTCTGACTCTGTATGGCTCCCATTAGGAGCTGAACAGGTAGTGCACAGCGGGTTCCTCTGAGCTTGTTTTGCCTGGAAACACGGCTGGTGGGAACACTGAGAGCAGATAAACTGGGAAACCAAAACTGCAATCTCCAAGAAGCTAAAGGAGCCTCCGATATTACAGCCGGCTGCTGCTGTTTGGTTGGACAGGCCGTTTGTTTGCTGCAAATGGAAACTTAAAAAGAGATTGAGCCCTCGGGCAGCGGAGAACGAGCCTCTTGCTCCAGGCCCATATTGGTACTGATGAAAACACACGCACACACACACACACGCACACACACACACACACACACACACATACACTAAAAGATGGCCTTTATTTAAACTGGACCAGATAAGCCAACAAATCACTCGTTGAATCACCTACATTCTCTCTGCTCTGCTGTGCTGTGGGAGAATCACCATATTGGACCCTTTCAATAGGTTCCTTATTTAGCAAAGGTAGCATCTCATGTTTGTGCCTGTTTTTTTTTAAAGGCCTTATGATCATTTAAGAGAACATGTAGAATCTGAATTGTAGTTAATGAA
This sequence comes from Taurulus bubalis, assembly GCF_910589615.1. Taxonomy (NCBI): domain Eukaryota; kingdom Metazoa; phylum Chordata; class Actinopteri; order Perciformes; family Cottidae; genus Taurulus; species Taurulus bubalis. The sequence goes on from NC_136607.1 coordinate 5,251,319, forward strand.
CTTTTTATTAGGAGGCGGGCTCTAAAAGGCAGTTCAAGTTGATGGACATGCAGTGTCAATCACAGCTAGACGTGATGACAGCAGCTCAGCGTGGAGAAGCTTCACCTCGAGGGTTCAGAGCGTCACGGCATGAACACGTCGCCTCAGATCTGCACACAAAGACAGGAGCGGAGTGAATTATTTTCATCAGGTAGTTCGACTGGACCAACACTAAATTACACTATGACAATAATTCTGACGCATCTCTGCTATGGTCACACAGTGTAGGAGTTAATGTTACATTACTTTTCTGCTTCCTTGTGTGGAAGCCAGGTAAACTACTGAGAATAAAGATGTGAACAAATAATGAATAAAGATCCCGCCTTCACACATTGTGCACATCCTTCAAGAAGAACATTGAGCACGGCTAACCTCGGAGGCTGCTGCTGCTGCTGCACTTTCAATTTGTGGATCTTTATTCATTTCTCTTTTTAATTTCCTCTGAAATCTTTATCTTTCTTTAATCGTTCTACTTATGGCTGTGCGAAACATCTGACATCTCTCAAACTCTTAAACTGCTCTAATGATTCCCACATTCACAGCGGGAGCGTTCTCCGTGTGCACGTCTGTCTCTTTGGATCCTCGCTACGCTGCACAGTCCGCCTGCTGACTTATAATTGATCAAGACCCCCATTAATCTCAATCACTCTGTCGTCCTGGAGGGGGACTGGGATCAGGTCTTAATCAGGGGCTCGCTAGCCCAGGGCCAGTTTAACCAGGGTGGGAGCCTCACCGCAGGGGGGCGTAGCCAGAGGATCCAGGGATCATCACTGGCGGATCTCTGTGGAGGAGAGGAAGATCAACCAATGAATGGGCCGGAGAAAGATTCTACTTTCACCTCCGGCGAAACATGAAACCGTTTGATCCACTGAACTCACGATGGAGATTGATAAGTTGTCATATCGTGTTTTGGACCACTGGACTCAAGCTGCAATCATTTTAAAATCTATTTGCAGTGATACGTCTTATTCATGTGGCATTAACTCGTAAAATAGTTCAGTGTTTGTTTGAGCAACACGTTGAAGCAACATGACTTCCACTGACAACACTTAGCCTTTATCGTGATCCTTTAATTATTAAAGGATCAAATAAAAGAACAAATAGAAAATGTGTCCCAATAATGTCAGCGACACAGCAATATTCAGTTTATTTTGAAAACACTATTTGCAATGTTACCGTTATCGTTTAACAATTTAGAGCTACGACATCATTCATTATGTGTAAATCTGCTAATTATTTGCACGTTTTAGTCGCTAAATATATATAAAAATAGCCTCATTATTTTGATGTCTTCAGAATGACCAAGCAGCAGTTTATAGCAACGATAATCAATAACTGTCAAATAAGGCAGAGCAAAGCAAATTGTCACATTTGGAAAAAAAATGGAAGCAGAAAAATGCTGATAGTTGTTTTTCTTTTTGCTCGATACATGACTGAATCGACTAATTGTTTCTCTAATTCTATCCATACTTATCACCTATATTTGTCTTCTCCCCCTGTTTCCTTCTCCTTCTCTTAGTGGTAGATTTTAGAGCTCTGCTCGTAGCGAGATCACCTTTTTTAAGAGCAGCATATCAGTTTAAAATGCTTTTCCCTTCATGGCATCACACATCCAGATGTTGTGTTTCCTGCTATAAGAGGACAGTGGGATGAGCACGGCTCTGAACAACCAAGCATCGTCAAGTTGAGCACATCCCTTAAACGTGCGCGGGGAAGAGCAGAAACCAACGGGATGTTGCCGTTTCACTTCCCGCTCTCTTTGCTCGGCTTGTGTGCCGTTCCTCGTCCGCGTGGCAGAACCATCAGAGGCTTGATTAGACTTCAGGGTGCCGGCTCTCTGCGTCGCCTCGCCCCAATCAAGATTCAGATTAGGCAGCCGGAGTACCGATGCTACTATGGGGGAGGCACTCTACCAGCATTGCCAATGACCTACTTTGATTCAGTGAGTGAGAGCAGCGTGTGCCACATGCAGTGGCGTCCTCCAGGCAGGATGACTTTGAGCCCCCTCCCAGACGAAACCCAGAGATCTGTGTCAGCGGCAGCATTGTAATATCTAATGAACCACAGCTCTCATATCCTCACCGCTGGAAATTAAGACTTTTTTTTCTTCTCCCTCACACGCTGATAAGAGGAGCTCTGCAGAGCAGCTGATACATAGCAGCGTCTTTCATTAGTGCGCTGTGATTACAGCTCATTGGCAGGAGGATGCTGCCCCTCCAAATATTGCCCTGGGATCAGAATCCAGTCATTACTTATTCATGGTATTCACGTGCATTCCTAATCATATTTATTCACATATTCATTTATCTGCCCCCCCCCCATAGTGCCAAATGACTCTCGGGCTGACCTCTCAAATTGTTATTAATCTTCAAAATTAATATGCGGTACACTGCCGAAAGGCACAGTTCACAGCTAATTGTGGACTCAAACAGCGATATTTTTTGTCCCTGTGCTTTTACAAAGATATGGTATTCATCTAACCTTTTTTTTTTAAAGAGCCTCATTAGTGCTTATTAAGGTTAATTTGTAACCATACACACGGCTTTGTAGGGGCTTTGTTCTCGTCTTCCCAGAGAACAAGCAGAAAAATATCGGATTCCAAGTCTCGGCTGTGGATTTTTCTTAATGGACGTGAATGTTTCATCGTTTAGAGCTTGCAGAAAGCCTTCAGGAGGGGAAGTAGCTAACAGCTTAGAAGTCAAAGAGACTATGGATGAGCTCTTGTCTTTTCAATACTTTTTTTTATTGATCGACCAAATGTGATTCTCCTTTTCAGAGCACAATGTAAACAGGCGGCAGAAGAAGCCACGGTCAAACGTGAATCTCCTCTTATTCATATTGTTTGCAGGGTTCGTACGGTCATGGAAAACCTGGAAAAGTCATGGGATTTTAAAAAAATATATAAAAAAGGGTTTTTTCCAGGCCTGGAAAAGTCCTTGAAAAATGTCATGGAAATGTGTTATATTCATATGTTCATATCGCTCATTTACGCTGAGTTTGAAATAATTAACATGCTTTTAAAAGACAGACGCTCAAAATATAAGCAGGCATACATAAGGCATCTATATAAATGTTTATTCTTTTAACCAAACTATTGTCATTTGTGTCATTTAAGGTTTACTGTATGCTTTGGAATTCTCATTGTTAGTTTAAGTACTACATTTTCTCACTTTTTCGTGTTTACACAGAGATTTCTCAAAATATTTGGTCATGGAAATTTGGTTTAAAGTCATGGAAAAGTCATGGAAATCCATTGGTCAGAAAGTGTCTGAACCCTGTGTTTGGTGAAAGTCCCGTGGAGGACGGCGAGCGGTGCCGGTGTCCTCTGTCTGACGGGTGTTTGTGGAATCGTGTCCTCCACCAGGTTGCTGATCTACGGCCAGTACTGCAGCCACATGGAGAACGGCCAGAAGACACTGGATGAGCTCATAGCGACGCGGGAGGACGTCAAGATTAAAGTCGAGGTAATGACCTCCATCACTCACCGCCAGCAGAAAAGCATACATCACAGTGCAGGCAGTGGACACAAGTTGCTTTTTCAAACTGAATACAAATGACTGAGCCGATGGGCTTCAGCGCATCCGTCTGCTTACGGACCTGTGATGTGTCGCCCTGAAAGGGTTCATGGGTAATTTTTTTTAGGTGGTGTGAGCCAGAGGATTGAATGACAAAATGACACCTGATCGACACATTTGAAGCCACAAGAAGATGCAAAGACTTTCAACGGAATACGACATCTACGTTTTATTTCTTTCACATATACCACTGTTTGTGGTATAGGTGAAAGTAAACTAAATATATTTAGGTTTTGGTATTTGGTGTCATAAAAAATAACAAAAGATTATTCAATGGTGAACATAGCCACTCCATAGAGCCCTGGTAGTCATTGAGACACCACTAGACGTCAAAGCTTTATGTAAAACTACATGTAGCCACATTGACTTATTACAACTATATATATTTTTGCAAATTATAAAACAATTAGATGCAATTTCATATGTCTTACCACAGTTTTAATTTCACTTGCACTCTAAAAGTAAAATATAGATAGAGTCTATTTATTGATGTGCCTAATATCGCAAATCACACATTTGCCTCAAGGATTGTACAGTCCTCTCTTCATGTCAGGAAACTCTCACAACAGTCTATCATAACTGTATACTTGCGTTTCAGTTCATTTTCTTCACAAAGCGTGGAGTACTTCTCAGTGCTGTCACTGTGCACAAAGAGGTAAATGGAGGTTTAAAAAGCAAAGCAACCGTGTTCCATTGGCAATTATGCAAATGTTCCAATGAGATTCTATAGGATCTGACATCTCTTACAAAATCATAACACATTAATATAAAAGTCTAATTTAATGTTAAATAAATTATGTCATTGAATAACGAATTCATCAAATTAATTCATAAATGTGGTCCAAATTTACCAGGGTCATGCACAAATTTAGAGGAAATCAGAAAAGAAAATAATGTAATTTGCAAATAGGCGGTCAGAGCTGTTTTTTGAATTCCAAATATCTTGTTCTACTGAATTTAACTAGTCCATTTATTGGCGAGTTTATACTGTATTTGAAACGACGGCCTTGGAGAGGTTAAATGTACTCGAGTTCCATTTGAATCTGGAAGATATACCGTCCATTTCTACTAATATCCTCTGATCTTCTTTAGAATAATCTGAAGTGATTAAAGAGGAAGGCCAATGCACTTCTGAAATAGTAGGATTAAGCCGAATCAGCAGTTAGCACGGCCCTCTTTGAGCTTGTTGACAAAAAAAATGGACATGACTACAACCCGAGTAGTTGACAGTGCGATGCACGCTCTCGGAATAGAGCTTTGTTACCGGGTCAAACAGCTTCACTCTATCTTTTTATACACAATAACCTTGTTTATCAAGATGGAGATGCTGTCCCTTTACAGAAGCACCCACACAAACGTCTGTGAGGGAAACCTATAGGAAGACAGTTTCTTTTGGAGCCCGTGCAGAATTTATAGAAACGTGTTCATTAATCAGAGGCATTTCCCAGTGAGCGAGCAGGGTAATTCCCTCACAAATAGCTGGAACGACCAGAGCCTTTGTTTCTCCCTGATGGAATGAACTGGCCTCCTTACTGCTAATGGAATGCCCCGTGAATGTTTGGAGGCAATCGCAGCAACGCAACAAAACCCGATGAATTATTAAACAATGACTGAACGCTTGTTGGTGGGAACTGTTCAGCGTGGCGTTATGCAACGTGTTGTGTGATAACCGCGCCGCTCCTTTCCCGCGTTGTTCCACAGGAATGCACTCTGAAGGTGCAGGAGGGGAAGTTCAAGCTGCAGGATCTTCTGGTGGTTCCCATGCAGAGGGTGCTGAAGTACCACCTACTGCTGAAGGTAGGAGGCACCTCCAGACGGCATGACCCTCCAGCTCTTTGAGTGTCCGTGGTCGGAAGCTGACTAAGACCATCCATCCGTCATCACTTTGACTGCAGCAGATTGCAAATAGCTATTTCACACTTTACTTTCTTGATTCCACAAAAAGGTGTGTAGTGAGCTTGGATTCACAGCGGTTACAGTGGCCCGAGTATCAAAACATCCATATATTTCCTTATATCGGGGCATATATATATATATATCCTTATCATACCGTGGCCCCAGAGGTCTGACAGAAGTAGCGCATCTCACAATTTATTGGTGAAGCAGTGATTGTCAATTTTCATCCAGGTTTTTTATAGACAATTCAATTCAACTTGCTTATTGGTTATTCATTTCCTTGTTGGTTATTCATTTCCGTTGAGTCTAGTCACAATCAGTCCCTGATTCGCAGGCCTCCTGTACATACCACCACTGGGGAACTTGTATTTTGTAGAGGTTTTGATTTCTGCTGTGATTTGGGCTCATGCTGAATAACTATCCTGCCACCGAGCTTTTGACTGGCGGCAGTCCGGTCATCACTTCCTGTTCGCGTTCACTTCACTTCCTTATACTTTCACATCAAAATCCAACCATCTCTTCTTCCTGTCAAACAAAATATGACGTGTGCATTTGCGTTGATCTCAGTTATAGATTCTAATAATTTTACATGTTTTTAGTTACTAAAGTTTTTAAATAGTCTACTGTAGGTCCACTATCATTGCATCAGGTCTAGTGTTTGAATTATCAGTCGTTTAATCAGTTGATTGATGGAAGATTCATTGACAGCAATCTTAATGAAATAAAAATAATAATGACAAACATTTTTTAAGATTTCTACCTGTCAAATTATTCCACCCATTTCACAAAAAACTGAATTATTTGGGTTTTTTAACTGTTGTCTGGGAGAAATAATAATCTGTGGGTAGCTGTAATCAGTAATTGCAGCACTGCACTGACGCCCTAATATGCTCATGTATTTAAGCACAGCGTCTAACCGCTCGCATCACAGACAATACATCTCTCCCCACAGCTCTCCTCCTGGTGTGCAGAAACTAGCCGGCCACTGTAATATTCCCAATGATTAATTCACTTTGCATCTCAATTATGGATGAGCTTGTGAGTTTATGATGCGGCGCATAATGGACCGGGATGGATGCGAGTGTTTGCTGCAGGTGATTGAGGGACTGTCCGCGCCGAGTGCCGCGACTCGTCTATTAGTTTGAATCAAACCCCTGCAGAAGTCTCAGCGAGGCAGCGACGTCAAATCAACTGCATGCTAATCCAATCAAACACACTCCATTTCACTGCCTCCAACAGCTTCGCTGTGAAACACCGCTGCATGCCGTGGCCTCGGGGGCACGTCAGGCTGACAATCCCCGTCTCTGTGTGTTGCGTGAGTCCAGTCGTGCGCATCCGCAATTGATGTTGTGTACATATCATGGAAAGTAGCGCGTCCCTGTTTGGTACGGTGTGAATACGCGACTCTCGTCATCTTTTATGCACCACGGCTGCACTCTAAATGAAGTCATCCCGGAGGTGTTTCTCTTTGAACAGGGTTTGCGTGTTTGCGCTTGTCTTGATGAACCCGCGTGTTCGAATTTTTTCATCCGAGGCTTCATGGGCCGTCCAGCAGCATGATGTCGGTGGCCAGTTTCGCTTGTGCAAAGGTAACAGACCGTGGTATTAAAAGGATCTGTTGAGTAAGCAGGTCACTTAGATAAAAGAACAAAGGTAATTAAAGTCAAATAGGGCCCAATAGCATTACTTTCATCTTGGGTGGGCTGGTGCTGCTGCTGGTAAGCATCCTTGTTGCTGCACTAATGACTCCCACTGATTGTTCAGGGTGGCTGCGCAGTGGGGGTTGAACTGGGTGGATGGTATCCAAAGTGTGGAAACACTGGAATGACAATGGACCCAATGGAGGTGTTCCCTAGAAGACATTTGATTTGTCACTGCAGGGAAAGCACATGCAATGCATCGTAATTACATCTGTCCTTTACCTGCCATCACAAGTCAACATTGGCCATTCCAAAATGGGAAAAATGGGAAAATATGACAGGAAAGAATAAAATGGAAAAAGGGGGAAACTGAAATTCTAAAACAAATACAGTAATTTGTTGATTTATGTGTCATATATCATTTTTTCGGGACACATTAATCTGCCAACTGGTTGGACAGCTGGTAGCATTTCATTTTTATTCATGGTACTATAATTAGATTTGATAGGATTTCTTGAATCACCCCCAATGAGCGTGGGGAGGCAGACGATCAAACAGATCAAAACGATGCGACGTATTTGTTATTAATTTGGCCCCGTGGAGCACCACATGATTTGTCATGGAACATGTTCACTGGTATCTTGTTTATCATAAAAACAGTCAGACCTGGAGGCCAGTCAGCGATTTCTCCAGCCTCCTTGTGTATCTAATTTTCATGCACGTTGCCGGTGGTTCGGTGCAACTTATTCTCATGCTCACCCCCATAATCACAGTAAAGAGCAGCGATACTTTTCTTCCAACAACCTTCTCTAATTACTATAGGATTCAATGTTTGCATCATCCACTCCAATAAAGTATGTTGTGTATTTCCTCCACAGGAACTTTTGAGTCATTCTGCGGAACGACCGGAGAGACAACAACTCAAGGAGTCTCTGGAGGCGATGCAGGTACGTTTGTTCATGGGCGAATCTGGAGAATTGTTACATAATAACGCCGCAGTGCTCCAAGCCAAAGCTGCATACACTGTTTCATACAGCGACTGTGTCTCAGAGGACTGTGAGTCTACAATGATATGACAGATGTCAGAAAGATTTTCAGGTTTAGGCTGGACGACTGTTTGCCTTGCTCCCTCTCTCAGGACCTGGCCATGTACATCAACGAAGTCAAGAGGGACAATGAGACTCTGAAGAAAATCAGCGAATTCCAAAGTTCAATAGAAAATCTTGTAAGTGTGAAGTCCACTGGATTATTCATTTTGTATCTTTTTCAAGATGGTTTAAGGGTTTTGAAAACACATTTTCCAAATTAGTTCAACATGAGGATGTGTTGATCTGGCAAAACAAGAACAACACCGGCTATGTACTGGTCATATATTGGTTATGAGCTATTTCTGTATTGTACCTGTACTCTTTTGACTGAGTTTAAGTGGCAGGGGTTGCTAAATGTAAAATCAAGCCCCAGCCTGCACACATAGCTGATATGGCAAATCACCCAAGTTTTTGAGTGTTGAACTATTATAAGTTTAACAATGAGGATGTGTTTTCTAACTTCTTCTAACTGTACCGTATTTGCTTTTTAGAAACACAAGGAACAGCTTGTCAAACCAATTTTTTTTAAATGCTTATTTGCTTTCTTGACAAGAGTTGATGAGAAGATTAATGTCGCTCTCTTGTGGCACTCTGCAAGCTAAATATCAAGCAGCTGGTTAGCACACAGACTGGAAGAAGCTAGCTAAAAGGTTGCAAAGTCTCAAAGCACCTCGGAAGCGTATCATTTAAAAAACGTTTTTTCTTCTATATTAAACCAGACCCAAAAAAAAGTCAAGTTGCTGTGTTACTAAGTGGGCGGGACCATGTTTTGTCTCTGCCTGGCACGTCGTTACATTTTGGACATAGCCAGGACAGCGATTTCCCCACGCTTCCAGGTTTATGCTAAGCTAAGTTTAGCATCATAGCCTGTAGCATCATATTTAACGGACAGATATGAGAGTTGGATCGGTTTCTCATCTTTCACCAAAATGTCAACCATTGCTTTAAAAGGCACAATGACTAGGATTTCCCTCGACTGGATTAAAAATAATCCCTCTCGATCATCATTAATGACCCACTAGAAATGTGTGGCAGTTTCTGCAGAGACCCAGCCTGCATTTTTATTTATTTTTTCTTCACATTTCACTGTGTTCGGGGAGTTTCTTGGCTTCAACAACTTGTGAAGTATGAAGGGGCCAGATGCCAGATCGCACGCACCCACCCAAGAGGAAGCTGTGAAAATGGCGGACACTGTGCCCGAAAAAAAAATATGCAAATACAGCGAGGAGAGGTGCCAAGTGGACAAAGCCGGTTCCAAAGCGAGAGGGAATCTGGAGTTGGCTTTCACCCGCTGGCAAGCACCCTGACCCTCAATGAGCCGGGGGGGAGGGGCCGACTTTGACTGTTTGCAATCAGCCGACCACCAAATCCTACTCATTGTGCCTTTAATGTTGCAGTGAAGGATCAGAAATCTGAAACCACTGTCTCGGGTGCTTCTAACTAGGAATTGTCTTCCTGCCAGCGGGGAAATTAAACTCCATTACATAAACATTCAGTAAATAAGATACTACAATACAACCGTGTGTCATTTATAATCCAATGTTCCGGCTTCTATTGTCGTTTTTTTTATGCTAGATTTTACATATTTGCAGAAGTCATTTTTTTATGTATAAAAAGTAATACACCGGCACTAAAAGTTTGTCAGTGTGATTAGTCACTGGGCATCACAGAGCAGTAACCGGTTCTTGATAAAGCCCATATTCTCTCTCCCCATATTCTCTCGTCATATCGCTGCCACCTGTCATGATCCTCCACTAATAAAACGTCCCCAATAAATCATTTAGTCCCGCAGAACATTAACAAAAGAGGTTATGCACATTGCATTAATCAATTTCCAATAATATTCCAAACAGCACTCTCTCATTTTATCAGGCACTCTGTTCACCTTTCACTCCCAGTGGGTTCATTGTGTCCTTGTGAATGTTCCATCCAGTTGAAATGTAGATAAAGAAGATGGAAAACCAACTGAGCCGTGTCATTTATTATATATCTATTTGCATTCGAGTGAAGCTGAATTATTCACGTTCTCTCATTAAGTTTATACGTTCTAGTATGCGGTGGACTGACATTGTGCCCATGTGACCTAAGCAGCAGGTGAAACTGGAGGAGTACGGGAGGCCAAAGATAGACGGAGAGCTGAAAGTGTGCTCCATCGTCAACCGAACAAAACAGGACCGGTGAGTCCAAACTAAACAAAAGACATTAGAAACAAAGTAGCCAAGAGCCAACAATGGCAGAGTTTCACGGCCGAGATAACCATGAATGTGTGTGTGTGTGTGTGTGTGTGTGTGTGTGTGTGTGTGTATGTCTTCAGGTATATATTCCTGTTTGATAAAGTGGTCATTGTCTGCAAGAGGAAAGGCTACAGCTATGAGCTCAAAGAGATTATTGAACTGCAGTTGTATAAAATGTCGGACGACCCCATGAACAACAGAGACATGAAAAAGGTGAGAATCATTCTTTAACTTTGATCTTAAAGGCGCCCCTTTGCTAGTGCAGGTGATGAGACATTACAAATGTTGCCCTTGAGCAGAACAACCTTGGTTTGATGGTAATTTCAGAATATGGATTTTATGAGTAATGCATTGAAGTGTCAGATTTTGCATTGCGCTTGCCCGTGCTTGGAAACACATCCATGTAAATGCAATGAAGGATCATTTAGGATTCATGAAATCGTTCTGCAGTGCATTGCGCCACGAGTCTAACATGCCTTTTTTTTTTTTTTTTTCAATCTGCATGTGTCTGTCCATGTTTGCATGTGTAACCGGGTCTTTCTCTGGTGTCTTTCTTTTTGCATGCTTACCAGTCGAGTGGAAAAATGGTAAGCTCAAGTGACCCTTTTATTTAACTCATCTTCTCATGTTGGCCTACGTTTTTGGCTGTGATGTTGTTGTTGTTTTTTTTTTGGGGGGGGGGGTTCATGATTGCACATGCACCAACCGGCTCTGTGACTGGCTCTCCAGCTTTTGGTCAGATGCAACGCTAAAAGCATGGGGAGGATATTTTAATTCAGAATTAAATGTGATCATATTTACAGTATGCTTTTGTACATATTTACAGAGGAATCACTCGCTTTCTGTCATTGCCGTGCCCATACCTCTCTGCCATCTGTTCCTCACTCGCGTTTTGTCCCCAGTGGTCGTACGGGTTCTACCTGATCCACCTGCAAGGGAAGCAGGGCTTCCAGTTCTTTTGTAAAACTGAGGAGACAAAGAGGAAGTGGATGGAGCAGTTTGAAATGGCCATGTGAGTATACGATTGCATGGGAGGTGTTGGTAGCTATCACGGAAATACATTGAGAAAACCATCTGTTGATAGAGCAGCCAGATGGGAGTGTCTGTTTAGGGCCGATCCGGAAAATGAAACGCCAGAATATCAAGCGTCTTCAACGCGAAAGCAAACAAAGTGTCTTTTCCAATCGAATGCTCTCGCTTGCTATTTCCTTCCAGGTCCAACATCAAGCCGGAGAGAGCCACCGCCAATCAGCATAACTTCCAAATGCACACATTTGATAAGAACACCAACTGTCGGGCCTGCAAGATGCTCTTGAGGTAACAACCCCGCGACGTCCAGAACATTCCTGTTCGACAATGAATGCATCTTCATTCAGACTTTCCAAGGCCTAACAATGTTCAGTAGTACTATCTGGGCAGTTACTTTTATATGAACCTGTTGTGTAAAAAAATACATTATATGTACTCAGAACTTGTATGAAAGGATCCTGTTTATATTTGATTCATACGGTGGTGCGAGAAGCAGGGAGGTTATTCATCTAAATACAACATGCAATACCACAAAGTAAAATGTCTCTATTGCAGATAAAGGTCCTGCATTGACAAAATATAAAGAAGCAGAGAATGGAAGTTAAAAAAGATTTAGTTGAGTACACTAAGCATTTTGTAGTAAGTGAACTAATAAGTCCACCACTGCTGTTATGTAACAGACATCTTGTACCACACATAAATCAAAGTCGGGTTAAGTTGAAACCTCTAAGTGAAGAAGAGCTGAAAGTGCTTAACTGAAGAGAAATCCAGCAACACACAAACAAACAGAGCCACAGGGGGAATTTGTTTTTGGCTAACGTAAACCATCATCAGCGTCAAAGCAATCTCTGGAAAATATCCTACCAAAATGTGACCGAGGCCGACGGATGCTATTTTTAAACATTTCCCTCCCCCGCCTGGCACCAACCAACTGTGTCCCCAAAGGGAACCTCCTCCCTTGTGAGAGTGCTGCTCGACCGCAGCGGGGACAACTCGCGTGTCCCTGAATCACCACTTTCACCTCTATTACAGCCATCCGGCTGAGTGTATTGACCCACGCATCTCACGGCTTCGGCCGACCTAAATTCACCGAGCCAGCGGAAGTGTGGGGACCGGCGTCCTCGCTCCCCGCTAGATGCTAATTACTACTACAGTGCATCCCCATTGTGATGTATGGCACTTGCAATTGGACGTGGCAGTGTGTGCGAGGGTACAGTGTCTGTAACAAATACTGTACTGCTCTCGAGCGAGTCGATTTTGTGATTTTCTTTTTTAAAGGATCACAGAGTGGAAATGATGGAGCGCCTGTAGCCGCCATCGCAGGCTGATTGTTACAAGCAGCTGCTCCCCTTGTGTGTTGTACTTACGACAGGTTAATTTGTGTCTGAGACATTTTCCATTTTGCATCTCTGATGTGTGTGTGTGTGTGTGTGTGTGTGTGTGTGTGTCCTCCAGGGGCATCTTCTATCAGGGTTACTACTGCTCTCACTGTGGAACAGGAGCACACAAAGAGTGCCTGGAAGTCATCACCATCTGTAAAATCAGTAAGTGTCTCGTCTGATCGCCCAGTAGGAGCCCGGACACGCAGTCACCTTTGAGAGGAAGGTCGATGTGAGGACTGAGCCACTGTTTGGATGAGATTGTTAATCAATGTTGTGTGGCAGACATCATTGACGGTTATGATGTTGTGTTTTTGGAACCAAATTAATAATGATTGTGAAATGTCATTACTTTCATGAGTGTGAACTCAAAGAGGGGTCTTTGTCCTTCAGGAACATGGGGCTGGCTCCTGTGGGACAGTGGGGTTGTTCCTTTTTGTTGTCTCTTAGTCTGGAGGAATGACCTGTCCATCACTTCACACGGCCCCGCCTTTTTAGCCGAAGTAGATTATTTAGACCAATTCACTTTTGGGCTGGTCACCCTGTCGAATGACGCGATGCTTACTTGTGACCCATATATATAACCAATCCATACATTTGATTACATTTTAGAGACTGAAACATTATCCAATTTATTCACATGTAGACAACCACGGAACATGATTTTGTTTAGCTTCCCTTTACTCTCCAATACCTGACAACCGATTCATCTCAGATTTATCTCAACCCCCGGCTAGAGGGCACACGGATTCACTCAACATCTATTCAGAAAATCATAGGCCTGCTCTCTCCAGCTGTGTGCGTCTGAGTGAGGTTCAAATAGATGAAAACAATGGACTGGCGCATAGTTTGGCTCCTTCAGCTTTATTCGTGACTGCTTTTCATCCACTTTGCGTCAAAATACAGTCAAGCAGGTGAAGTCACCTTCATGTTGAGCAAAGAATTTTAATATAAGAACTATATCATGATAATTGTTCGACTAAAAATCCCTGACAGACACTATTTCTTTTGTCTTGTTTTAGATCCTCATGACTTGGTGAGTAGATTTTCTATTGCTCGACGCACTGTATCAGTGTTAGCGTTCATATATTACTCTAATTGCCATTTCCCCATATGTTGTATTCATCATAAAATGATACATTGTTGATCGAGTATTTGTTTCTCTCTTAAAGGAGCCTGGCGTGTCATCAGGTAAGATCACTTCCTGTCACCTAAACATGACAGAAAACACTTCCATGAGAGAGTGGGGATTCTGTCAGCTGTCATGTTACACGTTTGTTTAAAGATAATCTGTTGTTGAACTGCACAGTTCTCTACTGCCATCTAGTGGACAAACCCACGGCACACGAGCCACAACCACATGCTCAACCTGCAGAGTGGGTGTCAGTGCACAGATGGAGACATATTACGTGAAATTCAAAAACTTGAAGACCTTTGAGATGAGAGGGATCATAATCTTTCTTCAGTATCTTGAAATTAAAAGCAGTGGTCGGTCGGGAAAAAGGATGAAACACTGTTTGAAAAATACAAAGTTGTGTCTTCTTGCATGTACTCAAAAGTGGACAGAAAAAAGGGACACCATGCAACGAAACTCCTGGACCAGCTTTGAGTCCTTGATGTTGTGATTATATTAAATAACCTGGACCACTGCATCGCTCAGTGGGCACCATCTTAATGCCAAATCAGTGCTGCCTTGATCAGCTTAAATCCCAATGTGAAACCTAAGCAGAGACCACAGGGAGACAAAGTTAGAGCTAACGTCTTTTCCTCCAGAGTTGAGACTCACCCCGCTACAACATTGGATTGTGTCTCCAGGTCCCAAGATGGTGGCGGTGAGGAACTACCACGGCACGCCGGCCCCGACGAGCAAGACGCCGCTCTGTTTCCAGACCGGAGATTTCATCGAGCTGCTGAAGGGGGATCCTGACACCACGTGGTGGGAGGTACAGCGGTCACGTTAACTCCACATGTGAATGTTAACACGGGGGCTCCGGCACATTGAGAACGTCTGCCGTTTGTTTAGAAATGAATCAATGAGTTAGAGGTGATCACGTCAACGCCTGCTGAACAGTGAAGTAGTCTCAGCCGTTCTCCCCGCGTGGGATGTGTGTAAAAAGAGCTGCCGCTCTTAAATCCTTACAAAGATGTAGTTTCTCTTGGCTGGGGGCAGTATTCACTGTGAGGTTGCCAGGAAACCAGCAGAGACTCCAGGAAGACTTCAGTGTTGAGGCCAAGAAGTAGTCCGGCACATAAACCCTTATAAAACCACAACTTCTTTTCTACAGAATTAACAATAGAGATTCTGTTCCCTTTGGACAGAGCCAGGTTAAGCTGTTTCCAGAGTTTAACATGTACGCTCCAGTGAGCTGCCTGTAGCCTTATGTCTACCGAACAGACACGAGAGGGACGTCAATCTTGATTGTTGTGAGGTCAGATGAGCTGTGTGTGTTTACGCATTCACACACATGACACTACGACTGTGTGAATGCGGAAGAGGATACGATGCAACTACATGTCCTCGATTAAGCTTAATATCATCATTCACATTGTGAAAAAAACCACGTAGTGATGATATTAGCAAGCGGTCATTCTTCTGGGGGCGGCGGCTACAGACGCTTGTTGGGGATGAGCGGTCGTCGAGAAACCACAAGGTAGCCGGTTCGATTCCCCGGTCTCCCGAAGTGTTGAGCAAGACACTGAACCCCCAATTGCTCCCCGGGGCGCCTCTAAGCAGCCCACTGCTCCTAAATTGATATGGATGGGTTAAATGCAGGGAGCAAATGTCATGTATGTATGTTAAAAATGTTTGTACTATGACTACTTCATGAAGTTAAGTTTAGTTTTTTTGTTTTTCTGAAGACTTCTATGCGTCTTTAACAACGATACGACCTTCTGGGAGGCATTAGCGTGGTCGTGACTCAGGGTCGGATCTGAGCCGGTGGCTGCATTCGCTCCTCGGTTCCTTTCTGTTCATTTGGCAACATCACAAGCTGTAAACAAGCACTATGGGGGGAGCAAGCGGTTCTATAGTCAGAAATAAATAACATTTGCTCTAAAATGCTTCCTTTGTCAAAAAAATATGCAAATATTCAGCTTGAGAAATGGATATTTTTATAATAATCAAATGATTCATATCTCAATCAATTAGAGCCCATCGCCGTCAGAGACGGGCTCTAATGGTTGCACACCACACATATAACACACCCGCACAGCAATTACTCTTCAGACAGCGCGCCAGGTAAACTTCATGAACCGATGCATGCTTCTAAACGTACGATATGATTCATATCCGGCAACGCACGAACGAGTTGTGGATGCAAACGCACCGGCTCAGAGTTCCAGTAGAGGCGAGCCGTCCTCTCTCGGCCTCTCTGCCAGCGATTGATGGCTGAACTTGACAAGATGTGTTCATTTGTTTCTGTCGGTGCAACACTGATCAGTGTGTCAGTTGAAGCCAGCAAAAAATCGTCTCATGCCTCAAATAAACATGCCTCGTCTTCTTTCTTGCAGGGGAAGCTGATACAAACGCAAAAGAGCGGCTTCTTCCCCAGTTCCTGTGTAAAACCCTGTTTGGACCCAAAGGTAAGTGATCCATGTCCAGCATATGCAGTTTGACTGTCCGAGGGCCTTTTCCTCTTTTAGTGTACACTTTAAATGCGTTATTCTATTATTAATAAGTTATCATTTTGTTCCAGCCCTTTCAGTCATTATCCAGCCGGCAGTCCTCAAGGGAATCAGACTACTATGGATATCCTTGGTAAGACCCTTAACTTCTGAAGATTGTGGACTTCATCCTCTTGTACACTATATACTGCTATTGTCCTCGGGTCACTATCCTTTAATTACTTCAGCTTCATTCATGTTAATTCTAGCATACCGTCAACATGCGCTTGTTCAATTAAAAAAATGACTTCCCCCAAAGCGCGACCGCAATAAAAAGATCAATTACGACGTTGCGGTTTGTAGAGCCGTGTCGTTTGATTCCGTGACTTTGTACTTGAAGGTGACAAACGTTGTTCGCTCTCTGCCCCTCTCTAGGTTTGCAGGGAACATGGAGCGCCAGCAGGCCGATAACCTTTTAAAATCCCACAGCAGTGGGACCTACCTTATCAGAGAGAGGACGGCCGAGGCGGAGAGGTTCGCCATCAGCATCAAGTGAGTGTAGTCACATCGTACAGCGGGAGGGAAGTCTCACGGGAAAGGGTTTTTAATCCGCATCATCACGGGACGTACACATTCTCAAGGGATGCCCCCCAGTCGGCTTTTTTTCCCGAGCATCTTTTCGCTGCGGCTAATTACCGCTCGGTAATTGCTTCTTTTTTTTTTATCCTGTTTTTTAATGTATTTCTTCTGTGAATGCATCACAAAGACACATGTTTGAGCTTTTACTGCAGCTGTCGCTCTGAGCGGTGATGTCCTGGGAGACGTGCGTTTGCACAATTTGTCTTTAAGTCTTTAATGCAGGTGCAAAGTGTCTGGAGGGACCCGCCTTCAGACAAGTGAGTCAATACGTCCCACAGTCGGCCTCAGACAGTGAAAACAACTTTATTTTGATCTGTTAATCCGTCAGGTTTACCACAAAATATTTCATGTTGACGGCAGCTGAACATGTTGCACCAGAGGCACGCAGGAGGAAAAAAATAATACCAAGACAACATGTGTTCTGATAAAGTATTAACGGTGTAGTTCTGATTTTGTATTCCAGATTCAATGATGAAGTAAAACACATCAAAGTCATTGAAAAAGACAGCTGGATTCACATCACTGAAGCCAAGAAGTTTGAGAGTCTTTTGGTAAGTCCTATCTTTAACCACCAACACAAAATACTGTGAAGTCCGTTTTTTTTAATGAGCTTCGCCATTTTTGTATTAAATCCTCCTGTACTGTGTATCATAACAGGAGCTGGTGGAGTACTATCAGGCCCATTCACTGAAAGAAAGCTTCAAGTTGTTAGACACCACACTGCGATTCCCCTACAAATCAAAAGAACGCTCTCTAACACGGGCCAGCACACGCTCACCAGGTAAGCCTTCAGGAGTGTCAAATATCAGCCAGTAGCAGTACAGCACAGTGAATACTTGCCCTCGCACTATATTAATGCTGCAAGCGACACACTCTCCTCGTCACTCGCTGAGCGAGGTAAAGACGGCTGAGGAATCACAGCCAATAAGCATCTCATCCCGGTATGACAGAGTGGGATGACAGTGACTCCTTGATACCTCGCTGAATCAATTGCTGCGCATCTTTGGGTTGTTCCCACCACCTGTTGATGAGTGGTGGCAGGACTGTGCATCAAAAAAGGCCTTAAAGAATTAGATCACAGATAGACGTCTCTTTGGAGGATCAGATTTTGATGACTCCTGGACACATCTCCGTGGCAGTATCAGGCCACTGGGCAGACCCAGAGCACTGAAGGGCTGGAGGACATGGCGAGGGAGAAAGACGTAAAGGCTTCTTTTGGATAAGCGGTAAAAATAAATAAAAAATGGATGGATGGATGTTTGGCACAGCAACTAATAGCACATTATATGTCAACTTATGTATCTGCGCTTACGATAGAACTAATTTGACTCTATAGGTTTGTTTATAATGCGATAGTGCAGCTTACAAATGTAATCCCTTTCCGTTTTAGCTGTGGTCAAGGAAGGAGACAGACTAGCTCCCGCTCTCTTTGTCTTCACTGGCGCTCTGTTCCTTTCCAGGCCAGTGGCTCCATGAACTCACACAGAGAGGAATGGATAAAAGCCCAAAGGGGAACGGGGCAGAAAAAGAGTCCAGCAGTGTGAAATAGAGAGAAAAGAGAGGACTTTGTCAGCTAACTCAGAGGCCTGTGGACTGGCTGTCTAAATTGGCAGACCCTTTGCAATGGGCTTCTCTGCTACATGGCTCTGCCTTGGTTTGATCTGCAGGAAGAACTGGCCACTCACACACTGGCTCCCTCCTGTTTTGGCTGCATTCAGATATAAAGTAGTACATGGAGACAGTTGAGTCTTTGCTGATGATGATGATGTGCTCTTGCTCTCTCTTTCTTTCTCTCTCTCTCTAAGTTCCCAAGCACACTTTTCTTCTTTTTTTGTGTGGTTGCAGGCCCGCAAGGGTGCATAGAAACAGTGGTAGAATAAGGATGCATCTTTCAGTAAAAGCCAGGGCCCATCCTATTTAAAAGCTATGGCGCCGGCACCATTACGTACAGACAGTCTGCTAATGGAGTCCTCATAAACATAAACTGATAATCCCCACAATGATCCTGTAGTCACACCACTATAGCAGTGAAATCACAACGGGATTGAGATAACAGAACTCAATCTTTACGAGACAGACGACTGATATTTGCTCCTTCTGAACTCTGCTTTTGGCTCCAGCGCTGCATTTCTAGCTTCATTCCCTCGTCTTTCTCCTCTCCTCTCAGCAGCCACCTGCGCCTCCTACAACTTCTCCTTCCTCAGTCCGCAGGGCCTCAACTTCTCTTCTCAAAGCTCAGCTCCCTTTTGGTCAGGTACTTGGTTTTTCCCTTTTCTTTTCTTGCTCCTGTTGTCCACCCCGCACCTCATGGACTGTAATTTCATCATCTCGATCTCATTACTTCTTCTCCATGGCACGTTTTTTTTCTATTAACTACAGCATTTCAGTTCTTCCCGGGATGACGCCACCTCATTAAGTCACGAAAAAGAAAAAACAATTTCCTCTCTCCTGATGAAACAAAGTGTCCTTTCCCATCGAGCTCATTTGTCATTGTGTGACTGCGCCGTGTCTTGTTTCACTGACCCTCCTCATAATGATCATTCTCCACTACTAATTACTACAAGGATGTCTAGTATGACCTTTCACCTCCTGTCAACGTTCCTTGCGACGTGACTGAGCTCCCACTGTTTCCCCGTTCCCAGTGTTCACTCCTCGGGTGGTCAGCTCGGCGGTGGCCAGGTATAACTTTGCGGCCCGGGACATGAGAGAGCTGTCACTGCGCGAAGGAGACATCGTCAAAATCTACAGCAAGATCGGGGGAGACCAGGGCTGGTGGAAAGGAGAGGCCAACGGACGAGTGAGTACATCATGAAAGTCTGTTCACTTATCCATGCTGAAAGGTATCGGGATGATAATAATGGACTTGGGCTGAAAACCCCACATGGAAAGAGAACAATTTAGGATCTCTGCAGGGTCTTAGTATGAGGCGACATTTCAGTGAAGTTATGATTTTTATTGGATACAACTTTCCTTGCTGTTTAACATTTACCTATGCCCCACTCTATCCACACTACTGATGATTTATTTTTATTTTTTTTAATCAAAAATCTCACTGTGTAAATGCGTTGTGAACGCACCAAAAGTCAACCCTAGTCAATCCATATTTAGGTTTTCGTTCAAACATTTTGCGATATTTTATTCTCTCCTCCTCGCGTAGCCTTAAATTGAACCATTGATATTATAAAAGCCCTCTGAAAGCAGGTGGTTGAAATAAAAGCATGGCTTCTGGGAAATATGCCAGTTTAATAGTCTGGCAATAAAGCAGGCACTGATCTGAGATGTTTATGCTTTTTATTTATTCCTTTTGTGGTGCGGTGGATCCAGAGTAAGTGTTAATTGTTGTGCAGTCGCACAGCTAATCTGGGTTGTATTCTGTTGTGCCGTCTGATGTTGAGTTACTGCAGCCGCCACATTTTGATTATATTATAGCATCACGACGTTGCTTTTGGAACAAAATGTTTTTTGTTTGTTTAATTGTTTAATTTTTGTCAGTGGGACCAATTGTCAGATGAAACCATCTAGGTGTCCACTCTGCACTTAATTATATTTATTATACAGGATACATTTTTGAAAAAAAACTATGGATTTCAAAAGAGCATGTCTGGGTCAATAAACTCAGATATGTTGGTTGAAAGAGACACTTTCTGTACATCAGTCAGATCCCATCTGTTAAAATGCAGCAAGCAGAATGTTAGATTAACCAGAGATCCTCTGGCTCGGATTGTTCCATATCTAGTGGGCTTCCCCCTCTAAGCTGTTGCTATTTAGTCCATCCCGGCACTGAAGATATTTTTTCATGCCGTTTTGCCTTTCTTATATCCACACTTGTGACACATACCAGCTGTGAGACCATAGTTCTGGTCTGGATTATTTTTTTCCGGCATCAAGCAGTCGGTGAGTGAAGAAATAAAAAAAGGACGAAGAGGTCTAACTGTGCCCATCTGGGCGCTGGCTGCCAGATGGGCTACATTCTCCCTTTGGACCTTCATACCCAGCTGCGAAAAGCCGAGCTGGTGCTTACCCCGCAGGCCACTTGCCAGTTTTGTGCTCGCTTGCCTCTCGGTGGAGATGTAGCGAAGGTGGTGGAGACGGGAGCTGCTCACCAGAGTCCAGGGGACTCAACGAAGGGGTCCCACGCATGAATACACTCCTAACGCACTGCACATTAGAAACAATTCATCCAACTCCCAAATGTCTGCGGTCCAGGATCAGGTATGAAGAAAAGCATCGTGGGTGGAGATATAGCTTCATATTGCACGCCAGAATAAAGCCTTTACTGATATTTTAGTAATGTAAAGATTTAAAAAATTCATTTAATTTTGCTAGGACAGAGCCTGGCATCCATACTGCTCTGCTCCCGAAGGCCAACGCGAACCCTCATGGCCATCCTCCTCCTCCTCCTCCGATCGGAGTTCACGCTTGCTTCACTGACCGCCCGGCTGGCTCGAGGTTTACGCCATAAATATTAATATCATCCTGAGCAGAAATAGCAGCCCCGACGACAGAGCTGACGGAGCTTCTGGGGCACGAAGCCATTTCCCATGTCCCTCCTGGAGAAACATCGAGGGGTCTAGTCCCACTTTTTCTCACAACAAAGAAAAAATCTGGCCGATTTTGGACCGTTCTCCGTTCGAAAGCTGCATTGTGAAGGGGCCTGTTCACACGCTGACAATCTGAAGCTGAATGTGTGTGTCCGGGCGATTTAGTTCCCTTCTGTGGACCTGATAGATGTCTATTCACACATTCCTTTCATGCCCATGTTCCTGCCTTTCTTCTTCCTGGAAACAACTTGGAAAATAATGCCAGTACAATCGGCTACCAGTCCACTCCCAGTTTCTCCAAGCGTATGGAAACAGCGTGTGAGCTGTTAAGCAGAAAAGGAATCCTAATTGTGTTCTACTTAACCGAGCTTCACACTGGCGCCAAGTCAATCGTTTTCTCCAAAGCCCTATTCAGCTAATCTTTGTCTGATTGTGTGTGTGTGTGTGTGTGTGTTTCGATAATGAAAATATGTGGCATGAGTACGTTTTACATGTAAAAATCAAAATCACTGAGAGCAGTTACATGAGGCTATTTTCAATAAATACAGCGGATGGATTTTGTGGGCAGGGAATCAGGGATATTGAAACTCTGAGAGAACAGCGGGGAGAGGGGGGAGAAAAGTCAACCCTGTGCGTGGGAGGCGTCCTGTATTTCATCCTGTTTTATCACTTTCAGAATGAGATCATTCATATCACATGTAATATATAGTTTTATGAGAGTCGACTATCAGTACTTTTCTTGCCAGATCCAAGAAAGGAAATAGACCGGACGACAACACTAACGCTGATTGGTCCGCGGACTCGGAGCTTCCCGTGTGACCAGTTTGTTCTCGAGCACCGCTGCTGCATGCAAATCTCTCTCAAGATGCTTTCTCAGAAGAAGAAGAAGAGTCTTACCGACTCTGCCCAGTGCACGCTTCCTCTCAGCATGTTGTACGTACGTTAAACATAAGGAGGACGCAGCAACTGTTTACAAGGCGTGGCTCCGTCGAAGCGGCGGGCGTGCGGCCTCCACAAGATCTTCATCCTGACCCATGGCACTCCTCCGAGGGATGACAGTGGCAGACATCTGCACACCAGCGTCCTTGCCCTTTTTCAATGGCGCGCCTTCTAATCATCAGCGGTTAGTGGAGCTGCAGTGGTACCCAGTATGGGACAGAGCTGACTTCCCCTACTGCAGTGCTGTGTGTTAACCGTGGCACTGTTGGCGCCTCCGTTCCTTATTATATTCTTGTGTGAACTGTTGTATGTTATCAACTCGTTGCCCTCGGTGTCAGGGCTGCATTAGCTTCGGCCCTTAACCCGATAGTGGCAGCTCTTCGAGGGCGAAATAGAACCCTAGTTACGTAATGTAACTCCGTGTGTAGGCGTGAGCGCTTTCGGAACACAGGAGACGCCTGTACGGGGAAAATAATCTCCATGACTGTGGAGATGAAC
Source organism: Taurulus bubalis (assembly GCF_910589615.1). Lineage (NCBI taxonomy): Eukaryota > Metazoa > Chordata > Actinopteri > Perciformes > Cottidae > Taurulus > Taurulus bubalis. The sequence continues at coordinate 5,274,419 of NC_136607.1, forward strand.
CCGATAGCTACAGCTCTATGCATTAGTATTATTATCCTCATAGAATATGGATTTACAGTATATGTGTTGCTTGCGATAATCATCAAAAAAGCATCATCAGAAGAATCTACCCAGCCAGTTGAAAGGTTACTCGACTCCACATGAACACAGACAGCAGCATCGCTTCTCATTAGCACATTTTCAAAGATCCAATCTCAATGCTGGCAGACTCAAAAGAGCAAGAACGCTTTGTAAAGTCAGCAACAGGGTCAAAGGTCATCATCCAGATAATGTACACAGACACACTTCACACTAGGTATGAATGGAGGTCTCAGTTTCCTCAAGTGGAAAACAACATGTAGACTTTGAGGAGTGAATTATTTTTCATAAATTAAATTCGTATGCTCTATAAATACCAACAAGTGGGTAACAGTGTTGCCTAGCAACAGCTGGAGTAGTGTATGTAGCCTTCAAGGTTTTTTTTTTTTCTGAGCTGATGTTACATCTGAGCTGTTTACTTATCTGAAAGGAATGCGCTGGGAGATTAGCGTAGAGTGTTCAGAGTGGACCTGGTCTGACTATTCGCAATGTATCAAATTAGATTACATTCATGCTGCACATACAATGGATTCGCTTAAGTGTGATCAAACATTTATCTTCCTGCATGTACAGCTGAATTGGATGTAAAATGATTCTATTAACACCCCTTGTTTACATTTACACACTATAATCTTTTTTACGTTTCAGATTGGATGGTTTCCCTCAACGTACGTGGATGAAGAAGGAGTTCAGTGAGGCTTGGATGTTTGCCGAACTGCTCCCTTCAAATCAGGAACCATCTGCTATCTGCTGCTCTCAGCGAAAATTGACTCACTCCTTCTCCAGGAAAATAACACAAGGGAAAAAAAGAAAAAATTTTGTTGTTGTTTTTGCTGGATGCTCATTTTTAGTGAGTGTTTCTACCACGTTTCTCTATCTTCAATTATGCATCAGCTTTGCTTATGTTTGTACATTTTTTTATGTGGCAGGGTGTCCTGTTTAATTTCTGTACAGGTAAGAGGGGGAAAAAATGGCTTGCTGTTAGCCTCTGTGTGCTCTGCAGGTGCTTTATTGAACTGAGGACACAGAAGAAACTGATCGTGGATAGCTTGAAAAAAGCTGAAATAATTGTACAGTATAGATAATTTATTGAATAGAGATTATTATCATTACTAATGATTATTGTGGGGGAAGTTGACTTTAGCAGCAGCGAGGAATCAGATAAGAATAACGTAAATAAGAAAAGAAAAAAAAAGACAGATGATCTGTTTTAAATGTTACGAGATTTTGCCTTAGTTGTCATGGTTATGCCTTGTGGACTGACGCCAGTGGAGGGAATCGACTTGGTTGGCTGGTTTTACTTCTCCATGTATGCATGTGCCCATGTGCGGCCCACACAAACACACACACACACACACACACACATACCAATGTAAAGTATGGTGCCTTTGAACAATGGTCGTTGCTTACTGAACCTCAACATCAGCCAGGAAAGAACATTGCCATCACCAAAAAGACAGTTCGTCCACCACCCAGAGGACTTCACCAGGAAGGGGAGAGGCACTTGTACGACATACTGGGGACGGCTTGCCTTCCGAGATCTAGAAAACAACATGGAGAAGCATTTAACTTATTTCTACTGGTGACTGGATGGACTCACAGAGACAGTCGGACGCTTTTTATAGCCAACAACACAAACACTGTTCACATCAATCTTGGCATCACAAGTCAATGGTGCAGTCAGCTGGATGCAAAAGGGAAACATCATGACATTCCACTGGACAACCACGTCACACTTTTAAATCTTGGGTTTAGTGATTTTTTTTTTTTTTTTGCACAGAACCAAGATTTTTTTTTCTTGTCAGAACTGGACCATTTATCATTTGAAGCCAAATTCAGCAATGTTTTAATGTCTGCATGGATTGTTATGATTTTTGTACTTTGCCTTATTTTTTTACAGATTGTCAGGTGACTGGATTCCCCTCCCCCCGCTCCCCCAATGTTAATCATTTTTCATGTATGTAATTTGGTGATGTGCAGGCTGGTGAAAATTAAACAGTGTCAGAAGACTTTTAATCTGATGGATTTTTCTTTTAGGGCAGGGGAATGCTCAGTGTTCCCATTTACCTCCAGTAATTTCCTAATGCCATGAATACAGATTAACAGACAATGTTCTGTTCTAGTAATGCAGATTATTCGGTGTGGCGATGCCATCAAGGGCTCTAAGCGCACTGCACTCCTGCGGCCTTAATATTCATAATCATAGTCCCACAAAACTTTGGCGAGTATCTCGCTACGTTGCCAGCACAGGCGTCAAAGTACATCAAAACGTGCGGCTTGCATCAGTAATCGTGTGCTATGACTTTTCAAAGAGATTCGACCAGGCGTTTCCCCGAAAAGCGCGAAAAACGGCGAGAAATTATTCCATTCACTCAAATGGGGTTTCGGCGCAAAGAGAGCAAAAAAACAGTCATCTTTGTGCCCATAGTGACTCGCCATAATTTAACGTAGAGAAATTATTTAAAGTTTAAAACGTTACCAAAGGTCTGGAGTTTATTCGCCCAATTGGGCATTTTTGTATAGCTAGCACAGTTTTCATGTAATTATTGTTCAAGTCTAGGAACATTTTCGGACCATTTCAGAGTTTACAATGGGTGTGTATGGCACGGAATGTTCAAAGCTAGAGTGGAGAGCCAACTGCTAGAGTGAGAGGGAGCAACAGAAACTTGTAAAAACAAAAATGTTGTCTTTAGTCCCACAATTTTCACTCTTCATACAACATTGCTGGATAAAAACGTAGGAAATGTTGTGCTTGTGGTACACATGCGTCTTGGAATCCAACACACTTATACTTTTTTGTCAGCAAGCCTGAAAGCGACATTGAGTCCAACCAACTGCTCCATTGGACTCCATGTTAAATCGGACCACAATTTTCTCTCATGAATCCAACAGGAGCATCTTCTGAACTACCCTTACACTCTCATTTCTACACCGCACAAACATGTAAAGGACTGCACCACAGCCTCCCTTTCACCAACAAAGTGTTGTAGAAATGTTATTTCAAATTGTCACTCTCTTTACGGGGGAACAAGGAATTCATTATGTTCACTGGAAATGTTCCCTCGAATTTTTTTCAGCACTGAGCAAATTCTTTTTTTTCTGAGCGCACATTTCAGCACTGTGAGCAATTCGCAACCACGCGACCTGCCGAAAATGACCACAAGCCTGCGTTAGCCATAGGGGATTCAAAGAGATGACAGCAAATGCATCAATATGTATACAAGGTTGATATTTATTCAATATCCTTTATAATGGCTGGACTTTGGGAACATTTTAATGATGGTGTTTTTGATGGTGTCAGTTTAGTTGAACTTAAAGGATCTTTGTTGAATGTCAATAAGGGGAGGTTATGACTGGTTCACTGGTTATGACTGATAATGATATATATAAAAAAATAAAAGTAGTAATTTCTCAGCAGGTACAATATTTGTACCTGCTGAGAAATGACGTGGAACTTCATTGAAATAAAAATGCTAATGCAGTGCTTAACAATAATTATAGGCCTATTAAATTGACATGGTGTCATTTTTCCTAAAGGTAGCCTATATAAACAATTTAATAACTTCATATTTAAATATGTCTGAAAGTTTCATCCTACCTGTGTCAGTTTGGACTATTTCATCTAGCCACTTATGTTTCAACGTTAGGCAGACCTTTTTCTGGGGCGCCTGCTCTGCCTTTCTTTTCGCCATGGTAGCCTATAGCTGCTGGAGCAGGGCCTGCCAAGAGGAGCCTAAACAGCGCCGGCCCGAGCTCATGTAGCGCTCTGGACGAGCTTCACTCCTGGCGCCCGGAGGAGGACAGCGGGGGTGGGGAGTGCTAACGGAGGCAGAGCGCTAGCAGAGGTACAGAGAGCGCATGACGAGAAACGGGACGCTGATTGGCCAAGAAGACTCGACACGTCACATCAAAGATCGTATTATTTCGGCGATGGCTCACTCCTATCTCAGAAACACTGGCGCACGCAGCTTAGAGGGAACACTGTTCACTGGTAACATTTGGTTTCCAATGCAGGAAGTGTGATGCTCTTGTTGCAGAGAAGGTTGGGGTGAAATCCAATAGCATGTGATTTGTATCATGCTCTCCAGGTGTTAGTCAGGCCACACTGAAACACTGAATGTGCATTCAGTGTTTCAATGTTTCATATCATTTGAGCCAAGTGGGAAGTGATAACATTGACACCACCGTCGTTTTCGTACACAAAATGAAAGTAATCTACCAAAGTGAAAAAGTGACTGAATGGAAATATGTTGAACGCTTGCTAAATTCTTGCAACACAATTTAATTTGGTGTGGCTCCAAAGATCCTTGTGCACACTGCATGTACTCCTGCAGGCTTAATAATAATCATAGTTTCGTACAAAACCCAAATCCAGCACATGCCAGGGTTTAAGATGGTTTTGTAGACAATCCACTCCCAGTCTTAAGATCTCGTCTGCGCCTTCATCCTGGTCACCAATCACCATGGTAACCAGTGACCTGTGTGTCTATGAAGCAATAGCTGCTCTCAAGTCCATCACAATTTGCTTACCAGCCTCATGTGGGTGTGGACGACGCCATCATCTGCCTGCTGCAACGAGCTCAGTCGCACCTGGATGGAACAGGCGTCTCTGTGAGAGTCACTTTCTTTGACTTCTCCAGTGCATTTAACACCATCCAACCACTGCTACTGGGTGAGAAGCTGCGGGTGGTGGGGGTAGACTCGTCCACCATCTCCTGGATCACTGACTACCTCACAGGCAGACAGACCACAGTTTGTCAGAATGGGCCGTGTGCTGTCTGGGACGGTGCTCAGTGATGTTGGAGCCCCACAGGGAACTGTTCTGTCTCCCCTCCTGTTCACCCTGTACACCACTGACTTCCAGTACAACACGGAGTCATGCCATCTGCAGAAGTTCTCTGATGACTCTGCAGTGGTCGGGTGTATTAGGGATGGACGGGAGGAGGAGTACAGGGCAGTGGTGAGTGACTTTGAAGTGGGCCGGTGAGAATCACCTGCTTCTGAACGTGGCCAAGACCAGAGATGGTGGTCGACTACAAGAGGAAGACAACAGCTCCGAGTCCTGTGAGTGTTCTGGGAGAGGACGTGGACACAGTGGAGGAGTACAGGCACCTGGGTGTTGCCATCGACAGCCGACTGAACTGGAAGGCCAACGTCAACGCTGTGTACAAGAAGGGGATGAGTCGACTCTTTTTCCTGAGGAAGCTTCGATCCTTCAATGTGTGCAGCAAGATGCTGGAGATGTTCTACCAGTCGGTTGTGGCCAGCGCCCTGTACTTCGCTATTGTCTGCTGGGGGAGCAGCATTGGAGCCGGTGACACCAACAGACTTAACAAACTAGTTAAGAAGGCCGGCTCCATCATCGGCTGCAAGCAGGAGGTTCTGGAGCAGGTGGTGGAGAGGAGGACACTGAAGAAACTTTTGTCCATATTGGACAACCTGGACCACCCTCTCTACCACCTGCTGCAGGGCCAGAGGAGCACTTTCCACAAGAGATTCCTCACGCTCCGCTGCAACAAGGACCGCTACAGGAGAACATTCCTGCCGACAGCAATACAGCTTTACAACAAGTCACCGCTTGCTAGTTCCTCTGTGGATTAATTCATCACTGTACCATACATACTTTGCTTTTTGCACTTTCTACTGTTTATCTAATCTACTTATCTAATTTACTTAATTAATGATTACACTCTGCGGCTGTAAATATAAATATATTCTCCAGTTAGTTGTATTCTATTCTATTGTGTATATTTAAATATACACATATATATATATATATATATATATATATATATATATATATATGTATATATATATATATATGACTTTATTTTAATTTGTATATATCTTTCATCCCTGTTGCTTCTTTATATATTTGATCTTTTATCTTGTGTATCTTCAATTGTAAGGCGCTACTAATGACGACAAAAAATGTCCCCTTGGGGATTAATAAAGTATATATTCATTCATTCATTCAAATACAGAAATGACACCTCAATTACCTCAATAACACATCTTACTACTGGTAATGTTGGCATATATATATTTATATTGCGACGGCTTACGGCAGTAGCTGCCACACCTTTAACATTTCTTTTGCGGAATGTTCTAGTATTAATTATAATGCATTGGACTAGTCCAGGGGTCACTAACAGGTCACTTTCCTGCCTTTACGGCTCTCGTTCAGCGGTCCAGGAAACACACCGACCTTATAAATCCTCTCACGTGTGTGTATTCCTATAAGCGCTGCCCTTGACTCGAGTGAGATTCACACACAGGAGAGAGACCCGATTGTTGGAAAAATCAGATCAGATCAGAACCTTAACACATGAATTAATATGATCAGAACCCTAACACATGAATTAATATGATCAGAACCCTAACACATGAATTAACTGACCAACAATGATGTGAACAGAAAGGAGAAATGAGCTGAAACCTAATAACCAGGTAAAGTCCCTGAACACACATTTCTCTTTTTAGATGACAAGACTAAAATATCTTGGCTCTTTTGATTGACATCACTTGACGCCCGAATAAACTGAATATAAAGCTGCAGGACAATTCAGTTCAATTCTTTATTTTTTTTTAATTAGGGACTTTAATTGATTCATTTAATTGATATAGTCATATTTTTCACAAAAAAAAATCTGTTTTAAATCTAGGCTTCATTTTTACTTGAAATAAGAGAAGATAATGTAAGTATTATTGGAGTATGTATTATTTATAATTATTCCAGTTAAATTGGAAATCTCAATTCAATTCAGTTCATTTTGTATAGCCCAAAATCACAAATACAAATTTGAGATGAAATTAGATTAAAAATATCTTTAATTTTTAAACAAGTTTGCCGACAGAATGAAATATGTACTAAATCATGGTTTCTCCAATAACATATGCCAACTTTTTTCAGATTTATAATTTATGTATTTTGTATGACCTTTTTTTCTTCTTCTTTTACTTAAAATAAATAAATAAAATGTTATGGTGCTGTGGTTGTGATTTCTATGAATGTATGCTGCATTAACATAGTTGCACTCCATGCATGACCCAACATTACACATATTTATCAGTAACCCATTTCATAACTGGTGATAATAATAAACATCTCATACATTGGTATGAGATGTTTATTATTATCACCAGTTATGAATGCCATGCCCAGACAGCAGGTTTTAAGTGACGTTCTGGCAGCCAGGGGGCGTGGCCTAGTGGCTGCGGGTTTGGCGTCATTATTTAAAGTTCTAAATGGAATGTTCTAAGAGCTTCTATAGAACGCGCATGTTCCTATAAGAGAACAGTGTCCCTATTTTCTCCTCATTGCGCTTGAGGACCCCACCGAGAGAACAGCTTACCGAACTTTCTCCTGAAGAAAACCACTTCAACAATCAAGCTAGCAAGCTAACCCAACTCAAGCTAACGCAACTCAAGCTAACCTACACAACTGTCAGTGAACAACAAGGTAAGGACTCAACTAACTGATTGTTAGCCATGTAGCAATGTGTGTTTTCACTTTTCACCCAGAGTAGTTAAACACTAAGTATTGTTGGGTAACTTTGTTCACTTTTTAAAAATGCTTCATGTTTTGTAAAAGCAACGAGTTAAATAAGTTGTGTAAAATGTTTCTCTGCAAAGTAAGTAGGACATGTAGCTGTCAAATACATGTAGTGAAGTACAGTAGAAGTAGAAAAAACATAATTGTATATTTCAGTGGGAACTTTCCCTCCACACACAGTGATTTTATTAATCTGCCAGTAACAGATTAATATTGTTTAGCTGTGCGTTTGCTTTTACTGATTGGCATGAGACGGTAAGCTTATTTATTCACCAGGCCATTGAAAGTTCTCTCCACAAAACATCAAAATAAACACACCACAAAATGACATTCAAATTTAATTAAAAGCATTAAAGAGCCAAGAGAACCGGAAATTAAGACAAACTAAAACGGAATTAGACGGGAATAAAATATAGGACTAAAGGAGTGCAGTATAAGAAAGAACTACCTACGTCTTTGTTTAATTGATGAAGATGCTGCTTTTCAATTACTGATTGGTCCAATGTACTCACTCTGTGCTTGTATTGGACAATATTCTCCATGTCTTATGGTTATGTAACATTGTGTTTCATCTGCATAATTCCGATAACTTATTTTTTCATTTTCCAAAGAGCCTCCACTCTTCTTCCGGTACCCTGGAGGGCTTTGAGGCAGGACCCTCAGGGATCCACCTCAGGGACTTGGCGAGCTAATGGAGGTTGACACACACACACACACACACACACACACACACACACACACACACACACACACACACACACACACACACACACACACACACACACACACACACTTTAGATGTGATAAGTTGTATTCAATGTAGGAGGAGGTGGAGAAAGTGTAAACCCTCATTAAAAAGGTAAATATACATTTCTATCTTCTTTTTCATACTGATGGATTATTTATATGTATGTATGTATATATATATATATATATATATATATTTTTTTTTTTTTTATTTGTTTTAACAAAGAGAGGAGGACCAAGAGGTGAGGAGAGGAGGAGAAAGATATTTGAGGGATTGGGCCAAAGGAAGCCCTGCTGCAGGACTGGAGGAGCCAGATCCTCAGCCCTGGTCTTTCCTCTGTTGAGTCAGGTAAACGTATCGACAAGGACCCGTTGTCAATGCGTTGTGTATCGCTCTCTCCATCTTTCCTCCCTCTATCCCCCTCTATTTCCCTCTCTCCTCCCTTCCGGGCGACACAGTGGCTCAGGTGGTTAGCGCTGCAGCCTCACATGTATGGAGCCAAATCTGGGCAACGGTTTTGATCATTTGGAAAAAAGATTTGAACCTGAAAGTTCAAGTTTTGGTCTCGGAATTCAACAATGTATTCTAAATAAAAATAAGTGCATGGAAAGTTGTTTTGGGGTTAAATAAAATGTAGATTTAGTGCTGGAATTATTTTGAATAACATATCTTTTTTTAATTTTTCTTTTGCAGATTTTTGTATTTTCAAATTTCAATATTCTTTTTTTTTCAGTTTCGAATATTTTTTTTTGGGGTTCAAATATTTTTTTCACAAAAAAAGAAGATTGGAATTTGAAAATATAAATCTGCAACTGAAAAATTAAAAAATATATTTTATTCAAATAAATTCCAGAACTAAATCAAAATGATACGTAACCCCAAAAAGTATTTGGGGTAATATACTTATTTTTATTTATTATATTTATTTAAAACTTGAACTTTCAGGTTCAAATTTTCTTATCAAATGATCAAAACCTGGATTTGGCTCCATACTCAGATTCTTTCCTCTTTCTGTCTGTGTGGAGTTTGTATATTCTCTCTGTGTCTGCGTGGGTTTCCCCCTGGTACTCAGGTTTCCTCCCACGAAAAGAAAAAATATATATTCACTTTTGGCTAATTGGAAACTTTAAATTATCAACTTTAATCAACATGAAAAGGTTAATCCTGATGATCAGGTATCTCCCTTTTCATACACAAAATAAAATTAATGCAAAATCAAATAAATGTTTCTGCCTCTCTGACTCAATGTGTGTGTGTGTATATATATATATATATATATATATATATATATAGTATTAATACAATTGCATGACATGATGGGGACCATAAAGAAGAAGTATCTGTTTAGTTTTGATTTGAACTAAACTGAAACTGATCAATAAAATGATCAATGTTACATCATACAAGAAGTTCCAAATGGTATTTTAGGTTGACGACAGGAGCTGGTTCTGTAATAAAAAAATATGTTTAACAGTAAAAAACATGGAATCTTCATCAATGAGGGGTTTAAAAATAGTTTTAATATTAGCATTATTCACCAGTAATTTCTATTTCCCTCATTGTGTGATAACGAGTGGATCACTAATGTCCTTTTCTATTACTTCAGTTGTCTTACTGACAGCTAAGATGATAAAACTCAGTAAACAGGATCTATGTATAAAGACTTTTAAAATGCAAAGTGTCTCTGAATAACTGCAGGTAGTCGGGGCTTTATTAATGTGGAAAGATCACAGACTTATGAAATGAAAACAACTGAAATAATACATCCTGTCTGAATGGGCTATGACAACGAAATGGAGTATATGCAAAGTCTGGAGAGACGCAGAGCCTCGTGTTGTGTACGCGCCGCCATGGCAACCATCATAATCTCATTTATATAAATTAATAATTTAGTAAATACCTGCCGTTGCTCTCGACTATCGGCCAAATAACACAGAAGTAGTCAGAACAGATTGTAAAGCTGTTATGAGGCTGTTGTTAAAACTGACGACATTAATAGTCTACGAGAAAACTGTTGCTTGACATGGTGCAAAAACGAGTCCAAGCACCAAAATACAATTATCAATAGCGATAAAAGACTGCTGATCACGATGATGTCATCCTTATGTTAGTGGAGTTAAACATGTAACAGCTGTGTTTGTCCCTAGAGATGCTGCTACAGGCCTAGACTGCATCTTAGGATACACTGAGCTCCTCTCTCCTCTTCTCTCTCCTTTTATGAATTCATGTCCCATCAATCAAACAACTTTCATCTTGAAAATATCACCGTCTACGCCCCTCCCTCTCCTCTCTGGCCGCTGAAACACTCATCCTCGCCTTCATCACCACCAAGCTACAACACATCCAGAACTCGGCTGCCCGTCATCTGTTTTTACCTTGAATACCTTGGAAAATAAATTGAGAATAAAATGTCCAAACTTTGAGTTTCCCTTGTTTCTTTTATTTATTAAGTTCTATCTTCCTTGAACACACACACACACACACACACACACACACACACACACACACACACACACACACACACACACACACACACACACACACACACACACACACACACACAATAGTGTTAATCTACGTTAATGACCAGTTCAGTGCCGCTTGGTAACAATTACAATCTACTCTGACTTTGAATATTAAGAAATAGGTTTGTGATTTTAAGTCTGATAGCATTTTTCACTCTCATCCATTTATATTCAGCTAAAGTTTAAAGATTTAAATAAAAAAATGTTTACATTTGTTTCAATGAAGTCCGAGTCATATAGAGCCGTGGTTTCCTCTTTTTATTCGACCTGTGACTCGTCACGGTGCATTTGAGGTTTTGTGGTCTAAGATATGCTCAGTTTATTAAATGTTTGACTGTTTATGATGTGTGTTATTGCAGAGGCTAAACACAACTGTGTGAGACACACACATTACTCAATGTTATCTAGAATGATAGGGAGGGAACTACTTACTGTAGTGGACAAAATCTCATTGCCTGTGGCTATTGATATTTCAACTATACAAACAAAAAACAAGCACATTATTGTGTACGTTCTTTTGAATGGTTGAGTATTTCCACTTGGTCATGGAATAAATATATGTTTTGGGTTTACATTTGAAACTGAATCATTTTGAAGATTCTGTACAATGACAATCAAATTCATGTTGAATGATATATAATAATACTATACATATATATATATATACATATATATATATATATATATATACATATATATACATATATATATATACATATACATATATATATATATACATATATATATATACATATATATATATATATATACATATATACATATATATATATACATATACATATACATATATATACATACATACATATATATACATACATATATATATATATATATATATATATATATATATATATATATATAGAGTATTATAGTTATGAGAGAAAACTTCTAAAGGTCAAAGTATAGTCTGTTTGAAAAAAGGCATCGTATATTGTTTTGAAAAAAGTCTGAAAAAGTAAGAAAAGTCATAGAATACAATGTCTTTCAATTAATATAAAGTCTTTTCAGTATGTCTGAAAAAAGGTATAAAAAGTGTTGCTGGGATGAGGGATGTCTGGAGAACCTAAATCTGCTGACCTGGCCTGGCCCCGGATCAGCGGATCAAAATGGATGGATGGATGTAAAAAAAAAGGGACAAAAGAAAGTCACAAAAAGTCGTCTTATTGTATTTTTAAAAAGTCAGTTTATAGTTTGTCGGAGAAAGTCTTGAAACAGTCATTGTATAGTATGTTGAAAAAAGTCTTCATAGTCTATCACAGTGTAATTTGTCTAAAATGTTCTAAAACATCAAAGCCTAGTGTGTCAAAAAAAGTAATTAAATAGTATTTTATAAAATTAAAAACAAAACATAGTATAAATAGTTTAGCAGAAAGGGAAAAAGGAAATACACAGAATAGCCCTTTCCACCATGACAGCAAAAGAAGGAGGAGCCAAGGAGAAGTCAATGAGACACACCTGTGAGCTGGGGGCGGGAACAATCCACTAACGAGCAGCATGGAGGAGACGAGAGAGGAGCGAGTGGTGAGAGGAGGAGATGTGTTTACGTAATATTTAGTTTCTGGACACCTTAACCTTGAAGACTAAAATAGTTGAAGTATATATATATATATATATATATATATATATATATATATATATATATATATATATATATATAGCAATGAAGGAAAAGAACCGGCTGAGTTTATTTACTTCGTGGACAACAATGCAGTGAGGACTGAGGATCCCGGGACCAGAAGGTTTCAGGAGAAACTTGTGGATCCTACTGTGGACCTCTTTTCCTTCGTTGGGCCATCAAGTCCCTTCAACTGCAACTCTCCTATCTTTTCCCCAAAATAATCATAGTTATAGCCAACAACATTAACAACAACAATTAGTTCATCCATGAGCCCATGTGGATGTTTTCCAAATTCCCTCCAGGCGTTCCTAAAATATCGCTTTCAGGAGAATGTGAAAGACATACGGATGGACAACCTAAAAACACAATGGCTCCGCCCACAGCTATGGCTGAAGTTTAAGAAGATATGAAGTTTGCCATTTAATTTGTAGTCAGGTCAGTTTTTTTTATTTCTATAGCTCCTCTATAGTCGATGGAATTGGTTTGGATTATTTGTTGAAATAGAGGTGATCTGTTTGGTGTAAAGGACGTGACGTAAAACGGCCTTTAGAATAAGATAAAAGCTGTTGATATTATATTGTATATTATATTTACAATATACTGATTTATATTATCGTATTATTTTGTTATATATCCGTTTGTCCAGCCGTCTGCCTTTCACCTTGTTTTTAGATACAGTATTCAAATTGCTCATCCACTGATGCAGAGTGAGTCTTTTATCTTTGAATTGCATTTTTTTAAATGCAGAAAATACAGTACGTGAACAGATGTCATACTGTGCATGACTCATCTCTGAACTTTTTAATCCCCCTCTCGAGCTGCAATGTTTTTTACCTTGAACACGAGTAACTGAGAGAAACTATTGTTGTCGTGGATCAAATGATCACTGCCTGTCCCTCTCCTATGAGCCGTTCACTATGATGCCATGAAGAGAGTTGAACTCCTGTACGTCACAGATACGGAGAAGGAGTGTTGCTTGAAGTGCCTCTCTGTCTTCTTGCACACAGCGCTGTCCTCCCACGCTCACATTTCAACATCTACTTTGAACGCGTGGAGACTGTTTTTCCAATTGCGTTGGAACTGTTTCTATGCAAAAGGAGAAGTCCTGCCAGAGGTGTCGGGACGGGAGGTCATCTGCGGTGCATCGGACCCGGTGAAGCTCCGCATTCTGCTCACTGATTCACATCCTGAGTGGACGAAAAAAAGAGCCTGAACCAGGAGCATCGGTTCGGGAGGCGATGTCTCACGCTGCCCCTTTTTCAACGGTTTGCACAAGTGAAAATGTGCATCTTTGGATACACATGTGGATGATGGAGTTGTGTCCCAAAATGGCATGTCTACTATTTGAAATCTGTGAGAATAGTCTTAACAAAATAACTATAGGCAGAGTAAGTATTTCTCCACAATGCATGAGATGGAACGATGATCTTGTCAATACTTAAGCCTCATTAAACAAATAAAAAAAAGAGTCTACAGACATGCTCGGGCTTTAAGCTGAATGCTAACGTAAAAAAAGTAATAAAAAAAAGCATAAAAACATCAGGGACCATGGATGGTACAAGGTTATTAGTATAATTGTATTGTCAGTACATTTCAAAAGACTGACATTGACTTAGAGCCGTGCTTCTATGGCTAAAACATCTCTTGTGTCTCTGTTGTTATGATTCATTTGTTCAAACCATAAACAGAGAAGTCAAAGTGGCAATATATTACTGAACATGTATATCATTTATCATTGTATTTTATTACTTTCATAGATCTGATTCTGTACTTACGGGAAATGTGTTTTTAAATACTTTTGCCTGATGTCAAGCATCCTGAATAGTCTGCGTTAGAAAGGTGCTTCATGCATAAACTTGCCTTTTTTAAAGAATGTTTTTTATTTAATAATAATAATAATAATAATAATAGCTAGGATTTATATAGCGCCTTTCATGAAACCCAAGGACGCTTAACAAAGACATAAATAAACATAACAAATGCAACAGTAGCTAGAGGACATAGGCTTTGGTGAAGAGGTGAGTTTTGAGGAGTTTTTTTAAGGTGTCCAGAGATGGTGTGTTGCGGAGCTCTATGGGGAGAGAGTTCCAAAGTGTGGGGGCTGTCACACTGAAGGCTCTGTCCCCAAAAGTTCGCATTTTTGTGTGAGGGATGGAGAGCTGACCCGTGCCTGAGGATCGAAGGTTCCGGGACTGTGTGTAAGGGTGGAGGAGGTTAGATAGATACTGAAGAGCCAGGGCATTGAGGGATTTGTAGGTGAGGAGGAGGATCTTGTAGGTGATGCGGGACTTGACCGGAAGCCAGTGGAGGTGGATGAGGGTGGGGGTGATGTGCTGCCAGGGCTTGGTGCGGGTGAGAACCCTGGAGAACCCTGGAGATTGGAATGATAGTGTTGGGTCCAGGATGACACCCAGGTTGCGGACTTCCAAGGATGGGGAGAAGGAACAGCCGTCAACGTCCAGGTGGAGATCTCCAACCTTCCGGAGCAGGGCCTTGGGAGCCACAACCATGAGCTCAGTTTTGTTGCTGTTGAGTTTTAGGAAGTTTGATGACATCCAGATTTTTATTGCATGTAGGCAGTTTACAAGTGACTGTGGGGGTAGCTGGGTGGATGGTTTGGTGCTGAGATATAGTTGTGTATCGTCAGCATAAGAATGAAAGCTGAGACCATGGTGGCGGATGATCTGACCAAGGGGAAGCATGTAGATGGTGAAGAGGAGGGGTCCCAGCACAGAGCCTTGAGGTACGCCATGGTTGACTAGGGCCGGGGTGGAACTGGAGTCTCTGATGGTGACAAACTGTTTTCTGTTTGTGAGGTAGGACTGAAACCAGGAGAGAGCTGAACCGGTGAGGCCAAGGTAGTCAGATAGGCGGGTGAGGAGGATGGTGTGGGAGACTGTGTCGAAGGCAGCTGAGAGGTCCAGGAGGACGAGGATGCTGATGTGACCAGAATCTGCAGCGATGAGGAGGTCATTTGTGATTTTGATGAGGGTGGTCTCTGTGCTGTGATGTGGTCTGAAACCAGATTGAAATGTTTCGTAGAGCTCATGGTTGGCCATATATTGATGGAGTTGGGCGGCCACTGCTCTTTCCAGAATTTTGTTCAGGAAAGGGAGGTTGGAGATCGGTCGATAGTTGTTGCAGTCATCCATGTCCAGACCTGGCTTTTTGAGGATGGGAGTGACTGAGGCCATCTTGAGGCTGTCGGGTACAAGACCAGATGCCAAGGAGGAGTTGATGATGTTCACCATAATGGGGCACAGGGCAGGTAGGCACGCCTTGACCAAGGCTGTGGGCATGGGGTCCAGAGAACAGGTGGAGGCTTTGGCCTTAGTGACCAACTTTGCAACCTGAGGAGCACATACAGGGGAGAAGAAGGAGAGGGAGCACTGAGGCAGGTGAACATCCGAGGGAGCCACGCCCAGTGGCTGAGGTGTGTGTGGAGGGAGGTGGGCAGGAACCAGGAGCTGCTGATGGATGGACTCTATATTTACTATATTTTTACTATAATATTACCACAACCAACCTTTCCCAAAAGCAAATTGAAGCAGTTATGGACAAGAGACGTATTCTTTGCTACCATTTTGTTCTAAGTGGACTTACATTTGGAGGTGGCCATCAGTTAAATGTGTTTTTGTCCATAAAAGCTTGTATAGATTCATAGGGCAGGGGTCAAACTGTGCTGCCTGCCTGCCTCTAATGAATACAAAATAAAATAACAAATCACGCTCAAGAAAAGGCACATTTTTCTAGCTGTGCTATTATTTTTCTCTTGCCATACAACATACTCGTGTGGTAGCAGATCTGGTGTTGGGCTTCTACCGTTTAGCGATGTCAACACTATTAATTGTGCAATGTTTCTATTAGTTCTCCTAGATGTGTTAACCCAACAGACTTTTACCCTAAACTAATGCTTGTAACTCAAATGTTAAACTAATGCTTCATAAAAGATTTCTCAAAGATACCTTGTCATCTTATTTCAGTTAGAATTCCAAGGAATTTCAATGTGTGGCCTGTAACAAAAGGAGATATGCTTTTATTTATATGTATCTATGTGTGTGTGTGTGTGTGTGTGTGTGTGTGTGTGTGTGTGCAATGCAAATTATGAGCGCTATTAGGGAAGATCCAATATTTCAATTTCAAGTTTCAAACATCAAGGTTCACATCTTGTCATTCTACAACACAGTGACACAACAAAGTGTTAGCGGTGGTCCCTTTGTGCCACACAAGAGACCTAGACAAAGTGTTAGCGGTGGTCCCTTTGTGCCACACAAGAGACCTAGACAAAGTGTTCGCGGTGGTCCCTTTGTGCCACACAAGAGACCTAGACAAAGTGTTCGCGGTGCAGGGTGAGTTGAGGAGTCTCACCGCCTGAGGAGAGAAGCTGCTCTGTAGTCTGGCGGCGCTACAGCTGATCCTTCTGAAGCGCTAGCCAGACGGCAGCAGGGCGAGCGTATCGTTTCTGTGGCGGGTTTTTGTCTTTTAGTGTCCTTTGGGCTCTGAACAGACACGTCACCTCACCTATATATCGCGGACGCTCGGTCGATGGGTACAAATGAGAAAGCGGGCACTTTTCTCTCGCTGCAGAGCTCTCCTGTCCTTGGCTGTGCACGGATCATCTTCTCCACATACATTTAAAATCAAGGCATAGCCAAAGTAACCTCCAGTGACACTGGAGCCTAATGGGTGTCTCTGTCTCCATCACTTAGATTTGTTTAAAACATATTGTAATTGGCATTTCCAAACATTCTTGACATGCATCATGGAGATACCGGACTAAATGTCAGCACCTCAGGCAAAACCTTCACATTCAGCTAAAGGAAAGAAAGTT
This sequence comes from Taurulus bubalis, assembly GCF_910589615.1. Lineage (NCBI taxonomy): Eukaryota > Metazoa > Chordata > Actinopteri > Perciformes > Cottidae > Taurulus > Taurulus bubalis. The sequence continues at coordinate 5,291,795 of NC_136607.1, forward strand.
TGAAGATGCGTTGAAATACTTCCATTGTGTGCCGGATAGGAATGGGAAAAGTGCAAAATTGTGACACGTCACGTTTTCTTCTGATACAACAGTTTGACATTTTCTTCGGTTGGGTTGGGTTGATGCCAACATCAAATGTAAGCAGGTTAGCTTAGCTTAGCAAAAAGACTCGGAAGGGAAACAGCCTTGCTTTGGCACCCTTAAAGCTCACTAATAAACACTGTATATATTTCATCTTTAACTTTGAAAAAATAAAATAAAAATCTGCCGTTCTACATTAAGAGGCGGAACAATTCTTCCCCAGGCACAGCAACCTCTGGAGTCTCTGTGGTTGCCTTGCCACTGCTCAGAGCCTAACAGGTGTCAGGCGCATGACCCCTATGCGACCTCAAGTTGTTGGTGCGAGTGGGCAGATGTTGCTGTGGTAACTGGTTTCCTGTTTCCAGTCTTTATGCTGCACTGAGCTATATGTCTCCTGACTGTGGATTCACTTTTAATGGACAGATATGATACTGGAACCAATCATCTCATCTGACTTGCTGTTAGAGAGTAAATAGAAGTATTTGTGTTTCCGGAGAACAAGTTTGAGCAGTAAACGTGTCATTTTTACAGTATTACCTTGAAACATGAGGGGGGGATGGATTTCACCATTGTGTCTTTTTCATGTGATTTTCAAGGTATTTCACCTTCCCATAATATTTTTAAAACATCAACCTAATATACCTCATTATTGTCAGATCATTGCCCCAATAATCTCACCATATTACCATTTTGAATCCAAAATATTGCACTTATTTAACCATTGTATTGTTTGCAGGTGACCATATTGTACCAACATATTGTTATACTGTTACTATATAGTTTCCGATCATTATAATTTTGAGCCCTTATTACCATGTTCCAAGATGAAATTATAATATTGTATGTATACCGATTGTTTATACAAAGCTATTAACGATTATTCCCTACTTCCTATACCCCCCGGACTACATCCATCTCCAGGCTTCACTTTGATCTCAACTACATTCCTGCTTCTGCACAGTTGCGACGCTTTTGCTTTGATAAAAACAGACATGAAAACACCTGGCAGAGTCCTCAAAGCCATTTCTGTGTTAGTACGCTGCAATGTGTACACACCCAGGAACACACACACACACACACACACACACACACACACACACACACACACACACACACACACACACACACACACACACACACAGAATTACAAAGGGGAAAACAATAGCAGCCACATTCTGTCACGACTGGTAAATAACTAGATATACAAAGCTGCACCCAGAAAAGTATTTTTAAAGTCATAAAAAGGAATTCTGAAATGTCACTTTTCAATGTTCTGAGATGTAATAAATTGCATATAATTGCTACAAATCTAAGAGGAGAACTCCCAAGAGTGTCTGTTGACGGGACGACAGCCTCTCATGTTTCCAACTCTAAAGAAAGACAGAAGAGCAACAGGAAGAGCGAGTTGGTAATTTTGAATAGCTTGTGCTCAGGCTTTCAGATGAAGCACAGAGAGGAACGTACGCTATTTACAATGTCAGCAGTTATATATTTGCATAAACCTGGAGAAAATCAGTTCGTCAAACCAGACTTTTGTGAGATTGAATATCTGCATAACTAAAAGTATAGATGGACACAGATAAGTCTGAATCGACCTCTATATATTGTATATTGTTCCCTGGTTTTAAATGTGTTTAATATCTTTTAATACACTAATTGCCTTTCTATATTTTAAAGTCTGGTTGTTAGTTATTACATATGTATGCAAATGTTCAAGTGGTAATGTTTTATCCATATGTTCATACCCCTTTGACTCTTCCAGAGCTAGAAGTGTCCTCATCGAGGGACTTTTTGGTTACAAAAGGATCGACGGCTGAAACGTGAACACAGTGTGTGTGATGTGTTCCCTCCTCGCAGCAGCTTCCTTATCTAACCGACAAGTTGCCCCCACCTGTGCAGTGACTCTGCAGCACTGATCCGTAGCCGATGTCATTGGAGAACTCCTCAGAGCGACGTCTGTCTGTCGCTCAACTTCCAATACAGGATCCCGATGAAGACCAGCAGGATGAAGACGAGGAGCAGGGAACCCACAACAGTGCCGACTATAACCGCTGCTCTGTTTGGGGCTGTGAATTCAGCATGGATAACGAGGAATTATTCTCTCAGAAGTATTGTGATAGAAAAGAACAAAGTGTGACGAATCTATCAAACTGGATTAATATTATTTGGGGGCTAATTTCAAAGCTTGATGGATTATTTTTTACATTTTTACTCTGTGACAATTAAACCACACTGATCTGGTGCTTGAGTCCTGCTTTTTCTTGCTGCCTTTTTATCATACATATATATATATATATATACATATATATATATATATATATGTATATATATATATTCAATGATTTCTCAAGACATATAAGGCAGAGGAGTCTTTTCAGCGTTACTCGTGTTTGACTGTGTGAGTCAGCAGCAGGAAGTCAGAGAGATGAAGATGAAGGATGGTAAAACAAAGTTTTTCTCTTCTGTGAATGAAGCGATTTCCTGCCACCGACTGTGACCTTATTCTGTCATCATTAGATAACGTAATCAGGAGAGCGAACTGATGCCACACAGCGCAGTGGTTTAAGCCCTGGGTGTGAGAAGTGGAGCAACGATGAGAATGTGGCGCAACTACAAAAAAAAAGAGAAGTAAGACTTGAGAGGAATAAAATGTAGGTCTTTCATCGCCATGTGTGCGTCACGCGTGATGCATGTGAACATGAAACGTTCTGCGTGATGAAAGCAGCGCGTTTCTCTTACGCTTCTTTGCTTTCAGGTTGATCCTGCAGTGTTGGGATCCCGCAGCATTGTGCGCCTCACAAAGGTAGACTCCTGCGAGGCTCTGCGAGTGATTGGTAATTCTCAGCTCCCCAGTCACGCCGTCTGAGGAAAACACATGCAGATTAAGACATGTGCCATGTGCTGTACATTCAAGGGACATAATGAAGATACATGAGACTGGGAGTAAAGTGATACATACTTAAAGTGCGTTGTTTATGTCTTAAAACACTATGAAGGTCTTTTAACAAGAAAGAGCTGCTCACACAGAAGACATTGACGGTTTACAGTTAAAAAATGTCATCAACATTTTCGGGGAATGTTTTGTGCCATAAAGAGGGAGAAAAAGCCAACGATCTCCTGATTATGCACATCGAGTCCCTCCAGTAGAATATGAATTCTTAAACTGTTCATTCTTTTTATCATTCTTTTCACCTGGAATTTGAATTATATTCAAAGGATTCTCAAAATCTGAATGAATACTGATAAATTCCTTGATTACTTTATCGAAGAAAATAAATCAAACGCCCTCCACCTCCTCTTAACAGCACCCGTCTCTGGCCACACTGAATCTGACCTCCTGGTACATCATGTAAACACATCACACACACACACACACACACACACACACACTATCAGCTGCTGGCTCGGATCAGACTGGAGATGTAGCCGCTTATCTGCTCATGTCTGTCCTTTTGAAACAGAAAAAGACTCATTTTAAAATGACAACACAACACAGTCGACAGCAAGTAGGACACTTTCATCTCCCCGGTGCCACCTGCACTGCATCCCTCGCATGCAGTGCATCCCGATCGAAAAGGGAACGTCTCTTAAACAGGGTTGTTATTCACCTTGCTGAGCACGAGGATGGACTTTTAAGTGATGAGCCGACGTTTCTCTTTGTTATTATGGAGTGGGATCAGGGATTGAAATCTATAGTAATGTATGTTCCCTCTCGTAATGTTGGGAAACGCACACCTACTGTAATCTGTGATAACACTTTGGGAAATTAGCCGAGGTAAATTTGGGGCTTCGGCTGCTGTCCGTGGTGCCGTATGCTCTGCAATTGTCTGGTGTGGGTTGTGTGTGTGTGTGTGTGTGTCCGCAAGTGTGTGTGCGCACAAGCGTGCGCTTGTGTTTGGGCAGAGGCCGAAGGGGAAAGAATTGCACCAGGGCTGATCACAATTATGTAAGGCTGCTGCAACGAACATTCAACACTAAAAGGGTTTTCATTGGATTTAGCTCACACAGTATTCAATACTAAACCGGACCCAAGGCACCCACACACACACACACACACACACACACACACACACACACACACACACACTTTGATCTGTAGTAGCATCAGGACATCAGCAGAGGTCACACTTACTCTGTGTGGTTGCAGCATGGATGGGACCTGTACTTTCTCTCCTCCACGTGTATTTTAAGGGAGTGGAGCCTTTTTCAGACTTGCAGTGCAGAGACACCGCCTCTCCAACCAGCTCTCCTCCCTCCACCCAGCACTCAGGCACTGACGGGTTCACTGAAATCACAAAAACAACAGATGGAAATGGCCATTCCTTTCTATTCCTGCTTTTTCCTTGTCTTTTTTTTCCGAAAACAGCTCATCTCTCAGGCTTTAGAATAAAATCGTAGAAACCATTAGGGCTTTTACAGATTTACACCATATAAATGGATGGTACCAACACCTTTGTCATTACACACACACACATACAAACATACATACATACATACATATATATCCTGTATAGAAGCCTGAGGAGTAAAGGTGCCAAAGAATAAACATGGAGTTCTGTCCTTGTTTGGAAGGTGAAAGAGGACAGAAGTAGGTATTAGTGCAGATGAAGTGAATGACATTACAAGATACGCTGAGAGAAGACCTGAAGGTTCGCAACATTTCACATGTTTAAGTGTGTTCACCTTTTACATCGTGAAAGAAGGAATACTATCCATCTATTCATGCATTCTCTGACATTATCCTGCTCGAGATAATACAATGACTTGTTGACTCCAAGTACTGTCTGTTCGGACAAAAACAGCTAACAGCCTGTTGTCTGTTGATATGTGCGGCCTTGCTCCAGATGATCATTCAACATCTGCCAGTATTCATAAAGGAAGAGTCATCTAACGCAGCGTTGGAACCATGCTGTGCGTTGAAGGTCCTACCGACTCAACATAATCAGCTACAGTTGCAGTTTCCTTTTTTGACTTTCTTTGGCAATTCTAAGGATTTCTTTTTACATTATTATTAGCCAATGTCCACATAATTTCCTCCTACAGAAAAACAAAGATTGCATTCATCAGATTTAATGTACAATGTAAAATAACTCAGAAACATTGATACTTTTTGCCATTTTGTTGATCATTTCTTCCTTCAATTCCCACAATTTTCGCCACTATTTAAAGTCCAAACAGGCCCATTATGTAAGATGAACTCTGAGAGTAAAATACATGTTTGAAGCAATGTGGTAGTCATATTAATTTCCTTTCCAAAACCTCAAATTCACAAAACTGTACAGCGATGCATCTTTTATAGGTTGGACTGAAAAACTAAAATGTAATCAGTGCTCCTTCAACCTGTAACTCTGATTGTTCATCTGAAAAAAACAAGTTGCCCTTAAAAAAGGGTTAAACATATTCTGTCCTTTTGATTCAACAAGGCAATTTAAAAAAAAAAGAAGTGGCCAATATCCTGAAACATCTGTGTAAGAGGGTTTTTTAATATAGTTTGCAGTCATAGAATCATAATTTAAAAAATCTGCCAATGAGGTGAGCTCCTCCTCCGCCCCAGTTCCTGCTCATGCTCTTCAAACAAGATGAGTTGGACTAGAATCAAGTAAATTACTTTTCCCCTCTGGTAAATGCTAAGACTGAATACACTGACAAATGGCTCCCAGTGAGGTGTCACTTTGAAATATAGTCACCTTTTTTAAGTGTCTCATCAACTCAATCAGTATATATACGTTTCAGGGGAAAAGACCTTTCCAGAGCCATCTTCCTTCAGTTCATTTGTTTCATCACAATGGTCAGAAATGCGACCACAGCTGTTCATATCGAGATGAAGCAATCTCATGTGCTGATGAAGAACATGCACTGGAACGGTTAATCATTAAAATGAGCCACGTAAAGCTAAATCCTATTTATCAGATCAATCCCAGTTTGTACATGTAAACGATGAACCCTCTGTGTGTGCCAACGTTACGTAATTCCACAAGGTTCTGTGCTCTGACCAATTCTATTTACCATGTATATATGCTTCTTTAAGGTAATTGTTATTTTTAATAATCCATAAACTTTTACTGTTATGGAGATTATACCCAATTACATCCATCGATCAAGCCAGATGAAACTAACCAGGAACCTATACTCCAAGCATGTCTTCAGGACATAAACAGGATATCCTGCCACTTCCTGATGTGAAATCAGACAAAACAGAAGTTATTGTACTTTGCAGTGAACACCTCCAAAATAAATTATCTAACAATATGTTTCTCTGGATGGCATTGCCCTCCAGCACCACCGCAAAGAATATCTGAGTTATCTTTCATCAAGATCATGTCCTTTAACGCCCATATAAAACACACTTCAAGGACTGACTTTTTTCACCGATATGTAACATTACAAAAACCAGGCCATTGTAAAAACAATCCATCAAAATGTGTCCATGCATCTGTTACTTCTGGACTAGATTTTTGCAATTCCTTATTATCAGGCTGCTTTAATAAGTGTCTTTAGACTCTCGTTGATCCAGAATGCTGAAGTACTGGTAAAATAAATCATTTTACTCCTGTAGTTGCTTCTCTGGACAAATGTGACCTGAACTCATGGTGCAACATCTCATCAAGTGAAGGAATGTTTCATTTAAGGAACATATCTGGCTGACAAACGCCTTCGATAACAGCGGACACTGAGAGCAATTATCTTAGCTCTCACTGACATCCATGTGACCTTGACCTAAATTAACCCCCACAAAGCACTAATGGATACACTTCACTGTGGTGATGTAATAGTAGTCTTAAAAGATGAAATATGCCTGATAGCATGGTACATTTAAATTAGCTTTGTGGCAAATGTAATGTATACTGGCATGTGAAAAGGAAATGTTGTCACGTGTAGGTTCAAAGACAGGGACCCAAACGCGGGAGGAACAGTTACAAAATAATATTTATTACAAAAAACTAAGGAGAAGCCTCCAACAGGCCGAGGGAAAAAGGTCCAAGGAATCAACCAAACCGGACGGGAACAAGGCGCACAAACAATCCGACAGGACAAACGCAGTCTACTCACACTAGTACGCAGTGACAAACAGTACAATCCGACAAGGGGACAGGAGACACACAGGGTTTAAATACAAGAGGAAGGTAACGAGGCACAGGTGGAAACAATGAGGGCAGCACAGGTGAAGGGAATACACAATCAGGGAACAGGGCAGACAGACAATCACGGACAATCACAGGGGCAGGAAGTGCAGGAACTTCACAATAAAACAGGAACCCAGAAAACCCCAAACCGTGACAAATGTAACCTTCATTGAACTCAAAATACTAAGAAGTACTGCATTTTCCAAAGGGGATGCACACAAATGACCCAGTCTTACCCATTACCACCAGTGACAGCTTGCGCGTGTCCACTCCAGGTGATTTCCTCACTTTACACTGGTAGGTAGCACTATGAGCAGGTGACAGCAGAGCGATGGAGATCGAAGCGTCACCCATTGAGGGGTCCGGAGCAGCAAAGCGTACTCCTTTTGCAAGAGCGTGGTAACCATGGATGTGTATAGTCCCGCTGGTGTAGGACATGAGCTTTAGGGGGAAAGAATAGAAAGAAAGAGTCAACAAGTTTACTTTATGTCTTCTAAGGACACGCCCATCGATAATTACCGCCAACTTTAGAGCTCTGCAGAAGTTTTCAAACCATTGTGTCTCATTGTTTTGCTCTGCATTTACTGTATTGTTCAGTCACTGCACGCTCAACAATCTCGTTTTCAGCATAGCAGGCAGCTGAAATCGGCTAAACGAGCTGTCACAAAACCCACTGCACACATGGTCCCTAGGGGATGCTAACGTTAGCATTATAGCCGTTTAAAAAGGTGCCTGACTGGCACCGCATAGCAGAAAGACTAAATTCCCATGCAAGAAGAAAAATCGCGCAATTAAAGACACAACATATTATTCTCCGTTCATGCAGACTAATGCAGAGTGATAAAACACATTGCATATGGAATAATGGACGATAATGTTCTTTCTTGTCTCCTGGTTGTGTAAGAGGCCATTTTTAACAAACACATTTTAACAACACATTAACAAACTACTTTATAGTGCGACAATATGTCAGGGATTCATGCTTGTTAGCGTGTCTTTTAGTTCTTATGCCACCCAGCAGTTAAAGGTCAATTACGACAGCTTGAAGTTGGCAGAGGAAGAACGCTGAGATTCATTTAGAAAGACGAGCAGCTAAAACCTTTTGACTGCACAGAGCATTTCCTTTTTTTTTTCACTAGTGTAAATCAGGACATATCTGGGCCTGTTTAATCATTGTATTGACTGTGATAAAAATGTCTGCTGCTGAGGTGAGGAGGAAACTAAACCCCCTCACGTCTCCAACACTAATGATTTGTTTAATTTAAAAGGCAAATTGGATAAACAGCTAATTCCTGTGAAAATAAAAAAAGATGGTAGGAATGCACTCCACGCGTCAGCGTCCTTAATCTTAAACACATCTAATTCTCGTCATCCTCATGTGCAGAGTGTGTGCATCTACAAAATGATGTTCTTCAGGTGCCTTCTACTTTACATCCTCAATATATCAGACGCTGTTTCTACATTTATAGTACAATGTGCCTCATTCTCCACTCTGCTTCTTACCGTCTGATGGTTCTGCGAGGTGTCTGGACTGACCGCGGTCCATTCGATGTCCAGTTCTCCGGTGTCAAAAGGGCTTGGTGTGTACCTGCAGCCCAAACTCACGCTCTCTCCCTCTGCCTTACGGAGGGTCTGCGGCCCTGTGGATGTCACCCTCATCGCTCGCGCACATTTCCATTCTAAAGAAATTCAGACAAGTCTCGAAAATAATCCAAGAAGCATATTTGTTGTTTTTAAAATCTCTTTATGTAATCCTCAAGGAGACATGTTGTGTTTTCTTATCCCAGCATGCCTTTTTTTTTCCACGTTCATGGAGCCACAGTTTACGATGCCCATGCACCCATTTTTATGGATAAGTTTAATATTCATTCAGATTCCTTCTCTTTAGAGAGGCTCTGGCTAGGGAAGCCACACACACATAATAGTTGAGGCCAAATGGCGCACAGATATATAAAAACAACACAAATTGCATATTGCAACTACAGTACATTCAAGATATTTTGTAACGTCATATGCACAGATAACAGGCAGTTATTCTGTACATAAGAAGGGCTCCAGAGAGAAACATAATCAGGCCCGAAATGAACACAAGAGTACTCAGCTTTTAATATTTTATTTCCACAAGGTCCTTCATCACATGTTCATGCTGCAGCTGAAAACATCTTGAAAGGGCTTCATGAGGAGGGAGTGAAATACCTCATTTCCTGATTCCTTTTTTATTACTTTGGATCATAGAGACGGATTTAAAACGCCTTGAAATCACTTTAAATCTATGGTGCAAGAGCCGTTATTGGGGGGTCATTTTGACGGCTCTCTGTTACGGTACAGTGCCAACAGTGTTACCTAAGGGCCAACCGGAGGACGGGTGCTATGCTTTTGTCTCTGCAGAGCAGCGGGCATGAGCTCATCAGTGGGGCATCGGACGTGCACTAAAAGCAGATGCGGTCGGAGAAGCTTGGATAACAATTCTCCTCTGTTTGCTGCTATATTAATGTTCAGAGTGTTAAATACAGCTTCTTTAAGGTCTCTTTTTGTTGTCTGCTTCTTAATTCAAGAGAGTTTGAATTAGACTCACCATCGGCTTTACAAGAGTCTGTGGCTTGGAGGAAATAATTATGGTGTTCAGGAATTCCAGTTTCACTCCAGTAGTTTTATTCCAACTGTTACATGTTTGGAAATTAAAGCGATTGGTACTCTTGTTAAAAAGTGTACACATTTTTTGTGTTTTCTTTTTTGTGGTATTTGTTTAAATGATCATTACATCCTGACAGCAATCAATAATTCAAGTGCTCTGACAAAAAAAAAAAAAAGAAGAAAGAAAAACAACATCTGGTATCCGAAGCTTTCCCAGGACTGTAATAAACACGTCCAATCAGTTCATTCAGCACGAATGAAGTGTTGGACAGGCTCCCCGCCACCTACCTGCCCACCGGCCCACACACTGGCCGTGCTCTAATTGCACATCCCCGGAGTCTTCCACAAGCTGCTAACGTGACAGCTGTGAGGACTAACAATAGGGGGGTTGCATTGGAGGGAGGCCTGAAGGGACGGGATGTCGGTGTTGCCAACCTGGTGACTTTCCCGCTAGAGTTGGAGACATTTGGAGTTGGTTGCGCAATCTACTTTCATTGGAAAAGAGTCAATGGCAGCACTCGGCTAGATTTTTTCAGTTGGATCATTTAAAAAAAATCTAAAATACTCTTGCTAGTTTATCAAGATTACCGAAGCTATCTTTAATTTACACATAAATTAGAAAAAGATTCCCTTTTTATGACTTTATAGAGCTTACATCACTGAGTTCTACGGCTCAGCGGCTCAATATGAATATCAAGAAAGAATGCCATGTAATGAAATAGTTGATGAGCAGTCACTGTTTCTCTCTGTGTGTGTGCGTGTGTGTGTGTGTGTGTGTGTGTTTGTGTGTGTGTCTGCATTGTTACCTGCGGTCAAGAGACTTGCAGCGCAAAGCAAGGCGGCAGACAACCAGGGCGTGAAGAACGCTGACCTCAAACGACTGTCTCTAAACATAGTGCTACGGGTTTGAGATGAAATCATGGAGAGCAATTGTCAAAATTATAATAAAAAACAGAACAAACGCACAGTACCGTGGCTTCAAATGTTTGACGAACTGAATATAACTATGGACACATTTAGAAGGAATAAAGAAAAGCATGCTTGTAGAAGAAGCTACAGATGTTACCTGATCGCAGATACTACATCCAAACGACTGGCAATGGACGTTTTTTTATAAAGGCTCAATCCGCAGCTCTTGCTTTAAAGGGAGCTCCTCCTTAACGCCCCCCATGAAGCCTTCTGATTGGATGGTCGCTTCACCGGTTTTACCCGTTTACAAGGAGGTTTCCCTTGTGATGCCATTCAGCTGCTAATGTTGCCTTCAACACCCACTGACTTTTCCAAATATGTGCACTTTGTAATCACCACAACCACCACGACTAAATTAAACGAAATTATGTAAAATAAGATTGTAATCAAATTTGATTTTAAAAAAAGGGAAATGATTGCCCTGGCAGCTGGATAACAATAGCAATCCATTTGTTAAACAAGTGAAACTGGTGGAGCAACCATATAATTAGATGGGCTTTCTGATGAAGGAAACTCAGGGTGGTAATTTGATGAGGACTGAACTGGACTGAAAGGAAATCATCTGCACACTCCTTCTTATTTGTTGGATACACCACACAGCACTTCAGCACTACTCATGTTGTCAGATGTCTGTGGTGTCAAATAGTAAGGAAGACAAAGAGAGTGCATGAGGTGTCAAGTGACAAGAAACGGGTTGTTCAGCCAATAAACATGAGGCTAGGTTTGTATTCATAGCCAAGATGTATAGAAAAAATAAACAGAGCTTATCTCTGTGCCAGATCTACAGAGAAACAGCTTTTATAAATGAGTAATGGCGGGCTGTCCCTCAGCAGAGACATGCAGAGAATGGACTAGTGATAACGATCATCTCCAATTGTCGGAAAAATATCACAAATTGCTTAAATACCACTTCTGTAAAATTTTCACGTCAATTTTCTCGTTCAGTCATCACATTCATTTCTCAAGCTTTAAGCACATTTTAGTCACCCACTGATAAATTAGATGACAGACCGATCTAAAAACCAACTAAACTGACTTGAAAGCAACATTTGTCTCGGAATGGGATGTCCTTTGCTGGAGGGAATGGGATGGAAATGCTTTAAAAGCGTGGAGCTGGTACTCTCACTTTTTCCTAATTACTTGAATATGGGAAAAAAATACCATTCGGATGAATTGTTCAGAATGTTCGTTAGTAATGTACACTACATGCCAACCGCGGAACCAACGGAAATTAGATTAAATTCAACTTCAGAATCAGAATCCGTTTATTGCCAGGAATGTTTTCACAAACGAGGAATTTTGCGAAGGTGCATACATTAGACGAGACAAACAACAATCAACAGTCAATGACAACAACAGTGCAATGATATTTAAATCAAGTATAAGATAAAGTGCTCAGACAAAACAGATAACGTTAATGTGTTAAAGTGACATGTGTGTTTAAGTTAAAAAGTGTATGTTAAGTGGCATGAGTGTTTAAATATGAAGTGTGCAGTGGAGTGACCGGTAAGAAGAAAGAAAAGAAAGAAAAATAGTCCTGGGGGTGGAAAAATAGTCAGAAAAATAGTCTTAACTTAACTGTCATTGTACTGTACAGTGAAACACAGGTAATGCAGCTGTGTTATATTTATTGTTGTGAACGGTGCATATGTTATGGAGTATGACCGCCCTCAGCCAGTATCATGTGTTGGATGTGCACGATGGTGGGAAGTCGGGAACCGGTTTTCATTCTGTGTAATTTGAACAACTGCTGCCTTTTTTTGCTTTTGTGCTTTTGAGTCAGAGACAGAGCAGTTGCCTGCACTGTTCATACACACTGATCGGGTTTATGAGGATGCTGTCACTGGTGGAGCAGTAAAAGCTGCATAGATCTAAAGAAAGAGGAGGAACAGGGGAAATGTGTACACCGAAGAACTTAAAGAGGAAAGCCATTATTGTTTTTGTACATGGGCCTGTCAAAAAGCATGCTATATTGAGAGCTTAACAAGATATGTAGGGTTGAGGAACAGTAACTGTGTGATAAACAGCATTACTAGGGCTATGCACTGACACTCCCACACACACACACGTACACACAAATACACAACACACAAAAGAAACGAGCCATGAGGGTCTCAATGAGCATTTCTATTGAAGATGCTTCATCCAATGCCATACCATGAAATAGTCGATACAATAGGGAAGCCTCTCATAGCGGCGCTGCAAAGCCACAACACAGGTACCAATGAAAGGATTCTCACAAAGGGACATATATGCATGTGTGAATGTCAAGCTCCACCAGACTCCTCGTCTTCCCAGCAGAGAAACACAAGTCTAACCACAGATGCTCATGGCTGGTTAACCCTGACAACCGGCTCAACATCTCTGTCCGTGCTACTGAGGGATGGCTAGTTCCCCACCCCATGTCACACACTACATGGGCAACAAGGCCACGCCTCCTGCAGTCGCTGCTCCCTCACTCCCTTGCTGCATTTTGTTTTAAATATGCTGGGAGAAAGGTCTCTACAAGAATTAGAAAGTGAAGTCCCCTGTTAACACTGAAGACACGCTCCTCATGTGCTACATTGATGCAAAGGAGCATATGTCTGCAGCTGCAATGCGCTCAATGGTCTTCTTCGTTTTGAGGGACACACACACACACACACGCACACGCACACCACACACACATATGTTCATACCTTAAGTCTGCCTGTCCATTGTCCTGTTGAAGGTCCATCCTCGCTGGGGTAATGTCCACTATTTAAGACATTAAGATGTATGTAACTAATATAGAGTCAACAATGTTCAAGGTTTACGCACACGGCAGTTGGATGATTCCTTTCCAGAGACATCTCCAGAACATCCTTTATAAAAACGAATGATGGCATAGGAGTTAATTTGCTTGAGAAACAACCAAAAAAGTAAAACGGTGTACAAAAAAAGTGTGGGAAACAATCTGCAAACTATAGTTTGCAGATTGTTTTCCACACTTATTCCTGCAGTTGGTTCTAGATTTATTTTCACCCTTCTGTTTGGGGTTTAAAAAATATATATTTGTTAATACATTTTTTATGGTTTCATTATTATGTTTCATTGTAAATATGTTCTCCAAGCTCAGACTCTTCTTTTTTATGTGTACAATATTCTCTTTTGCCATACTGGAAACAGCATACATTTAACTACTGATTTAATATTAATTAGTTCAATTATTAATGCGTTAGGGATGCTTTTAAGTGTGTCCCAGCTGGAGTTTTTTTAATTAAAAATGATCTTAATTGTAAATATTGAAGACAAAACAACATTTTATCTCTTTTCCAAACAGTTAGAAGTGGGTTATCAGGCACATCAGGTTTCTCTTGGTTAAACATTGTTACTCAGTCACTATAGTCAAGTATAGCCTGCTCACAGAATAACTTAATTACTATAGTATCATTTAACTTAAGGTTTCAAATGAATATGTTCACCTGCATGGTTTTTACTGCGTTCTCCTAGCTGTTACTGCTGGAGTTTCACTTTACACTGCCAATTCTCTGCCAAGTAGGTCACAAGCTCAGTTGTTCACAGTTCCAAAGAGCACTTTTATGAAAGCAGCCCAGGCTTTGCTAGATAACCCAATTGATACGGAGAAGAGAAGGGAAAACAAGTTGGATTTCTGCTTCTGAATCCACAATTTACGAGCACATGTTGGCACAAAAAAACGTAGTCACTTGAACTCGACTATGACTGTGAAAATTTAGGACGTTATTATTGTTGGGGCAGGACTATCTGGACTGATCGCATGCAGCTCATTTGCTCAGAAAAAGGAATGCCAAGTTGAAAAGAATGATACTGGAAGCAACATGTTTTTACATTTTCAAAGTATTGTAAGAAAGGGTAATTTATTGGATTATTTAGCTGTGATATTGTCTTTGGTGTGCATTGCAGATCGGGTGGGAGGTCGTACAGTGTATACCAGCAGCCAATGGCGTCGATCGCTGGGACTTTGGGGGGCAGTGGGTATAGGAAGGTAAGGTTGATCAAAAACTAGAGGAATAACCACTCATCATCACATCAATGTAGAAATCACCAAATGCAGCGGAGTTCCACAAGAGACAAAGATCAAATCAGGGATTCAGGAGCTAGTACACAATTGGAAGTTTGTCAGATATTTCACCTCTTTATGCAATTATAGAAAACAGTGCTGAAGAACATAAAAAAGGTAGATATAATTTAGACAAGCGAACTTCATCAACATGATAATTGTAACAAATACTACATGGTTGGTAGGGTGGTTTCAAACTTAATTCACTTGTAGTTCTTTGTGGTTATATTCATGTTTTTTCTGCGCTGCTGTCAGACATTTTGTTAGCTTCCACTTGGATGCACGCTTTGTGATCTGGCACCTGGTCGCTGCGTATCCAATCAAACATCAGAACCGAACACAGCTAAATGAATATAAAAGAGACTCAGTCAGAGCACAGAGTCTCTGCAGACACGGAATTTGTTGTATGAGTCTAAATATTGTTTGCAAAATCCTAGTCATTGTTCCTTTTAGACGTCACTTAAAGAAACACATATGGTGCTCACAATTGCCCATTATCCGATCGTCTTCGATAAGATTACTATGTTTTTAAAGCTTCAAAGATGTCTAAGATAGTCAAAGAGAGATTCAAGGACTGTATGACTAATGCAGAGTTTATATAATTCAATGCAAAAATAATCTAAGAATGGGGATGTACAGTATATTGCTCAATGCTGTAGTCTCAAGGCCTTTGATTGCAATGTGAATGTTGATTATACAAACTATTACTCTAACTTGTTTTATCTGATACCTATTCATGCATGGATGTGCAGCATGTGTATGTCATTTTTTTTTTTTTTTGGGAACATTTATATAATGTCCTGTGGACCCATATAATAGCTGTTTCCCTGGTAACAAGTAACAGAGATCCAGATCAAAAAGCACTACAGAGAAAACAAGATGCCATGTTTGTATCTTTTCAGTCCCTAACAAGCGTTTAAGCTTAAGCTTAAGTAATAGTCTGTTTTCAACATCAAGTGGACCACTGTGCTCCTGGTCTTCCAACCTTCCAACCTAAAGTGACCAATTTTACATAGCAAGCTCCAGCCGATCTCAAACGTTTCACATTTCTCATACTTTTCTAGGGATTATTGCACAGCAACATTTTAACAGAAATGTCAGTCATGATTCAGACCAGCACAAACTGCTTTGATCAACGTAACGGCCTCTTACATGTTTGCATCTAATTATTATGGTGTGCTCCAACATGTCGTCAACAGCACATGTCAAATAGAAAATGTTTGAAGTTCATTGTTCAAGAGCACTTTGAGGACTTCCATCTCTCAGATGCTTCACACTTTGGCATATTTCTTTCCCCCAGTTATTCAAGGACTAGCTCAATCACTGTTATATTCTCAAACCCACTTTTCTGAACTCAGAATACATGCATTTGTGATGATGCATCAGCTGAAAGTGTTGCGACCCTACACTAAATCCTCAAACCCTTTAAACCTAAGAATATATAAAAGGGGCTTCTTTTCTTTTTCAGCACCCAAACACACATCTTGGAGCTCATAAAGGAGCTGGTCCTAGAGGCGTTCATGCAATTTAATATTGGCAAGAAGGTTCATCACATGGGAGGGCCAGGTGGTAAAGTGCACACCTACAGAACCAGTATCCCTGCTCCATCCCCAGTGGTGCTAATAGACCTCATACAGCTCTTTTGGGAGGTGAGGCAGCAGACTTACACAGCTATATTCTGTACTTCTGACTTTGTTCAATCATAGCTGTCCTCCCAAATGCTTAGAAATTGTATTCATCAGCCAATTAACCACAACCCCAAGTGGAATGATTTAATTAATTTTGTGTGGCATGTGTACCAATAATAAGATGATATGCAGCATATCAGAATATATACAGTATTTCTTTAGAGGCCAGCTTGTACAATAATATATGTATATAATCCGCTTTATTGAACAATATCCTTACCATGCTGAGAATCAATAAGCAGTCCCAAATGAATGTGGTTATGTTATTTTACATTTACAATTATGTGTGCTTTCAGATGAATAGAATAAGAATATATTAATCAGACACAAAAATACCACAAAACATCAATGCAGGATAAGTGCTTATAGCAGTGGGAACATTGTTGTAACTGTACTTTGCACTCAGATTGGCAGACTGTGTGCCACAGTATGCATCCAGGATCCTTGAAGCACCAACACTGCTGAACTGGACAGTATGACCCTGTACTCATACATCACACGACATGCAGGTCATGTTTAAGAGTATAATAATAATAATAATAATAATATAATAATAGAGCATGTTGACAAGTTTACCAAGTTTTTTTTTTGATGTGAATAAAAGACATTCAATACAGTGTTCCATAAATAGTATTTTAACGGAACGATTATGAGTTTACAGACATCTATTTGAGGCTGTGATGTTAGAAAAAAAGATGAAGATGAATAATGGTTGAGGGAAAACTTTAGTCTCTGATCCTTAAAAGAGCTGTTTAACATTGATACAGAAGCAAACCACTATTTGCTGTGATGGTGGAGTAATGTGTACCTAAACAAGCAGTTTATATAGTAGCAGTGGACATGCTAACAAGCTCACACTATAGACAACGGTCACCATTTTAGCTTTGTGTAGTAGCATGTTAATATTTGCTAGCATGCTAATTAATTATGATGATTTTTTCTTATCTTTATCCAAAGGCATAGTTTTTAATTTTGAAGGGGCATTATTATTGATTATTGGAAACCTTGTTCTAGCTCTGTAATCTGCACTTGCTTGTGCTTTACGTTTGCGTAGCTTCTGCTCAAACGCTATGCTGGCACACACATATAGTGTTGCTTGCACAGATTTCCTTGCGCTCCAGCTTCAGCCCTTCTCCTCACACTCAGGCTGCTTCTGTGTGCTCGTGAAACATCTGCTCTCAGATTTCCCATCTGTTCTCAGATTTCTCCTCTGCTCTTAGATTATTGTGTGCAAAAACTATGTCCAAAAGCCCCAACCAATATAATACCAGGTGTAGTGTTGACCTATGACATGATCTTACTTTTTAAAAGCGTCGCTGGACGGCAGTAATTCTTTAATCTGCCACTCCGAGGCTTTATTATACTTCTCTTGGTTTCTTTACAACTTTTGTAATATAGTGGAAGTTTATCATTGACCCTTTTTTTTTACTTTTACTATAAAAACAACACAGACTAATATTGCTGTCAACCTTTTCATTTTGCCATACACCGACAAGGTTGAAGTGAACAGTGAGAAATCCATCAGCTTTCTAATAGGGGTGGGAATCACCAGAGGTCCCACGATTCAATACTATCACCATACCTGAGTCACGATTCGATACTATCAGGATATGTTGAGTATTGCAATTTATTCCCTTTTTTCCAACTGCAAATTGTCCCCAAATGAAAACTTTGTCAACATATTTGATCTAATAAGATAAAGTTTTCAGTCTGTTCATCTCACTTCAATCATTTTTATTGCAGCAAAATGTTATTGCCAAGCAGACAAACTGAGCAACATGTCATAAATGTTGTACCTGACGAACTGAACTGCTGGTATTACTGTTTGTATTACAGTCTACATAGCCGGAGAGGGGGCGGGGCTTATCTCTGTGCGTGTAAACCGTTTTCATTTTCGCCATCCACCATGGAAATAACCACTAGTTCTGCTTTATACTTGTTGTGGAAATCCCCAAAACGCCGGAACATCAAACGCCCTCGTGTCTGGGTTTATAATATTATCCGTAGGCGCACACAGCTCTGTGAATTTCACCGACTTCACCAGGAAGTGCGTCTGAATGGCGGCCGCTTGCAGCGCTACTAGAGTACCTGCAGCCGGTTTGATTCATGTTTTTTTTTATGTCCGGCGCAGTCTCGCGAGTGTTGTCCTGTGTGTCGAGCAACAGCTGTGTGAGCAGCGGCGCTACGAGCGGCAGGAAGTCAAGACGTAAGGCGCATTTCTAAATTCTTTCTCCGGTGTCGCCATTTTTGTTTCTTTCCTACGGATCACGCTGATCCGGGACCTCTGCTGACCTCACCAGAACATATCACAGCACCATCTAGTGGACTGAAAAAGCAATTGATTTTGGACCAAAACGCTTATAATTTATATAATAAAAAATCGATACTTGGCTTCCGTGTATCGATACAATATCGCCACGCAAAGTATCGCAATACTATGCTGAATCATTCCCCCCCCACCCCTACTTTCTAATGATACAACTGAGGTTTTAACCACTGCGATCTGCCCTTTCTTCTTAATACATCCATGGTTTGCTCACGCTAACCTATCTACTTCACGGTAGCTTTAATTTTATCTTGTAGTTTCCTTACAAGCTTAAACTGAACATACTAATGCTGAAAGTCCTCTATTTTCAGTCTCACCTACTGTGCAGTGTGCTGGTGTGTGTATATATATATATATATATATATATATATATATATATATATATACATATGTATATATTTCAGAGTAGAAATCGTAGAGAAACTGTTTTGCGAGCACACAGAAGCAGCCCAAGTGTGAAGAGAAGGACTGAAGCTGGAGCGCAGGAAATCTGTGCAAGTAGTAATATATCAGAGTGCAAGCATATCCACTAGCACTAGCTTGGATTTCGAGGGCTATTCGAGTGTGCGGACAGGTTTTTTTTTGCGGGAAAGCATAATATAATCTGAAATTAAATCAATGAATCATGCTCTCATGCAGACCATGCACACTTTGAATAAAGATAGGAAAACAACTCCATTATTTACGTACAAAACACAAAGTACAGCTGAAGATATTGACGATTTCATACTTTTTTCTTGTATTTAGTCATAAACTAAGTATGCCTTACATTGTCATGGATAGAAATATGTTAGCATTCCTCCTCTGGAAATCTTGAAAGTCCGTACCCAATTTCATGACAGTCCATCTAATATTTGTGAAGGAATTTCAGTGTGGATTAGTGGTTTCACTATTCTTGGAGCCACGCTTGTTGCATACTTTGTCAGTGCATAAAATGTCTATGGCCTGAATTGTTAATCATACCTAGATTCTCATTACAAACCCAGATACATTGCAATACCGTATATATTGACTGCAGACTAAAGAGGGCTTCATTTGACACGATAATTAAAGAAATAACCATCTAATATGCTTTATTTTTTTGTGATTTATTGACTGGCCAGTGGTACAATGTGGACCTTCATGGCAGGATAAATTACAGTGTTTAGACTATGCACTGTATAGTACCACATAATAAGAAGTGGGTAGCTATGCAATGGTTCACACCTTGACAGGACACTGATATGTTATATGAATGCATATCATTACTGCACGTGTGAGAGCTACAGTATGTATTCATTCATCTGCCAAAGCTAAAAGAGGAGATGGGTTATGTGTAGCAGATCTGTCTTTGGCAAGGAGCCATCGCAGATGTCCTTCCTATTCTTCCTCATGTATCTGCAGCAGCTGGAGGGATGCTGCCACTGCTGGAAAGCACTCCAGGTTCTGCGCTCAGAGCTCAAGATAAAGAAGGTGCACAGTTGAAATCCTTCCACAGAAATCCATATTGTTGACTTGAATGCTTTTTCAAAGACAAGACTCTCCTTTAATACAATGTAAAGAAAAACAACATCCCTCAACACAGTCAGAATATCTCGTTCAAGTCCTGTCCTAACAAACACATTGCCTTTGTTCGTCCCAGACACATCAGCGATTGGCACAGCCAAAATACTTTGAGTGGTGGTCTTGTTTTGGATTTTCTTATTTTCTATGAGCTCCCTTAGCAAGTTATGGTTCCATGCCTTTCTATTTTTTGAGCTATTACTTCTAAACCTTCCCGCTCCACAGAGTGCTGGAGTGTAAATTGGCTGAAGACCAAAATTGGAAAGAAAAAGAAAAATGCTTTTCTAGTTACAAACTTTTTTATTAAGACGTTTTCTCCCTTCATATTATTATGAGCGGGGGGCATTATCACAAAGTGCACTGTGAGCATGGCAACACCTCAGATGCAGTAAAAGCAGCATCACATGTAAGGAGCTTTATCAATTGCTATTCTTATTTGTTCTATTAATACATTTGATCTGAACATCTAGATTGAAGTCAGGACTCTTTATGTGTATTTTTCCTTCATACTTCACATTCAAGCTTACTTTTATTTTGTCCCGTTTTTTTAGGATTTTTCACATGTTTATTGCTTTAAAAACTACGACCAGATATAATTATTGTGTACCATTGGAAGAAAATAGTTCCCACTGACTGTTCATTTAAAAATAACAAACACAACAACATATAATAGTAATAAATAAGGACAGAAAACGATGTTGCTGATGAGGACTTAACACAATAAAAGTAGCCTATAGTTCAACTTGCACCACAAAAAGTTGTTTTTCATTTGGATGTCCGCAGAAGTCTCAAAGGCAGATCCGTATAACAAATGGCTCAAATAACTGAATTATCTGCATGGCTGGCTTAGACGCCACAAGCAGTTTGTGGTTTAATGATTTGTCTGAAGAAACCCTTTAACTTCAAGCACTCTGCCCAACCTTGGCTATCAATGGATTTTGAGTGCAGTTTCGGTCTCTCCACAGGGAGGCACCCAACAACCTTCACAGTGTCTGGCTGGCAGAACGTGTTGGGTGGAAGAACGTCCGGCTGGGTTCTCCCGTGACGGCCATATGGCAGGTAGAGTACAGTAACATCTCACTCAGGGTTTGATGAGGCGCGACACAGAGATAACAGCTTCCACGGTGGGGAAGCAGGCCGTCTCCTGTGAGGCC
Organism: Taurulus bubalis; assembly: GCF_910589615.1. Lineage (NCBI taxonomy): Eukaryota > Metazoa > Chordata > Actinopteri > Perciformes > Cottidae > Taurulus > Taurulus bubalis. The sequence goes on from NC_136607.1 coordinate 5,313,373, forward strand.
ACGGGCTGCTCTGCCTGCCTGTCTTCCTTATCCACAGCTGAGAGACCAAGACGGTCTTAAGTAGAGCTTTGCCTCGAAATATTGGCTGATTAATCCATCATGAAAATCATTGTTAATTATGACCCTATATTGTTCGCACTGAACAATAAATCGATGAATCAATTACCTGAGATAATAATCAAATGAATCAATAATGAAATGATCACCAACTGGAGTCCTACTCCCAAGTACAAAACAGTAATACTATGAATAAGGATGCGATGAGGAGGAAAAAGAGTATCATGGGCAGATTCACAGGGGGCCTTAAACAGTGCCAGCATGCATTTGGTGACAAGCAGGGCACAGTTTTGACATTTTACAAGTCTATCACAGGGCTAACACATATTGACAGACAAACACACTCACACTCACAGCTGAAGGAAACTGTGGGTTTCCAGTTGGCCTAAGCTGAACCCACAGCAGCACATGCAAACCTCACACAGTTATACCAAGGAACTTCTTGCTGCAAGGCCATTTACATACAAATAAAAAAAAAATACATATTTTGGCTTCCTTGGGACATTGAGGAAAGCTTTTCCAAATATGAAAAGGCTGGGACACCTTCCGTCTGTGCTCTGGAGAGAGGGAGGTTGCCACAGTGGTGCTGGACAAATTCAACTTCTAATACTTTGCTGTTTTAATGGGGTGCGTATCAAAATCTATATTTTTAATAATCCTAACGTTACTCGAGAGCCGGTCAAGACGCACACAACATGCAGTTAATGTAATTTCTAATTTCAAGCATCCACAAAATATATTGCTGTTTTACAATCTCAGAGGGCAACTGCTTTCTATGTTGCACAGTAATGTTCTGTGCTGGGTGAGTTTTAATCATCACCAGAGGCTTAAGTTAAGTGCATGTGAGACCAAGGGAGCGAGCGCATAAGAGCTCTGCTGTGATTCAAAAACCCTGCGATATGCATAAGAACATCTTGTCATTTAACCACCTTTTGAAGATAATTATACCAGCCATTTGTGGGAATTACTACAATACAATACATTACATTTCATTTAGCTGACGCTTTTATCCAAAGCGACTTACAATAAGTGCATTCAACCATTAGTACAAACTCAGAACAACCAGAATCTAGAAAGTACAATTTCTTTAATAAAGTTAAACTACAAATTGCTATCAGTAAGTACTGTTTACGTGCTACTAACGTGCTACTACGGTGTGAAGAGTATTCTTTAATCATGGGAAGTAATAGTCCAGAAATGCGTTGTTTTATATATATGAGTTATAATTAAAAAGTATTTAATAAAAGGTTGATCACAAAAACAGCTTATGCATTCTCGATTGAGGAACACGAGAACTACACTAATAAAACCCTGGCATCAACATGCACTATGCAAACGTTGTTTTAAACTCCATTCACACATTAATCATTCATAAAAACCGTGACCTTGATATGCATACAATTACAGAGTCTTCATAATAATATTCCTTATTAATTTTTATATTTCATGCATTGTACACAAACACTTTCTTTTTACACTGTGCAAGTCCAAGTGTGAGAAACTAAGGATTAAAACCCTTCAGGTGCTACCTTCCTTTTTCAAGGTGTAGTTGAAAAATATGTCTTTTTCTCTTTTTCTCTTATGTAGTAGTACATCCATAAATACACAAAACATTATCAAATAGAATGAAATCCGTTTGAACTATGCCTTCTTCGTCTATAAATATATCCTGAAAAGCAATTTTTCCTTCACTTTTCAATGCATGATTACTGCAATGTGTCTGCATATGTACTGTATGGCATTTAATCAGTTTATCACAGGCTCAAGGTTTATGTATAGATATTTATCTGGCACGCAGAAATGCAGAAATGCAGAATTTCGCTCCGAAGATATAAGCATTTAGCCAAAGTAATTTCCCATATGCAGTTAGATGCATAAAATATGGGGTCGGCTACTACTAAGCTAATGAAGTTGAGTTCAATTCAGTTTGTGCATACCATATTTTAATTACCCTTTTCCATTATCAGTCAGCAAACCACACTTTAAATAGCTCCGTCACACGAGAAGGGATGTCTCGTAACGAACAAATCTGCGCAGCTTGCTTATAAAATAAAGCAAATAAAGCTGTATTTCTGTTTATGTGTTCCGACAGGATGCTGAGTGGGCGGGGTGACGACCACCACCAACACCTTCTAGTGCAGCGCTGTGATTGTCACCTGGCCCCCTCGTTTGGCAGGTCAGCGCGCGTCTCCCACCTCCGTCGACTCGCTAAATGAAATTCTCACTGACGCAGAAGGCAAATATCCTCCGCTCTCACTGCGTCAGTCAAATGTGGCAAACTGTGCATCCATGCCGATAAACACTTTGATTTCCCTAAATCGTTTTGGCTCTGGGGCGTGGCAGACACTTCTGTTGAAGTAGATTCGGTCTGAGGGTCGGGCTACGGGCTGAGGAATTGCCTGGATTGGATTTTGAACGAGAGCAAAAGTTTAAAGGCCCAAACTTTAACTGGGGGCTAATGTGACATTCGTAATGCTAGGCAGTGGGAAGTTGAAAGTGACAAACACGTCATAACCGACCTCTCTGCAATGGAGCGAGGAGTAAGCTGTTCACGAGTGCCAGAGAGTTGTAATTGCTCCCAAATAATGTAACCTTTAAAACCATGCCATTTTGAAAATCGAACCGCAAGGTCTTTTGAATTAACAGCATACATTTAAAAAAATATGCCTCTCTATGAATGCAAGTCCATTGCCCATGTTGTGGCAGTGAGTGAGGAAAACATATCCAACATGTCCGACCCACTGAGGAGAATCCACTTCTTTTTCTCTTGTTTTTTCCTGGTCAGAAAATAGAAATCCTGCATTCCAAAACTAATTTGGAGGGTAACACAGCAGTGACTTGGAGTTGATGTAATGTTTGCAGTCTGGCTGTCGCTTGTCACGTGGACGCGACACATACTGAGACAGGAGTCGTGCTGCTTGGTGCCGAGGCTGCAGCCGAACTTCTTACCAGGTTTTGAAGGGGGCTGAGGCGGAATCTGAAGCTGGGCCTTACACCGGGCCTGTGCTCTGTACTGAGCTGGCAACAGATCTGTCACTCAAATCCTCATACTCATAGCCATGGACCATAGCCAGGATCCTTAATGAGGCAGGTTTGGGAGCAGCGTTGAATTATGCAGCATGGATTGCTCCGGCTCGGATGCCACAGTGGCACGCTTTGGACTTAAATCAGCGTGGGCAGATTGACAGGGACTTTCAAAAGGCCAGTGATTGAGACGTCACCTCTCCCTAAAGGAGCCTGTGATAAATTAAACGGAGGATGGCTGCTTGAAGTCATCTGTGCGACACGTTTTGTTTGAATTTTCTCGGAATTGGATAAACCTGAGCAGCCTTCCAGTTAGTGGGCGAGCGAAGGAGAGAGCTCTGATGGTGATAGTGACTGTGGAGACGATTCCTCGCGTGGACAGTAGAGATGTACATTGTTGTTCATGCTTTCATATTTAGTTCCTTTTGTTCCAGATGTTTGTTTCTGACGTTCTTAATTATTTCAGAATTGCTTTTGAATCAATTAATGGGTATATGGATGACTAAACAAAAAGATTAATAATCTCTTTAGTCCAAGAAGTGCTTGGACTAAATCAAAAGACACCCTCCACTGTATTCACACACACACACACACACACACACACACACACACACACACACACACACACACACACGACACACAAACACACACAGACGCAACTGCTGGATATGAGCCGTTCGTTCCCCAATATATCACGTTTGTCCTGTTCTTGGCTCCTGGATTTATCTCCCCATTCATCCATCCATCTTTTATAATGAGTTCCGTCAGTTTTTTTTCCTCCCCTCCTTTTCTTTTTCTTTTTTTTCCCCACTTCTCTCACTCACCTCAATGATTTATGAACTGTTTGGTTTCACTGCATATGAGATTGCTATGCAAGAAAGAGAGATGAGCTCGGAAATGGGAATGTTGGTTCACGTGTTGTGTTGAATTCCGAAGATGTGATTGAAGCATGTGCATATATTAGGAAGTAAATAGGTTCCCATGTATATTTACTCTGAGCCTGCATTGTATAAAAACAAAAGCTTCACAGCATGCAGTTGGAGTATAATGCAATTAGGCGTACAGTCTAACATTCAGCGGTAGTTACAGAGACAGTTCTGCTGTTACGGAATTAACTTTTAGTTGCAATGTGTTTTTCTGTCTCTCTTCATCAAGTGGGATGTTGGCGTGCACGAGGACATTTGCTGTTTAGTGGGTGAAGCTAAAGTTCTTGCCATCACTTGCAAAAAGCCGTCGTACCTGACGAAAGGGGAGTCGCCTCTGATTGCGAGTGAACTTGACAGGCAGCCAAGCAACACTATATCTGATGTAGCCATTTATCTTCTTACGGAGGTGGAGCTAATGACAGCAGGCTTGGGCAGTGGTGAAGAAACTATTACGTCTGCCACTCACACTTCAGTCCGGAGGCTTGTTTACACTCGTGGAAAGACAGGTAAGCAGAGCATTAGCGCCGATTTGCCAAGTGACAGCGCGAGGCCGGGATTCTAGGGCTGCGAATGAAACTAATGGAGCCTCATTTAGGGATTAAACATGAAGCGGGAGCTGCAGTGATTGGGGAGATAACTAAGGCGGTGTGATTTGTATCTTGCTGAATTTAAACTTTGTGGGAATTAATGAAGCTATCTATGTGGATTTTGCATCGCTTCTGATGAGCAACATAGCAAGTGTCGATGAGCAGGCAGATATAGTACATGTTTTGATCAGCAATGGGAAACGTTGAAAGGGGATGTACTATGAAAACTTTCAGCGTTGTACACATACTGTACATTTGGGTATCTTTAAAGCTCAAATAGACACAGCATCGTCAAAACTCTATTCTTTTCTGTGTGGTATTTTGAGGCAATGATGTTGTTGATCATTAACACATGTTAAACAATGTATTGTTTTTTATGTCAACACATAAAATTGACATGACACCTTTACTCTACATATTTTTAGCATGTTTGTACTGCAATTTGTGGCCACAATGTAAACTGATGCGGATCTGTGATAGACTAATCGACCAGTAAGTCATGCTCTATTTCTCTGTCATTTCTCCTATTATCAAGAGTTTGAAAAACACTCCATAATTTAGGATTTGTTTCTCAATTAGCAGCAATTAAAAATAATGTATCAAACCTCTATTATAAATGAATAACAGTACACTCAAAAACACAATTTATTTGCTTGCAAGGGACTGCGTTTGGTTTGGTAAATCAGATTTGACTGACAGCTGTGTCTCTCTTGCATTATAATAGTGTGTTCATGTACCCAAAACCCTTTTACTAAGAAAAAATGTTTTCAGGGCCAAAATTAAATGGATCTTCCGTTTGTGGTCCATCCGCTATGCTGAGCTGGCCATTTATTCAGAGGAGATTAGAAGCCATCCAATATTAAACCACAGTTAAACGAATTCATGAACGAATGAAGGCGATTTTAGCCAAAAGGTCCATCATTCTTGAGTCTATTTTTGGCGGTAACAACAGCAGAAATGATGATGTAACGTTGGTACTGCAGTGTGTGTATGGAGCGATGGGGGAGGGTGTCTGCTGCTCCCACCGTGCCTTCAATTTCAATCAGTGTCAAGGGGCAACGCACGTAATTGAATCAAAGATCTGCGATGTAACAAGCCCACAGATTCAGGAATCCATCTTGGACATTTGGATTAAGTGGTTTGTGAATCGTCCAGCCTATTCCTTATGGCCCAACAGATTGAATGAAGGCCGTCTATTTTTTTTCTTCTTCTTCTTTTGTATCTATCTGTCTTTATTGTCTCATCTTTTTTCAATTGACCTTGTATATGGTTACCTGCCCAGAGTTATAGTAGAAGAGGTTCTTATATCTTAGTATTTTCATGCAAAAGTATGGCTGGCTCATGCTGGCACTAAGACTGACTACGGTCTGGCTGTGATGGTGCACAGACACACCAGGAGCAAAACCTAGCAGCGAAGAGGAGGCGGGGCCTGTGCGAGGGACGATGGCAAAGAGCAGGGGTGTCAAACATACGGCACGCCAGGGGGTCCAGCTCGGCCCGCCGGATGACTGTTAAAAATACAGAAGAAAAGAAAAAGTAAAACAAGCAACAGGCTTTTGCCAACATTTGCCTAACGAGGAACACTGTGATGGAAAGGATTGCTGATCTTTCAGCAGATTTGGACATCCAAAAGAAGCATAAAGTCAAGTAATTTGTAGCATTTTCAGTTGAAATCGATGAGAGCACTGACATTACAGATGTTGCTCAACTGGCCGTATTCATTCGTGGTGTTGATGAGACTTTGCCGGTCACCGAGGAGTTCCTTGAGTTGATACCCATTACAGACACCACTACAGTGAACTACATTTTTAGCGCTCTTGTTGAAGTGCTGGACCGGGTCGGAGTGGACTGGACCCGTGCTGTCAGTGGGGCTACATCAATGATCGGGAGAAAAACAGGCGTTGTGACGAAATTCAAGGAGAAAGTACAAGCTGCAAATGGAGAACAACGTTTTGGACATTTCACTGAGGCATTGTGTTGCAAGTCGTTCAAAATGGATCACGTCATTAAAGTGGTCGTCCAAACTGCTTTGTGACGTCAAACGCGTCACACAGGGGGCTGATGTCTCAGTTTTGGGTCTTTCAAACCAATAGTTTAAACATGCATTATTATGCTATGATTGTAATGGTCTGGCCCACAGATCAAAATGGCCAGCTGCTAGTTCTTCGCTCCTGGAGTGTCTGTGCACCTTTACAGGCTGGCCTGCTTGAACTGATCTTTGCTGCTAGTGACCTTAGTTCCGTGAAAGCTGTTTCTCTTATCACATGACCATGATCTCAGCAACACACCTAGCAAAAAAGGGCTTTCATACAAGTACTCCCCACTATGAACTAAACTTCAGCACTAGCTAGCTTTAACCATTTTAATACATTTTAAAGTAACCTCACACCACTCTTTATACATTGCTATTTGGAAGCTGCATATCTGAATCATCATCCCTTTGATTTTGTGTCTTGATTTGAGTGGCTTTTCATGTTTTACTTTCCTCATCCCATAACTGTCAAAGGCACTAGACACTGAAAGTGCCTGTGCGCTACGGTAAAAGTTCAGAGCGAGAGAATAATGGAAATGTTGAAGCCCCTCGCTGAAGGCTACCACAGATGTAACACACAGGTCAGTGACCCAGGAAATGGAGAAACCAAGGTCAACGTTGTCCAACAGGGCATTCACAAATTGGAGTGAGGGTTTTTTCAAAATGCCACAGTATTCTAAAAGGGGAAAGTGAGAACAAGGCTGACAGAAAGACAATGAAAAGACTGAAAGGAAACCACCTAGGGGGAAGCGGCGTCCTTAAAAGTCAGAGTGCAAAGTTCCGGGACCCAGCAGTTGCGCAGACTGCCCCCGGAGCCAATAGACGTCCTTGAACCTGAAGCTGTTTTCCGAGAGATGACAGGTTGATGTAAAAAGCCGTCTGATAAACTGTCAAATGAGAGTACTTCAGTTCAGAGATGGGCGCGGATAAGAATCGCGTCACCACTTGCTGTATTCCTTTTTTGACTTGCACAATGCATCCATTGTGGTCAAATTATAGAGCAGAGGTTGAGATTGACACAAATGACTCAGTATTCTGATTGACGTCGCAGAAATTGTTCATCTGATTCTAAAAAAACTGTCTGTGTAAAAACATAAACAAATATACATGAATTGCCATCATTATTTTTGATCAGTACAGATCACAATTATTCATCACGGTTATTTAGTCATTTTCGGGACTAAATATTTTCATTGCACTTTCCCATTGAAATAAAAGCGAGCACTGCTTTCACTTCCATGTTGTGCCATCTTACAGCTAATGTACACATCTTTGCATTCAAATAGGACTGGTCCTTATTCAGAGTGCATCTTCTAGAAGCAAAATTAGAATTGTTTCAACACTTACAGAGCAGTGCTTTCACTTTCAGGTTGTGCTACATTCCTGCTAATTAGGACATGTTTGTATCAAATAAGTCTGAAAATAAGGTTCTTCTTGAATTCCCTGTTTTTTAATTTTGCTGTGGACTGCAGCCAGAACATTCAAAGAGGTTTTTCACAGGCAGCTCCCCAGAAATTAAGCCAAAACATCTCGATCGCCACCCGGTGGCTGACTTAGTTTTTCTTTTAGCAGAGCCCCCAATTTATGAAGGTCAATAAAGCAGTGGGTCATGTTCATTTAATTGTAGGAAGCCAAAATCCGGTTCCCGATTTAATATTCAATTGATTGTGCAGACCCATCAACGGCAGGTATTATGTTTACCATGTTTGCCATTTTAGTTTAGCATGTTAGCATCCTAACATTTGGTGGCACTGGATGAAAAGACCTCATCAACTTCGGATTAGCTTGAGAATTTGGATATTTTCTCTGATGTATGCCTCCTTGTTGCATGTTTGAAGGCAGTTCGAAGGTGTACCCACTCAAAAAACACTGGACTTTGAAGTTGAGGCAATTTTTTCGATCGCCTCACTCAGGTCTATTGACAAAGGAGGGTTCCTCAGTCTGTGCTGTGGCCCCTTTTAAACTAAAGTAAAAGCTTTCACCAAGTCTGGAAATTGCTGGATGCCAAAAAGAATGCATAACAATAGTCTCAGTTTGTCATTGATGTCTGTTTACAAGCAGTACTCCGTTCCTATTCATCAGCAAACCACCTTTTGGGCACACAGTGTCAGATTAGTGTGCACTTATTCATTGAGTTATATAAACTGTCATCCCATTGAACCTATTTATTCACGTCATCCTTATTTAACTGCAATGCCGAGTTGTGTTGAACCTCCGCGAGTGTCACAGCCGATTAGTGCATGTTAGAGTGAATGACAGCGTTGTCGCTGTAGAGCGCCTCAGCGTTATAAAGATGGAGGTGCCAGAATATGTCTCATTTAACCATCAATAATTTACCAAATAATGAGGTGGAAGGCACTACCTGCTATCAACTTCGATGACTTTGGTGTCAAAACAAGCAGCTTTATGGACATGACGCCCCTTGACAGGTCTTATGTCATGTGTACAGTGATGTCATTTGAACATCTAAGTGACCATGTCAAATTAGTTTGGAGCCACTTATCATGTCCATGTTTTTCAATTTTACAGCTTTGGGCTCATCAATTGTGTTTAGCATTAAGGGCATTATTTTGATGTTGCTGACAGGCTCTTGACAGTTTCTAAATGATGTTTCACATCTTCCAGTGGTTCATTTGTTAAAAGCTTGGCTTTTGGCCAGACGTCGCTTCACTTGCCAGAGCAAGCAGGCCGGCTGGCTTCTCAGCATGCGTGGCATACAGTACATCTAACAGTACCGACTGAGTTCCTTGACTGCTCCCACATCAGTGAGATGGAGCTTTTTACAGATGTAAGTGCTGTGATTAGTACCCTGCAGCATAGCAACAGCAAGAGTAGTATTAGAACATGGGGATTTCTAAGTGAGCCCATTAATGCTAGTCAATGATTCAAGATAAAGCCACGCCGGTCAATAGAGGGATCAGTGTGTGCCGTCTGTCTTCACTTATTTTTTATTTAACTGTCTCTAAAAATGAAGCCTAGATTTGTCATACATGTTTATATATTGTAAAGTACACCAAGTGAGAACAGGGTATGGTAGTGGATTAAATGGAATTTTAAAAAAAAACATGTCGTTTTGGGATTCTTAGTGTAATAAAAAAAAAAAGAGCAAAAATCCACTACCAGCCAGCTCTGCCCAGCCAGAGAATTTCTCACCCAGAACATGCCTGTGGGCCACATGATACAATTCATAATTACCTACCAGACGGTGAGCAACAGAAGATAAATCAGAATTGCACATAAATATTTTCATGAAGATACAAATTTAGAAACATCCATTTTGAAACAGTCATTCTTTGTTGTTGCAGCTTTTACATGTTTTTCTTCCCCAATGGGGTTATCTTTAATTAACAATGAATGAAACTGTCCCAACTCACTCAGGCTCCGCCCTGTATTGGACTCTATGGGCGATTCTCTACCCCAATCACGAGTACGCATTTGGTCTCAGCATATATAGCCGGCCAATCAGAACGTGCCTACACAAATTCCCACTAACTGATATCCTTAGTTACTGCCCGTCATGTCACGTAAACAATTCAAATTTCTTCCCACCTCCCGTGCTCCCAACCAAGTCTCAACGAATTGCACGACATGATGTTCCATGGCTGTACTCAAACATCGTTTCCACCCTCCTCCAGTAAAGGGTGCACTAAGACGATCACACGAGTATGAGCCGTCAGAGCCGGTGGCACAGCATCATGTCCAGAGCTACCAACTCTCACGGTTTCGCTGTGTGACACACGCTTTTGCATGTTTTCACACGCACTCACGCCACACAACCAATTTCTCACGGCAAAAAAAAAATTCTGATTTTGGGTCGAGGCGCGTTCGTTCCTTTTTAAACACCCCGACGATAGATGGCGTTAAGGAGCGCATCTGTAAACCTATTCGCTGCATAGACATCCTATTTACCCCAAAGAGTCCCGAAGTCAGCGACAGAAGAAGATTTTCAAACAAGTCAGGATCTTAACTCTTCTCTCAAAGAGGAGAATGTTCCTCACATGAGGAAAGATGCTGAGAATGTATTCTTTAAATCCCGGGTGATCATTGAAAGTAATAGTCCGGAATTCGATGAGGTATAATTAAAAAGTATTTAAAAAAAGGTTCATCACAAAAACAGCGTATGCATTCTCGCTTGAGGCCCTCTCTTGCTCACAGATTCACAGTCCGTCCCCCCAGTTACCTGCCGCCTCCGTGGTTCAAGAGAGCCCCTTCCAGTCTCGCGTGTTAGTTTATCTCACCCATTCACATAGCTACATAAGGCCCTTCCATTGGTTAGTTCTATTACTTCACACCTTTTCGTGCCTTTTTACTCATTCATTCGCCTACAGATTCAGGGGCGGCACTATTCTTCTTCTTCTCCAGAAAAAGGGTAGATTCTACCATCTCAAAAGTCAATGTTCAGCGCCGCCACCTCAGGCGAACAAGAGAACTACACTTCCTTCTAATAAAACAGTAACCTGGCATCCACATGTACTATGCAAACGTTGTTTTAAACTCCATTCACACATTAATCATTAATAAAAACAGTGACCTTCATATGCATACAATTACACAATCTTCAAAATAATATCCCTTATTAATTATCATATTTCATGCATTGTAATGTACGCAAACAATCATTTATATAGATGTGGAAGTCCAAATGTGACAAACAAAGTTTAAAAAACCCTTCAATGCTCAGAAGATGTTGGTTCTCTTTGGATCTACCTGCATGAGAACAAACATTCTAGTGATGAAGTTCAACAGATCAGATCCTCTCTCGCTGATACCTGTCAGCTGTCACATCTCCACCTCATTCAACCAGACTTCATGCTCTAGTTCAAGACAACACAGACTGGACTAAGTAAGAACAACTGAACTGGAAAACATCAAAAGCACTTATTGCTTTTGTTTAAAGTTTATACATTGCTGGTCTTTAACATACATATTTAAGGTACGGTTTACATTTCTTTTTAACTTATTTTCATAGCCTTATTGTAACATGTATTCTTACCAGTAGCAGCTCAAAACAATATAGTTTACAGTTTTTTAATAAAGTAATAACATTCATATTGAGTTAATTGAATTAAGTTCAGACTATTGGTTCGGCCCTCCACAACGGTCCAAATTTCTCATGCGGCCCCTTGGGAAAATTAATTGCCCACCCCATACTAAGGTATGCTAATGACATGTTGTTCCCAAGCGCTCTTTGGTGACGTGGTTGATTACGTTACTGTCATCTGTCCATCATCGTATAGAGCCCGCCCTGACAATTTGATTGGTCCGAACAATTTTTGATTTTGGATCATTTCTCCCCAACGGAGCAGTGCCAGACCGAACTTCCAGACCTCAAATGTTGTGGGCGGGGCTAAGTTCGGCTGGTACCAGGCTACATCTTTAGCATACCACCCAAAAATCCACTAGAATGCATGAAATAACATCTACTTAAACCAAAATGTCCTGGGGGTGGACCATCAGCTATGTCTTTGCTTCACAGAATGTAACCAATGTTGTCCATCTCCAGTAGGCCGCCCCTATCAACGACTTTAGGCCCCACAAACCACCAAAATGCAGAGCACAACATGGGCACAACATGGGTACAACATGGGCACAACATGGGCACAACATGGTACAACATGGGTACAACATGGGTACAACATGGGTACAACATGGGTACAACGCCGAACTAATTCAAATTTCCTGATATTTGAGCCACCAACGTGTGTGGCTGCGTGCGCGGCAAAATTTTGGTCACCCCCGACAAAATCTCACTCCAAGGTTTTTTGAAAAGTTGGCAGCTCTGCATCATGTCCATTAATCCATTAATGAACGCTATCTCGGTGGGATGTTGTCAGACACCTCACACTGTAAAGCAGCTTTGAATTACATATTTGCGGGCGAGCGTGCATTGATGCGTTCAAGGCCCTCATCAGACTCTGACTTTTCCCCTCTACTTGCTTTTACTTACCCTACTTGCTCTTTCTGTGTTGTTACGGATTGATGTGGTTAACGGCGGGATGTCTGGCTGTATTACATTGGAGGAAATACATCTCATGTCAGTTTAACCCCTGAAGGCGACGGGGTTGGGGGGATTACCCACGTTTGTTCTTCATCATCTACCTCCACACAGGGAGCCAGGAGGGAGACACACAGGTGAGCTCCAGGTCACCGCTCGGTGCCGTGGGATGCAAAAGAAGGTGGCAGCTCAGCCTTGGGCCATCCTGGTCTGCACAGTTAGTGCAGACCATCCAAGCGGCAAGAGCGTCCTGTCCTGTGCAAACTTCCTGCCACGAGGGTGTTGGCTACAGGCCAGTCTTTCGTAATGCCTCCTCCCCACAGTGGGATCTACCGTTGGGTATCTTAGAGCACTCCTGTCCGAAAGTGTCAGTTAAGACGTCTATACTGCTTGCACTGACCTCCGCTCAGAGAATATGAGAACTTACCAAATTGTCAGCGCTCCCCAGTTGCTTGGTACTTTGTGATGACCGTAGCAGGTCTTCACTCAGACCAATTCCCTCCTCTGTTCCCAAGAATTTGAGGACTTCTTTCAGGTTGAGGGTTGTACATGTGGGCTTTTTGTCTTCCGCACCATGCAGTGGACAGGATGTAAAGTGATCTCTTTTTCCAGCTCATGCATTGGCATGTTGTGTTGAACGCACATGTGAACGGTGGTGTGGTTTCAACACCTTGTCCATTCATAAGGTTCCATGCATGTGGGAGTGAACATAATGTCATTCGTGCTTGAATCTGTTCCTCGGTGTCTTGCCAAGATGCATTGGATTTTTTTGTTTGCTTATTTGATGCTCGCTTTTTCAAATGGTAGTCTTATATATGACTGGAGATCTTTTAATACAAGTTAACTACAGTTATGGATGTAGTGCAGTACTTTCCCAATACAATTGCATTGTGCATGAGTGTACAAATTCCTCTGACATATGGCAGGCACTGATGGAGGCAAATGCAGCAGCTGAGGGTCAGAAAAAAAGTATACCCCAGACCAGTGCACTGAATACTGATAAAGGCGAAGCGAAATGAAGCCACAACTAAGATGGACAACAAATAACTTAATTACTGATCAAAGCAGGGGCAGACTATCAGATGTAATTATGCATAGTTGAAACAAGCTTAAGGCAAAGTCACACAAGTTGGGTTTGAATTTAGCCCCTAATTATTATATAATTCCCTACATTTACCCTACGCTATTTATTTTTAAGTGTGAATAGAATTCCCTCAAAGAATTCCCTCAATTAAAAAAAAAAAAAATGTATGTGTCTTCAGCAGGGTGACTCCTTTTTGCCGACAATCTCATAATACATTGCAACCCATTCGTAAAGTGAAAAATTACAGTCGCAAAGAAGCTTTCAGGGATTATACAAAATGGCTATGCTTAATAAGGATCCAACATTTACTTGTCGGATCTAGAGATCTATATATACTGTATATATATATATATATATATATATATATATATATATATATATATATATATATATATATATATATATATATATATATATATTTATAGACTGAAAGGAAATGGCATGTAATTCACTCCTTTGAGCTGAGATCAGAGCAAGAACCATTGTGGTTTAGATTCAAAACGGCGCAAATTGCATCGAAACAGCTGCCACTAAAAGGACATCAAGAACCACCAGCAATGGCCACTGAAGGGAGAGTAAGAGTGAGTTTAGTGGACACCGCCATCTTACCTGAAACAGGTGCTTAAAACCAACCTCTCGCCTAAAAGCCCATGACCCATGACCCCAGGCTTCGACACTTTGATCACAGATGGCAGCAGACACCTCTCTGGAATAAGGTGTAATAAATCAGAACACTGAGCCGAGTGAGCAGTTCACTGGAGCATTCTTGTCACATCACTTGTGCAACGGAGTTTGCATTTTCAGCAGAAAAAGTTGAGTCTGCATTCCCGCCTTGGTTTATCTTCACCACCGTGGAGGACAATCCTAAAAGCACCAGCTCGTCCCTCTCTGGATCCAAGTCTTTAGAGGCAGCCTCAGGCTAGGCATCACATCTGTCTCTTCCCTTACCTCTGGCAATGCTCCCCAATGTTAATTTGTCAGGGCAACGCCTGCAGCAGCGGAATCTCCACATTATATGAAGCGTATGTGTGCAGTCTGGATGTAAAAGACTGAACAAAAGCAAATTCTGCAGCCTGAAGGTGCCTGTTTGTCCTTAGCATGTAGGTAAACCCCTCCTATCCAAGTAGTGTGTTGTTATGTGACGACAGGTCAGGCTAAAGACTACCTGAACAAGGTACATCAATGTTGCAATTGTAACCTGGGAGGTAACGGAGGCAGTGAACCTGGAACAGCGATGCTTGTTCAGCATGCTGTGCCTCTTCTCCTCAGAGTGTCTGCTGGTCTAAAGTTGGGTGAAGGTATGCCATCATACTTCATGCTAGGTGAGAACTCAAAAAAGTAGCGCATTGACAGTGCTCTTAGGAGAATTGCCCTGTGCAAAATGTCGACAGGTCTGGTACTGAAGAAATCATTTGAAATAAACATGTGACTTAGAGTGCTTTTGCTACTTCAAATATTTTTTCCATTGTCGAGTACAATTGTAATGCAAGGACGTTCTTCTTAAAGCAATACTTTGGAAAGTGCTTGTACATTTAGTTTTTTTCTCGATTTGGCAGCTATATTTTGCGGTCTGAGCTAAATTTCTTCAAACTAATACGAAATAAATAAGATACATTTCTTGAATGAGTATTTATCTACACATGTTGTTTTTTATTCTAAAAATACTGAATTGATCAAACAAGGTTAAAGACTCTCAATTACCCCAATCTTAATGAGTAAATATGCATGGATGGATAAATGAACACATTAAAATATGCAAATGCACATGCAGACACACACACACACACACACACACACACACACACACACACACACACACACACACACACACACACACATTTGAAAAAGTGATACAAATATTATCCCAAAAATTATCCCTATACTGTAATATTAATCAAGTTCCCAAATGAATATATGCATGAATAAAAAATGTCACTATCTCACTCAAAACAGTCAGTACTGTCTAAAAGCCTTGGTCGCAGGTTCCTCAAAGTCACTTATTATTAGATGAGGCAGAAAGGTTTCCAGCAGGCTATACATAGCGTGTGCAAGAGAGACACATGCTTATTATTTCATGAGACATTTTTATTACATTTGAAGGTATCCTGCTATCCTAGGAAGTACCATAGAATGGTCTTGACATTTGGAGGTAAAATTATAAAATTTGCCAATATCCACTATGCTGTAAACTATATGGTTGTTCCTAAATACAACATAAAATGTCAGTATGTATCATTGTATTGTCATCTTGGCTCCTTGTATTCAGATCTCCTTTAAGATTATGCCGCATGTTTTGTAGTTTATTACCACATAGTTATTCTCCACTATATCGTGTGAACGCATTCCTCACAGAGAACAATCTTAAATTACATTCATCCCATGTGCTGGGGGAATACTTTATTCTGATTGGCTGCAGAGTGTCCATTAATCCCTGTTAAAGAACTCCTACTAAATAGTTACAATGAAACTGCCTTTACCGTTCTAAATGAATGCACTGGCTATATCTATAATATGAAACCATGGCAATAGGGACACAGTCCAAGCCTCAGTTTATAATTTATTGCAACACATTAACAAGCTAATTTCTAATTAATAAAATGAGTGACTTCAATATTTAATTTCAGTGAATCATCCTCATAACACAAGCTGGAAGAAGTACACTGCCCTGCTCAACTCATGGACACTTTGTATCACATAAGCAATCCTATTTGGTATTCATTCATATTGCATTAAAACCTTTTGATATGGTCATGATTGTTCCAGGTGTTTGCACACTCCCAGGCATTACTCGGAAAACTGAGTTATGGCTTGTGAAAAGGTTTGACTGCATAAATATAGAGACAAATGATCTCAATCGTATTTATGTGGTCGTTACACAAACTGGATAATGCTCTTTGAGGTGTTCATAATGAGGAATTAATGGCCTCCCTCGTCATCCATTCATTTCTTAGAATTTGCAACTCGTCAGTCATTATCCCTGACAATAATAATAATAATAAAAGCAAATCAACTTATTCTAAGTCTTCAAGTTCATGCATTTTATGGTCTCTTTAGCGAGACTTAACACTTCATACCTAAATGTGAATTGCATGCTCAACATCAAAGGCTAGTTTGAAATACATTCAGTCTATATTTGACTAAATGTTGCTGTTTAAGCTTAATTAGGAGAACGACATATGCTGATAGCGGTTTCTGGGCTTACACACAAGACAATGGCACAGATGTTTTGAATTGCGTTATATAACGTTGTAGTATTCTACATTTTAAATGCAAATTCACACATTTAATATATTAATAGTGTTGATCCCTTTGAAGAGATTCCGTTTTGTGCAAAACAAGCAATGATCAATTAGTTGACCAGAAATCAGTGGCTTGGTCAAGGATGCTTTTCTGAGGCGTCATTTGGTTTGTCATGGAGAACCATCTGAGAAGCCGTCATTGGAAGCTATTTGGAAAAGGGCAAGCACTTTCACAAAATAATTAGCAGGTATTTGGGTGAACAATCAACTCTTTCCAAAGCCAGTCGGGAGAAGAGCAAAAGAAAAACATGTTTTTCATTGAGTAAAACCTCCATTGGCGTTATTGCTCATCTTCTATGTGTTGCGTCACACACACTAAACCAGGTTCGTGGATGTCAGTAGCTCCTCACAGGCAGCTGATTGGTCCGGACACTGGTAGTGTCGCAATACTTGAAGACTGCCAAGATTGATATTTGTGTGATTTCACAAGAATCCAGTTGCTGTGCGGTGATGACAAGAATGCTGGCAGAGTAAGGCACATTAAGAAAGTGAAATCCTCTCCACTTCAAATGTAGTTTTTTTTACTCAACATTCAGCAGAGAGAGTGGTGAGTGAACCAGTTGTGAATGCCGTTTATTGTGACCTTTGTGTGACGATAAGGTTCTATTTAGCTTTTGGGTGCAGTTCAATTCTTTTGGGTAGAGATCTTCAGAGAAAGAGATGGCACTCGATATAACTTGTGTGATTTCTAAATGGGGTTTGTGCTTCTGCAATCACTGATATATAATGAAGCTGTGAACTGTCTGTTTCTCTGCAGCCTTTTTGGAAGGAGAAGGGCTTTTCTGGGGAAACTGTGGCAGGATCCACTAGTTGATTTCTATTCTGTGTTACCTTTGATGCCCAGTGGTAATGCGGCCTTGGTAGGCTTCATTGCCGGCCAGCAGGCTTCTCAATGGAGCTCCGAGGAGGCACTAGGTTGTCAATGTGGAGACAGATTTAAATGATGAGTATTTATCTATGACTTGGAAATGTGTGCTTATGACATGTGCTTATGACACAGCTTTTCCTCAGGTCATCAGTTTGAATTTTCATTGTAATTCATTCAAATGTCATGATAATTTCCAACAAGACATCCAACAAGAACCCACAGTAGCAATATTGGGAGCGATACCTGAAGGCCTGGACGGGAGGGCCAAAGATGACCTCCTAAACATACTACTCCCAGCAGCATTGAAGGGCATAACCATCAGATGGTTAAAACCGGATCCCCCACATACGACATATGAATCCAACAAGTATGGGACATCTATCAAATGGAGCGAATCACATATTCATTAAGGCTCCAGAAGCCCATTTACTAAACGATGAAGTCCTGTCGCAGCATTATTATTACAATGAGATGCATTACTATATGTTGCTTGACCCTCTAGTTGAACTGCTCTAGTTAACTCTCTCTAGACACACAATACATAATTCTATCTGGAAAGCATATATAGCACATACAATACTAAACTCGGGAGTGGACAATTATTAGTTAATCATCCTATAGAGCACCATTTGATGTTTGTTGTTCTTTCTGTGTGTTGTATATGAATATCATGCATACCAAGACATGCAACTGAAAAATTGCCAAAGAATGTGACTGTCTGAAAATACATGTTGTTATGTTGTTGAAAAATAAATAAATAAAAAGTGAGTTAAAAAAATGTCATGCTTTGAAAACAGTAAATGAGAAAAATGATTGGTGTGGGTTGATGTGTTGTAATTATGTTTAGGTTGATAATGGATATCCGCTGTGGTTTGCTAGATAGGCACAGCTTGTGGAAGAACATGACATATTCCATGACCAAGAGCTATTCCTGACCTTGCAAGTTTCCTGGTGAGATTACAGTTTTCAATAGCGTACCTCTGGGTCCGGTAGTCATATTTTTGGGAAATGTGACT
Source organism: Taurulus bubalis (assembly GCF_910589615.1). Classification (NCBI taxonomy): domain Eukaryota; kingdom Metazoa; phylum Chordata; class Actinopteri; order Perciformes; family Cottidae; genus Taurulus; species Taurulus bubalis. The sequence continues at coordinate 5,332,261 of NC_136607.1, forward strand.
TTTTAAACTAGTGTGTTTGACAATTGACTACTACAGGGCTTTGGTCAAAGAGTCATCAGTTTGATTTCAATACCTTGCTGACCATTTTGCACCACTTGTATTGCTTCAATTTTGCAATGCAGTGGTGCATATTCCTACAATTTCTGAAATAGAGAAGAAGAAAAAAAGAAACAATTATAAATATAATATAGAATATATAATATATATATAATATAAATAATAGAAAATAAGATCTGCATTCTCTCCGGAGGTCTATTTTATTGCATAGCGTTCAGTACATTGCTAAAGCCCATCAGAGGGTTGGATGGATTACAATTGCTCCACCGTTAGCTCCTCTGAGAATTGGCTTAAAGCAGCTATAAGGTGTCCTTGATCTGACCCGATCAACACCAGTGGAGGAGCATGGCTGCATCAGGACTCAGCGTAAGTGAGTGTGCTGTCTTTGGTAGATATGCTCGACTCGGTCAATACCGGAAGCAGTGAATGTTACCCTGAACTCTGTAACACTTTTGTGGGGTACCTTTGGGGGATATTTCAAAGCTGACCTTTGACCCCCGGAGATGTGTATGATCTGTCCGCAAAGTGCGTAGAGCTAGAGTCTCATTCTCACCATTCAATTGGAGCAGTTTCTGGTTGAATCATGGTCCATTGAGCTCAGTCATTCAAGACAGCACACGTCTACAGGGCTTTAGAATCGTTTTACAGCAGGACCTGGGCCACCATTAGGAGCACTTTGCTTAATGTAATGCTGGGTGAGGCCCTTGACTGTGGACATTGGGCTACAGACAGATAGAGCATTTATTTGTTGTGCTACATAAACTACTACTACAATTTACATTGTTAGTGACTTCTGCACCAGACTTCTGCACCAATAGCAACATCAGAAACAAGAAAAGAAAACTTTGAAATTAATTGGAAAATAAATAATAGTCTTTGAATATAAATCGCTGTGTTGTCAAATGTCAAAAATATGCTCATGGGTAGCAATATGAAAATGTGAGAATAGGACATCATGTAGACTGAGAACAGTGGGATGGTCCGGCAAGCTTTCAATAACTATTACTTTGCTAAATACAGACAATCAAGGGATTTTCCACTCAATGCTACATATATTTATGTAAAAAAATAATAATTGACCTACTATTTCCACCAGGCACAGATGTAGTTTTCTCTATAACGGAAATGTCGAAGAGTTGCTGTCAAAGACAAGCTTTAGTTGCGCATAGAAGGCAAAACAAAGACAAAGAGAGATACAAGTAATGCATGTGAACTTAACTTGACTGAATCCTAATGTTATAGAATCAACACACTATTCAGCGATTAATTATTGTATGCAACAGATTTGGTAGGATTCATGCAGGCTTAATATCCGTACGCTGCAGATTGATCAGGTCACATTTTACACACTCGGCTTCTACTAACTGAACACAGACTTTTCGTGCACTAAGCCTACATCCTCTCCTATTTCTTTTCCTTCCCTTTCTACTGTGTTGACATTTTCATTTGGTCCCCATGCTTTTTCTTTACCTGAAAAAATAAATAACATTCAGCCTAGTCTCTAATGTTGTTTTGGCATTTCAATCATTAGCTTGACTTGCTACAGAGCTCCCTGCTGTGCCATGCAGCACAAAGTGCTAAATAATTAACCTCCACATGCTACTTCACTGCTAAAGAGAGGGAAATAGTGCAGTTTGTGTGAGGAAAGTGGACATCAAGGTTCCAATTATGCACTGTTTCTGCTGTAAGATTCAGCTGTATATATTATCCGTTTTTTTCTATATGGTTCTAATACAGTGTACTTGGTTGGATTCACTATGTTGGACTTTAATGTGTTGATTGCTTTGGTTTGCACAGGTGGAGTTACATATCAAATGATATTTTCTTATTTAATTTCAGAGGAATTTCAGCTGACACTTATTGGCAGTCCTGCAGCAAATTAACAGTGAGATCTTTTCTTTTTATACATTTCCAATAGAAAGCAATTTGGCACCATGCTTTAATTCACTCTTCCATCTGTCTTTATGAAAGGAGTATATCAAGGGACTCCAAATTATTGCACAGGGGTGTGCTGGAAATGAAGCTACACTGCCATGCGGATGAGGAATCTTAGACGGTTTTGCAACATATTTCAGCATGTTTTATGGAGATCTGTCCTTTTGGTCCGCAGGCCTCAGCTGCTCTGTACATAACTCACCACGTTAACTAGGAAAAACCAGGAGCATGTGTGGACCACGCTTGAGTTATTTAAATTGACTGCTGTTTCCTTTGTCCAGCTTGGATTGGGTTCTTGAATATGCATTAATATTTTTGCAGCCTGCTGTTATATTTCTGAGTCATGAGCGAGTGTAATGCAAGTACCATGTTGGCACAGGCATTTCCTTCTGTTCGCAGGGTGGGGAGAGAAGAAAAGCTGTGCTTTCCAGTCTGGTCAAATACCTAGGTCTTGAGGCTGCATCTTTCATCCACTATGAAGAAAAAGTAAGTAGTTCAGTAGCAGATGTCTAATGTAATAAACAAAAATAATTTGGTTTGAGGCCCAATTTTTTGTGCCAAAATTCATAGTCTCGATTTTTTTTTACCCTGGATACCATGAGGGAAGCCATGGTGTGTTGCAAAGGCTTGCATATCTTTCAGTAAAACTTAACCCAATGGATTGTTTTATAGTGTAACCAAGTTGCTAAAAAACACATGTTAGTAAGCTTTACCTTGATAATAGTTACAGTCTAGTCTTAACATCACTGTTACCTGTAATTTCGTATTCTAGCGATGCAATTGCTAATCCATATTCACCAAATGTGTTATGTCAATCACAGACGTTTAATACATGACCCATACAAGAACCACCATGGAAACATATAGACTGGTTTCTCGTTGAATTATATGAGGGAAATATGTGATAACGTCAATATGCCTATACCAATACTACTTGAGATAAAATAAATGGATATTAAAGTTTTCTCAACTCAGACATGCACAGTACCTGTGCTTATATATATATATATATAATATATATATATATATATATATATATATATATATATATATATATATATATATATAATATATAATACTATAATATGATAATACATATACATTCAAACTGTATATGTATATACATTTTAAATGGGTCTTGATGACCTGCAGGGTTTAGTGGTAATAATTGTCAGTGAAGGTTTTAGTTTGCATATGAATTAACAACTTTCTCCGCTCAGATAACTAACATATGTCTGCTCTGAGCACATCCATCTTCAGTCTCTATCACTCTCACTCGACCACATACTCTCTGAGCTATTCCCAGGTGGATCTAGACTACTTGACCACTCATTCTCAACATGTTTTTTCAGAAGTTATTTTGTGTTTCAGCTTGTACTTGTTGAAGGATTGACTGCCATTTCATCTAAAACTAGACGCAAGACCAAGGACTTTATAAAATATGAATGTAGTCTCTATGATGTCACCCATAGGTTTCTGAACAGCCAAAGTGAAGCTCTAAATTGGCGGCTCCAGCCTTCGCCATCTTTGCGGTAACGACACAGCTTAATCAAATAAATTGGCAAAGAGGTGGATCAGGAAGGAGAAAATCAAAGGCGGAGCAAATGAGCCTGATTGTTGAAACATGGCCACTTGTCTTAAAGCAACCAAGCTAGCTAAGGCTAACAAGCTAGTAAGAAGCTAGGCAATATGCTACTCTGCAATGCTTGCTATCTAACATCTAAGTCTGTGGTCTAGTTGGTCCCGCTTGCTGGTTGGTCCCGGTGCTAAAGTATATAATGCATTTAACGTTACGGTTACAACTCCAGTGAAATACAGCTCTTTCAATTTGTGCATTAACAGAAACATTATTTTCTGAGGTGTCTTGAGATGTCTTGCATGTTGTACAGAATAGCTTCGTAGCTCCATTAAATGAAGCACAGCATACATACGCAGGCTGTGAAACGGCATATTAGTCATGTAGACATATGGTTTTAGCCCCCGGACACTTCACTCACCAAACTGTTGAAAGGCAAGATTATATGGAAAATTGCCCTGAGGAAACTCAAGGCAGTGTTGGTGCAATATACATCACAATTTCACTTTGTAGGGACTCAACGGGAACATACTTTTATAGAACAACAACTACTTAAGGGTTAGTGAAGAAGAAAGAAGGTGTAGACATATTTGGTTGGACTTTATTGTAGCCAAATCAGAGTTTCTTGATCATTTCTCCCAATTAATTTAAGGGTTTCATTCCACCCATCTGAAACAGTCATCTGAACAGTCTATGTTGACGAGCCAACACTTGCTTATTTAATTTTTGTGAGTACATTTTTAGAATCAAGTCAAGTGACACAAACACACAATACATCAATGGGTCTATCATGTGATAATATTAGATTTTTCTTTAGATAGCTATTGTTTAACGGATCATACGGACCATATTGCAGGCGCGCAGTTTTCAGCATTGCCTGAGGGGCGTGGGGGCTGTGAGATGAGCTCAAATGAAATTAGACTACATTCGATTTGGGGATTGTCATTGGTTTGAAACAAAGCAATGCTGTTGTACTGTGCCATTAAATACGACAAGTAAATGTCATGTAACTTGTCTGCTGCCTCACAGGACTGGGCCAAGGAGGTCTACAGCGGGGGCTGCCCCATTAATGTTATGGCACCAGGGCTGCTAACATATTACCACCCTAGCCTGAGGAAGCCCTGTGGCAGGTAATCAGCCCACTGATGACAAATACACTACAGCGTCACACCTTTCTATCTCCCCGGTCTCAAAAGAGTCCCCTTTCTTCCAGGCTCTCGCCACAACTAATGTGGGCTGTAGTTGAGTGAACTTGTGTGCGTTTCTAAAATGTTGAACTCTCTTCAAGAGCTGAACTTTGAGTTCATAGTTCCGTCCATTGTATCATTACACTAGAATGACAGCATGAGAGATAGTGACTGCGGATGCTGGATGATAACGTTGTATTTATACCACAGATATGTCTGCACTCTGCCAACCTGGTATTACTCACGAGCACACAATGCCTTCAGATCATTGACATGAGTCATGGGAGTTATTATGCCTTTCGCGGATTCACACCAGTCCGGTTTCTAAAGAAATGGCAAAAGGTCGTCAGCATCGGTGTTCTCATAGGAAAACTTCCTATAATCCATTTCTAATGGCCTGTTCAGAGAGGCAAACAGCTGAAAAGATGAGAGTGAGAGGTGTGGAAGAGGATGGAGGTAATGTATTTCTGTAATGACATTACGTCTGTTGGGAGTGAAGGAAGCTCATTACATAACGTGACTCAATCAGCAGCATGGGGCAGTAGCCTTTATCCACATTCCTACCACATATAGAAAATGGATCCTCAAGGACGTGTTGTGACTTTGACTCAAATCCAGCACGTGGAATGAAAACAAGCCCATGCTTGGTAGACAAGAGTGCTGCTGGTGCTTCAGACATAATGTATATAACAGCACGGTATATAGCAGCACGGCTCAGTATGAAATATGTTTGCACACAGGCCATGCCTATGCAATTCTAGGTGTAGTGAGAGAGAGTAGAGACAAGAAAGAGTAAGAGGAAAAATACAATAACTCAGAATATATTGACCCCAGTGGGTTCATGCGTTATTGAGTTAACAGCTACAACATGCATGCAGAATAAACTCTGCACTAACTTGAGTTGCTTTTGTAGAATGCTTCTCAAAACAAAAACAATGGTCGTTTGTGCTGCTCCCATTGTTTGCATTATTACTACCAACAGAGGAGGATTAGTTCAGTCAACCTACACAGAGTTAAACAGAATCAATTTTGGTTTGCTTTTGTTACAATGTCACATTTTTATATTTTGCCATTCCAGAAATCAGTGCAGAGAATAACAATGATTTGCCACAGGTCTAGTTATGGGACCTAACTGATACTTATAAGTGGCGCTATCCATAAGAGGTCTACAGGCTTAGCACTTTATCCCCGTGTCCACACAGTGAAGACTCGATCCATTCAGCTATTTCAGGATTAGTCCTTTTGTATTTTGAAGGACAGCAGCAACTCTTCTCTACCGAAACACCAGAATGATTCCTCAGGGAGCCCCAAAGAAGTAGTGTAACAAGATGTTGATATATTTTTACAGACCTCTGCTTCCTAAAAAGACAATGTCCGAATATGTACATCAAAAGCCTGACTGTACACCAAAATACAAAAACTCGGCAAGAAATCATCATTACAAACACCTAGCCTTAGCACAAGGTCACAGCGCAATACTCACATTTTGTACTAAATACATGTCCTTCACTGGGAAATTTTCGTTCAGAGCTTCGCAGTGAATCAGAAATGTAAAGGCTTGTATAAAGTGGATGTCTATACATGGTTTGGGAGCTGAGCTGCATTCAGCTACGATTAATGTTGATGCACCATGCACTCTTTGATTTAGAAGAAGAAAGAAAGAAATTATCCTTTATAAATCCCCTCGGGGAAATTATTCTCTGCATTTAACCCATCCTTGGTGATTGGGGAGCAGTGTGCTGCCGTGAGGCGTCCGGGGAGCAACTCTGGCTTCAGTGTCTTGCTCAAGGACACTTCGACATGCGAACTATGGGGAGACCGGGGATTGAACCGGCTACCTTGTAGTTTTAGGATGACAACTCTCCCCATGAGCTACAGCTGGCCCCAAAAAAGTATGTAAATAAACCCTAATAATAACACCGCCAACGATCAATACTACCTTGTTTGGATTACATTATAATCAAGACTCTGCTTATCTTTATAAATACAATGACAAAAGACAAGAATTGTCATCCTAATCTGCAGCTCCCATCAGATGTACTGACCTTTCCAGTAAGTTTCAACCTGCTTATTTACTGTTCCCCGTTTTCACTCTCACTTCTCTCTTCATGTAGGCAGCTGTTTTAAGCAAAACACCTTGAATTAGCCACGGTACACTTCCTGCTCAGCACCAAACAGCAGACAGTCACAGTGAGAGAAGACTGTAGCTGGTGAACACAGAGCATTTAGCAGCTAATGAGCCAGATATGAGGTGTTGGTAAAGGCCAGAAACGTGGCTAAAGTGATAGAATGTGTGATGTACGTTCATTAGGTAAACACAACTTCATATGTGTGATCATTTTGCTCTGGAATATAAGCAGAGGTTTGCTAACAGGTTCGTCAAATTAACTTAATGAGGTGATGATTTGTCAAAGTTGTGTTCACATTGCCCCTAGATGGCCAAAAAGAAAGAAAAACATCTCCTTGGAAGAGTTGGTTTCTTGGTCAGCTTAGTCAGGTCAGTGTTGAAGGTCGATGGCTAAATGGATTGACGTTCAATAAGGTTTAATCGCAGCACTGACCTGAAGATCTGTGTCTCGAAGAATAATCCCGACAGGGTATTTGCACCATAGTATGGATTTAAAGAAACACCATTCAAGGAGGTCAAATGTCATGAACACTGGCAACAGGCCTGCTGCACAAATCTCCTGCACATATTCTCCTCTGAATCAAACTCAGTGCACCAACACTGCTTCTGGAAGCAGCATGAAGCCGCCTTGAGAAGATCCCATTCTGCCAACAGCGTGATTGTGATAAGCCAATACAAAGGCCGAAAGCAAAGCAGCTGCTCAAACAATGGAAGTTCAATAAAACCAATCTACCTCTTTGCTTTCCTTTACCAAGGACGACAGAGACATAATTAAAGAAAAGTAAGCAACAAGCAAACGGACGAGGCTGTGAAAGAAGTTTCTCTTCTCTTCAAACATAGCCCACTCGTGTTGAAACTTCCAACACAATTCGAAAGGACCCTGACTCGTGAAGTGCGATCTGTACCAACACTCATACCACAGGCAAGTATACAGCAGTACAAAAATCAGTACACAAACATTAGGCAGCAGACCTATGTGAGGCTGTGATTTAATGTTAATCACATGAATATCTCTAAATATTGATTCACGATCCATACAGCGAAAGTTGGCAACATTGTCCGACACACAGAAACTTAGTGGGACTTTGTCAACATGACTTATAGGGGAATTTACTTCAAAGAGATGAGATGATTGTGTCATCTGTCTCACTGAGAATGTTACTGACAAGACAGTAGGAGCTGCGAGGAAGCGACTGCAAGAACACCAAACATTGGATGTTAAAACAGATCTCAATTGACAACATCTGTTAAATGTGTGTTGGGCCGCCTTATAAATCTAACCCAGTGGTGCATTCTGTGAGCAAACTGCACCGCAAGTTAATTAGTGTCCACCATACTCATGTACTCCAATTAGGTCATCAAGACGGATACACTTCATTATTGAATGTAAAACTAGAAGGGAAAAGGGTTCCAATGTAGCCCTGAGTCTCAAGTATTAACTACAATGCAATCTATCAGACATATTATGCAACACTTCATGTCCATTTACAGATATGATATTTTAGAACGAGTTTATTTTACAGAATGCTTGGGTCACTGTAATCAAATGCTTGAGAATGTTTGTTGACAGGATCGAAATAGTCCGAGAGTCTGTATTTGTGTTTAAGGTGACAATGCAGACTTTTCTTTCTAAATCCATTTTGTTCATTTGCTACTACAGTATCTGATGCAGCCCACTGGGAAATGAGATTAAATTGAACACAGCATAACAGTTTGTGTACAGCGGAGGTCAAAATGATATCCCACTTGCTCAGAGGGATCCTTCTATCTTTATTCCTGGTTGTACAGATTAGATTAATCCATTGCGCATTTCAGGACATCCTCCATGTTAGAGACTTTAAATGGCCGACCACCCTTTTCACCTTTCTCAACAATTTACACACAAAAAAGCGTTCATCATTTTCACAAAGCACTACAGTCGGGGGTACTATCAGTTTCACTTAGGCCGGGTCATTTATAATCACCTATTTAAACAAGACACTAATCAATTCCAATCAAGACCGCAAAGTGTTCATTTTGATTTGACGAGCTCTCACTCTTCTCAGCATAATGCTGCTGCTCATTATACCGTTTACTGCGACCTGCGATGCATGTTGCTGTTGTGGTTGAGTTGATTGATTTCTCCCTACACCACTCCTGTCTTTTTTATGTTTTATTACCATACTTGGCAAATACATATCTTTTTGCGTATAGTCTTAGTGGTTATTGGGTTTGTCGCACTCCTAGCCTAGTCACTGCTGTATGCATCCATTACAGAGCATGCTGAAAGAGAAGTGTACAATCCTATGTTAGGATCAATCAGCCCCTACACCTCTCAGTGGCTAGACAGGTGGTGTGTAATGCACAACTCCACACTTGTTGACATGTTGCCAAAAGGCCTTTCAGCATAAGGTTGATTTTTTCTTGGATACTCTGCTGATGAAGTCTCAAGTGGCATCTTTCAGTAGGCTGGACTGAATACTCAAAATGCTTCTTAAGATTTCTCATTGAAGCTTTGGCACACATTGAACCTCTGTTCACTCCTGGCTATTCATCCAATTTTCTTGTTGGCACCTTTAAAGAACCGAGTTGGGTCAATTCATGTTTTTTCTGGTTCGGTGTGCAAGCTGAAACTGGTTTGATTTTATGTAAACCAGCTGAACCGACATTTGTCATTATGACATGCTCTGACGAATTAAAAAGGAGCCTACATCAGCAACCTGGCGGCAATGTCATGGAGCCAAATCCAACTTGCATTGCATTAAGCGATAAGCAATGTGACAACCTGATTAACATAATATCACGTTTCTTTACAAACTGACTGTTGCTGCTGAGTCAAGTGTGACACATATTGGTAAAATTCAGTATTCCTCTCCCGTCTGATGTTTGGCTCAATATCTGCAAACTTTTAAACCGGCTGAATAGTAACGTCACTTTGTGAAGTTTATATTGTAGCCTGCTTTAAAACATCAGAGAACATAGGGAACTATAAATGCTTTATTTCCTGACTGATTAGGATGAGAGTCACGCTCATGTTCAGCTGCAAACCACACCAGCGCTCGCTGAAGGTCACATTCTATAGGAGCCAAGATAACCACATCATCTGCAAAGAGCAGTGACGCAATTCTGAAGTCCCCAAACCAGACACTCTCCTGTCCATGAAAATCAGGATTGGTGAAAAGGAGCAACGATGGCCAAAGCCAACACCCAATGGAAATGTCCTTGACTTTGTGCAGAGTATACGCTCACAGCTCTCACTGTGGATACAGGAGCAGCTCGTGGAAACTACCCCTGGAACTTGGAATCTGCTTTGGTCCTTTTGGATTTCAGGTCCAACATAAGGTTGGAGGCTCCTTTCCGGCACACTGGAATGAACACACTACACTTTTGGGTTTAGTCAGTCTTCCCCCGCCATCTGATCCAACTCACCACCAGGTGGGGATTAGTTGAAGGCTTTCCTCTCTTGACCACAGTGTCCAAGACATAAGACATATATATGGGCAAAACAAAAATGTATTCATTAACTGGAAATCCAATTACCTTTAGTAAAACAATGTTTTAGAAAACTACTGTACTTCTGCACCCATGAAAAAAAAGAAATACAATGTTACTAGGAATGTTGGCTACCAATGTAATTTGACAGGATATAGGGCAAGATGGTTAACAAAATACAACAACATTAAGACATTTTAGAAAAGGGCAGTTACCCTTATAGAAAAATACATATATGTATATTTGAACTGAAGGTATGATGGAATATAGGCATTAAAAAAAATCCACATGTGTTTTCCACATCATGGAAACCATAGGGCCTAGAGAAGTGTGTACACTGAGTACAAAGTAAGATAGTTGGCTGCGGAAGCCTCGAACTTTGCTGTTCGGTTACCATAAATTAATTATCAAGGATTCTGGCCAGATTAAATGTGCTGAGGGGAAGTGTGCTTCTCCATCCATCTGATTGATGGGCATGCACAGGGAGCTGGTATGGTAGCACAGTATGATGGGCTAGTGAATACATGAGCAGTAATCTAATATACGTGTACGCTATCCTTCAAATGAGGAATTAGTGGAAGGTCTTGTGTCTTATGGTACACAGATGTAAAATAATAAAATGTGTTGGTGGGAACCAGATAACTAGAATGTTTAGTCCAATTAGCTTACATCAGTATTACGGTGTGCCAAAGACTGCATTTTATATTTACATTTTGTTGGTTCTTAAATTCGACCATCTTGCCAACAACAAAGCTGTGCAGTCTGCATACTGCAGCTCTGCAGTGACAGCGGTATGTTCAACTCCAAGGCTGTGAACTGATGTCGACAACAACCTTGGGCACCGTCGACAGGAAGTCACAAGGTTTATAAGAAAACCTTGACTTTTGTCATTACTCGGAGCAAAAGAAAAGTGAATGAGAAGGAGCAGCATTTTCAAGAGGGTTTTGGAAACAAAGATCTGTTACACAGGGAGCAAACTGCTAGGCTGTGCATCGTGCACAGGTTGTGTGCTTAGCATTAGCGTGCATTAACTCTTTTTGAGAGAGTTAGGGCGAGCGAGTGTGTGAGCATGAAGTGAGCAGTAGCGTTAAAGCTATGAATGTAGCAGTTCAGGCTGTCGGTGAGCAAATCCCAAAGACCTGGAGCTAGAGACAACAAGCGACCAGGTCTGTGCTGACCTTTAAGGACCAGCGCTATTCTTATTTTAGTGCCACACACACACACACACACACACACACACACACACACACACACACACACACACACACACACACACACACACACACACACACACTTGACCGCTGGGTCTAACAATTTTTCTGGAGGAAACCTGTCCTTGCAAATGTCAGTGAACAGAGACATGATGTCAACAGATTCACATGTAATAATTCAACATATTTTTAATGGCTTGAGATGTTGTATCACCGCGCTTAAAAGGATGCAATTAAATTTTTTTTTTTAAACAGCAATATTGGTCTCAGAGATAATGAACAAGTTAGTTTGGCTGCGGCTCCAATGAAAAGTTGATCTCTATACTCTGATATCTGACGTTTTCCCTTTCTTTGCTTGGACTGCAACGAAAAGTAGATATTTATACGCAACTTCCTTTTCTGTCCAGTTTTTCATACACTGCGTATTTTCAGAGCAAAGTTAGAAAGATAAACTCAATGAGATTCATTTTCAATGTTTCTTAGATTAAAGGCTCTGATTGAGCGGTCCACATTTCTCTTTTTGGAGCGCCAAGTGAAATAACTTGACTCATATACTTTTTCCAACTATCGAGTCCCTGCGGACGCTCCGTGTGTGCGAATGTGGCCCTCGAGTCGAGGGCGGCGCTTATAGGAAAACACACATGTGATTGGTCGAGTAGGATCACGTGAGAGGATTCACAAGGCGGTGTGTTTCCTGGACCGCTGAACGAGAGCCGTGAAGGCTAGAATAGCTGAGCCGGTGAAATAGAAGCAATCCATCAACAGTTCTTTGCCTATTGAGCAAATTGACAGCTGCCTCCCTTTGGGAGAAACTTTACTCATTGTAAACAAACATTAACCTCTTCAACCATTTCAGGTTCTATTGAAGATGAATAAACAAAAACATTAACAATCAATACAAAATGTTTATTTACAAAGGGTTATCCAACCTGCTACTTTTACATTGAATTCCCCACAAATAAAAGATAGACATGTCGACAAGACAAACAATAAAGGGACATTTGTATAACATCACTAAACTCACAATGTACATGTTAAGAAGAATAACATCATAAAATCATGCATGACCATCTTAACGGAAATCATAAGCACCTCAAACACTAAATGAAAGTATCAGCATTGTAACATTGACTTAAAATAACATTAACATTGTAACACAGAATGAAAATAACATTGAAACATTGAATTAAAATATCATTAACATTGTAACACAGAATGAAAATAACATTGAAACATTGAATTAAAATATCATTAACATTGTAACATAATTAAAATAGCATCAACATTGTAGCATTGAATTAAAAAAACATAAATATTGTAACATTTAATTAAAATAGTAACGAGAACAGTGTAATACAACTGCAGACCAAAAATGTGATATCTTATACAGACAGACAGACAGACAGACATCCATCATATTCCACATCAGGTCCAGGTCAGCCAAAGGGGTGGGGGGATGTGTTGTGTCACTTCACTTAAACCAGAGGTGCTGCAGCATCTGCTCCAGGGTGGCACGGCCCCTCGGGTTTATGGCCAAACACATCTGTAACAAACCCCTGCAGTCTGAGGGGAGAGAGAAGGCAGAGTAAAGCAAATGTTAGCGTGGATGCTGCAGTGATCGATTGGAACATGGATGGAAAGAACTCTGCACATTATTATCATTACAAAACTCAGACACTGTATTGACACCAGCATCGTCTCACCTTGGGACAGTTCACTGTTGAGGGTGATATTCCTTTGGAGGAATTCTGAGGTGTTAAACTGTTTGTGTCCATCCAGCAATTCAAAGAGCAGCGCCAGACCGTATCTCCTCACTGAATAAAACTCGTACGCAGAGGTTCCTACAAGACACAGGCACATTGATGGAGATGGAAAGAAACAAAGGATGAGGCTACGATTCAAATGAAAGTCACTCCAGAGATCAACAGACGGTGTACCAGAGTAGTTTGAATAGAAGTATGGTATCATCCTCACAAAGCAGCCACATCCAAAGTCTCTGACTAAGAATTTCCATGTCTTTTATTTTTTACTCATTCAAGGTTAAAAGGTATCAAGGTTTTTATTCGTCATTGCACAACACAATTTAGATTTTAGTCCCAATTTGCTACATACAACAAACAACAACTAAACGCTATATTCGGAGGACGGTGAATTAAGGAGTCTTTCAGCTGATACTTCTGTATGTTAAAATCCCTTTGCAGGCTCTTCCTGTCCCCAATATCACAGATGCTCAGTAGATGGGTACCAATTATGTTGTGGGTGGTTTTAACCTCCTGTGCCATACACATCCCATTGTAATGTTTCCAGTCAGGAAGCTTTCTATTGAAACTCTGTAAAAGTTGACACCACAATTAGATACACGAGCGATACATGTAATTATTGCTGATCCGTTGTTTCGGGACAATGGGCAACACTATATCGATCCTCCACAAACAGAAGGAGAGAGACGGAGACAGCTTCTCGCTCTTTATATCACATATTAAAGGTTGTTAAGGTAACTTGGCTAGCATTACATACCTAGCCTACATAATATCCATCGCAGTTCCAATAATGTAAGGAACAAAACAAAGCAGAAGTGAAGGGACAGTGTGTGAGACGTCGTGGTATCTAGTGGTGAGGTTGCTGATAGCAAGCAGCAACATGACCCTTTGCTCACCTCTCCCTTTACACGCGTGACTAAATGATTGCATTTAAAATACATTTATAACATTTTAAAAACTAATGTATTCAAAACAGGATTAGAAGTTGTTAATTTAGTTATAAAACTATTGGGGGCGGGGCATCAGCAGGGCCATGGCAGCAGGCAGGACCGGTTCCAGGCAGCCATTATAAATGAATTGTATAATGTACTTAACACATTTTTTTAAGGACAACATAATGGAGGGATGTGTATTTGTCTTTGTGTGAGTGTTAACACTTTAAAGACTTTTAGATATTTAAAAAAAGACTGACTCACTTTCAGTATATAATGCTAGATTAAACATACTAAAAGTGTTTACCCTGGAGTATGGAAAACTGTATATCACAAGGTTCTATTCAATTATTCAAAAGCCAACTGGATGCTTACAAAAAGTTTTTTAAGATTAGTTTTAAGGTTGCAAGTGACTAACATCGACACATTGTACTGTACAGAATGACGAGACTTCTCTTTTAGCTTGCATATGAGGCCACAGCTCTCCTTTTAGATCCATACACCACTCCACACGATTCAATACAGTGACATGTACAGTGAAATGTGAATCCAACGAATGGGAAATGGTGTGATAGGGTTTTAAAATATCAAAAAGTGTTCGGTATATGAGTAAAACCTGTAATACAGTGTATGTTTTTTCTGATGATGCAGTGCTTGATACGTGTTTGATCCTACTTCATGCTGCCACGGGGTTATTCATTTAGGGGTAAAAACAGTAAACTGGCTGCGAATTTTCAGTCGAGACGTTTGAATGTTGAAAACATTAACATTAAGTCATCACTTTTTTTAACACACACACACACACTGGGGCTTTATCAGCAGATGTAGCCTCTGAACTTCAGTATTGATCAGGGTTAATTCATGTTGGTAAATTGTGGCATTGTTTAATATGGTATATCCAAATCACTCTATATTGACAGAGTGTGCAGAAAGCACCATTAAACAGTTGAGTTATCTCATTGTGTTTCTTTAATAATTAATACTGATAATATCATGTATTAAATGTGTGTGTGAACATAAAACAAATATGGCTTTTAAGTATTTTCCCATTCTTGTTTACCAAATTAAAATTAAGCCTTTTTAAAGATATTCACATCCTATCTTATTTGCTTTTTTAACATTTATAATTGCGACCATAGCATGTAGGTTGTGCTTGTAGGCTTAGGGCTTCAGGGAGATTATGTTGTGTTTAAACCACTTTGCAGTGGGAAACGGGAGCTTTTCATACCTCGCATTGTGTCTCAGAGAGCCATGAAACCTGCGTGAGGGGTTTGGAGCAGAGCCACATGCTCGTCTGTGAACCCACAAAACCACCAACAGACAGTCGAATGGGCGAAAGATGGATGAACAAGACACACGATGATAACGGCCCAGAGAAAGGGATTCAATTGCTATCACTTGATTGCACAATTGATTGAAAGGATTTTGTCAGTCCTCTTGCCTCTCGTGGAGTGTATCTCAAACGCCCACTGATCATAGGCCGGTACTCCGCTGGCACCGTGGCAGCCCATTTGTCTTTGTTATCATTGGCTTGCACTGGATCAACTGCCTGTCCTCCCTCGTTTCATTAAAGCCAGTCCAGGCTGAATCCAGACCAACAGCTCAACATCACCAACATGTCAGCCTTTTACACCATTTGCTCTCTGAGTTGCTCTTTTCTTTTTGATTGACAGTCACAAGAGTAATGGCTGTCAGGTGGATTTGAGTTTCTGAACAAAAGATGAAGGGTTAAGCAGATTGCTCTACTAGTTCAGGGACCCTGTGCTGTCTAGAGGTTCTGTCACATATATGGCATTGCCATCTTAAGGCATGCATGCTGTAATCTTAGCATCTGGGGGAATGGCAGATTGTGTGTGTTTGTGTGTGTGTGTGCCACTGCACTGTAAATTTAATGTGTGCATCTGTCACTCTCTTGCTCAACAACACACTCGCGGCGCACACTGAGCTACTCTTATAACAACAACATATGTAACCATGGCGACTACACTTAAACCTGACCGTGGACATTTTTCCACGGTAGCACTGAGAGCGTCAAAGCTTGCTTGTGGAATCGTACACATTGTCTGACACAACACCTCTGGCAGAGATGGCCTCATCTGAATCCAAAAACATGTGTCTGCACTAGGGATTGAAAAATCGACCAAAATAGCTCAGTTGTAACAACGGCGCTAACAACAGCACGGCGATGACAGAGCCAAGAGTGTTAATCCGTGGGGAACATCTGTATGAGCGCTGTGCAGTGCAGCGGCAATCAGCTAGCCAGTGCACAGGCAGAGATTCCATTCACATGAGAGGTATTGATAAACGTATTACATTGGTATCAGTATCACTTTAATGATATTGGTCTAGGTACTGGGATCATACTTTTTTAAACAATACCCAGCCCTAACAATATGGCTTAATAATAGCTTGATAGTTTAGGCTTTGCAGGAATATAATATGTTCATATCTTTTTTTTTTCTAAAACTACTGTTTAATTTAACCCTTTGTGGTCACGTTTCTAGGGGTGGTAGAGCAGAGAGAGACTTAGGAAGCAGAGGACGACACAGGAGACGAGGTGAGGCAACAGGCAAGGTCTTTACTGGGCATGAAGTCATACACTGGGGGTCAGTCCGGGAAGGCAAACACATCTGACAGGGAGTAGGCAAGGCACAAAAACAGAGAGTAATGCAGAGTCCAAAAAAAACATAAAGCTGACACAGGAAAATACTGCTGGAAGGCGATGCACACACACACACACACACACACACACACACACACACACACACACACACACACACACACACAACATACACACTAGGTTGAAACAAAGGCAATCTGGCACCGGAACGGGGAAGGCATGGGAGTACATGTGTGGGGTTGGCAGAGGGGAAAACCAGCGGCAGGTGATTGAGAGCAGGGGAAGAGAACGCCCAATCAGGAAACACACACATGGAAAGCGGGGGAGAGATTGAGAGCTTGTGAAGGGAACGACAACTCAGGAGACACTCACATGGAACTAACGGGATATTACTTCTGCTGCTTTCCAGCACAATCATTGGAGCAAACTGAACTAGCAAACTAAAGTAATGTAAAGACACGCTGGTATTCTTCGGTGGCGTAGTTGTAATTTTGAAGTCTGATCAATTGTTCTATGAAATACAGTTTACAGGCGGTATTTTTTATTATATTTATGATCAATTTGTTCATTTACTTTTTTATTTATTTATTATTGACAGAATGACTGATTGACTTATTGATTGAATGTGAACATTCCCAGAACATTTGGCGCTGAGATTTGTAATAGAGGGGCGTCTTCCCTGAGCGGCGGCAGCAAGATAAATCCCCCAGTCGGGGAAGTGATGGATCTGTGAAGACTGGGCGGCGATGGGGAGGTGGAGGGGCGTGTTTAACAGCAACATGGAGAAGAATGCCAAAGTATCGTCTTTCTGAGTGAATTCACGCTAGAGCTTCATTTATTTTGAAGTCTACTCTCGCACGCTCTTTAATGTAATCCCTAGTCCATACATGTACTGCAAGACAACGTGGGGCCTGGTTTGACAATTTCACTGTGGAAAGCTTCAAGAGGCACATTGAGGCACAGCAGGCAGAAGAATTTTTATATAATAGTCACATCATCACACAGAGGAAGTATTGTGTTTCAAAATTAATCTGGAAGGAAGGCAGTTCTCTCAATATTTGTGATGCTCCCATGATAAGGCTGATACGCAATAATGAATTTCTCCGCCCTTGAACGTTTGAAAGCCTGGAAATGTGTTACACAAATTAAAAACAGAAAAGGCAGATCAGCATCTTTCACGAGCACCCTGTACTCTGCACGATGGACTGTGTGTTTTTGTACCCATTTGTCTTGCATAAGTAAAGTTGCTGCAATCACTGTCCCCTCTGTAAACACCTGTCATAGCACTTGCCTTGGTGTTTGCCTTCAGGCAACAGCACCAACTTTAAAAATGCACACACTGCACTGCAGTCTTATCAATATTTGTGACCATAAACAACAATTTTTTATTTTTTTTTAGAATGGTGTGGCTGGGATACTACGGCATGTTATGCTGACATAAACTTAGTGATACAGGCGCTTGGCATAACAAGAGCATCATAATGCAATTCAGCAACCCTGGAATAAATACCGCCTTAGTGTAGCTTATTATTATTATGTTCTTTTAGATTGCATTTTGTAGCATTGCTATGCAAAACAACCCAGCATGGACCTCTAAGTTAATGTTTGAAAAGATTTAGCCATTCCCTCTGCTCCTCATGCCAAAGCAGCTTTCCTGTGTTTAACATGCATCGTGGCGTGAAGTCATTTGCGCAGCTTTCTTTGCTTCAGATTTAGTTACTTCTAAATTGAAGGACAGGTTTTTGGGAATCATGCCCATGCTGCATGATTCAGCAGCACCAATTTTCTTCCAAGTGCCAACAGTGTACTTTGTCTGGTGAAGCTGAAAGTAAAAGTTTGAGAATTTAGCATTGTACTGAATTGTATAACAGTGTTGGGTTAATTTGATGTAATCTTGGATTTTTATAAATGGTCCATTATCAACATACTCTAGAAAATACAAAAGCCATCTGTACAATTCATTTTCCTAAGTTCCATTGTTGTTTTTAAAAGGACATTATAGACAACACAAAGGGAATCAACACAAATCAGCTAGCCAGGATAAACTGCACGAACCAATCATGCAATAAAAACTTCTTAGAGAAAGTGATTTAATTGTTATCTCTTGATTGCACAGTTGATCGAGAGGATTTTTCTCAGTCCCCATTTCTCTCTTGGAGAGTATCACCAACACTGATCATTGAACAGGAGTCCGGCATCATGGCTGGCTATTTGTCTTTGTTATCACTAGCTTGCACTGGATCAACTGCCTGTCCTCCCTGGTTTCATTTAAGTCCAAGCTGAATCAAGGCCAACAACCCAACACCTCAGATTTCCCCATGTGGGACTCCCATAAAGCCACTGCATGTGAGCAAAGAGGTGTCGATTGGGAGCCTATAGGATGCTGTTGAACAAGAAGACATGGCCATGCCTCCAGACGTTCAAGGGCATTTAAAACTAAACCAGAACCAACAGACATGGATACACAACACCAACACACCACAGAAAGAAAAATACAAAAAAGTCTCAAATGCCTGTGCATTCCCAACACACCGCTACATCCGCGATTCAGCACCAAGGACAGCGGCAACGTTGACTCAGGAATAGGCGGCGCATGCGAACATGAGCGACGTGCAAATGAACAAACAGCACAACAACAGCCCAGCGGAGCCGAGGGGGTTAAAAAGTACCACTCATTATTAGAATAGCTGAAGGCGGCGATCTGTGTGACCATAACATCTTTCAGGTCATTAATGTTAATGCTCATGTGGCAGTCAAGAAAACAGTATGGTTCGAATCCTTATCGCTGCTTTTGTACTTTAGGGGAAAAAACGTTTTGCACAATGTGACTTTGGCCTTTTTCGTCAGTAATATTTCAAGGCAACATAACACAATTTATTGTGCTTCATTCACACATCTTGAAATACTAATTTGAAGTGTGGCAGGAAGTACACTCTCAGGCACATTCTAAACACAAACAAACCTCATGAAGCGACCTGAAGGATACGAAAAATGATTTATTCTTAACAATCGTTTTGGTTCCTCTCTTGACTCTTTCTGGTTTGACTCTTTACAAAGCATAAAGTACAACTATTCATCCAATTCTGTCCAACTTCAAACCGACTCATTACCACACGTTTTACACTTTTCTTTGGAACCGCCAGACCTCATTTACATGAAATTGTACCGCTGGTTTCTGAGTAAAATGAACAGAAATATGAGTCACTTTGAATCATCATGGACTGGTGTCAGTTTGGAGTGTTGGTTGTGCACATCTTCTAAATGAATGCTATGCCTGCAAGACGCAGTATGCACATGGACGATGGGAGCAGTGCTGGTGCAGTACGGTGATGATGAGTCAGGGTCAGAGGTCAGGAGGCACAGCACACAGGAGAAGTGGAAATGAATGTCAGTTTATTTTTATTTCAGCATCTTTTATTTTACTATATGTTACTTTAGTTATATATTTCATTTGTATGTATTTATTTTGATATATTTACTGCATATATCATTTAATTGCATTTAATTGTACTTAATTAAGCAATTCAGTCCTACCCTCCCCTATCATTGAGCCCTCTTTGTGGAGTGTATGTGCAGAAGTGTGTGCATGTGGGAGGGTACATGCGGGTGTGCTGTGCGTGTGTGTGTGTGTGTGTGTGTGTGTGGATGTGTGTGTGGATGTGGATGGTTGTGAATATGAAGGAGCGTTTGTTGGTGTGGATGTTCATGTATGTAAGGGTGGCGTTTGTGCTCGCATTTGGACTATTGATTCTAATACTACTGTTTTGATTAGTTAGCTGTTTATTTTGTTATGTTTGTTTATTTGGATGTCAGGGATGGCTCTGATGTGTTGAAAACTAAAAAGCAAATTAAAAAAATTAAAAGAAGCTAGCTGCCAAAAAGGGTAGATATTTCCGTGAACCTTACCAAGTAGGCTTGTTGCTTAAACTTAAGGATTTCTCACAGACAGATCTTTCAGGCAGAAAACCTTGAAGACAAACCTCTCCCATCTTCACACAAAGACAATTGAAAGTACCAGCGGACAGTATATTTTGGCGTCTGTCCACGCTCCATGCTGTACTCCTCTGCTAGTAGATGCATGGACTCTGCTCAGCGCTTCAACACTTTGAACTCACAATTGAGCAGCCAAAGCGTCTGGGCTGAGACGCATCTGTAATCCGATTGGAGTTGCCTTTCAAATCACCTCCAAATGATGTTTGGATACGAGAAGTAAAAATCCCATTTGATGAGACTTTCTAAAAATATATCTGGATACAATCTGGATATGCCAAAACACACACCTGGGCTTGCAGTCTGAACAAGGCCTCTGTAGGATAAGGCGCATTATTAGGTGCGATAAGAAGAGGTTTACAAAGCTTTAGCTTTAAAGAAGGACAGCACAACCTTGTTTATGAGGGAAAAATGATGGATGGGGGTTCTTTATTGTATATTTATTTTTTAGTTTAACTTATATGCCTATTATGGATCTGGTTGCTTTGAATAACCAATTATTGATGAGTGAGTGACATTTATTTGGTTCAATAACTTCTAAGGTCATTTGGATTGAGGCTGGATTTTAAAAGCAGAATTGCAAAGAATATGAGCATGAGAGGTAAGGTTTCCTAAAATACACAACCTGGCCTGGAGATGACAATGATGAATGAAGTGCAATACATACAATTATATAAAAAAATGTTTCTCAGTGTAATCTTTAAGTAATTTTGCCAAATTTCAATGTACAGTCTTACAAAAAAAGCCCAATCAAAGTCTATACTGGAGGTAATTCCACACACCCTTTTGTAGTTTTGAGTTTTGAAGTTCATTCTTGACCATGGGAAGAGCATGAGTGACAAAATATCTCAACTTTAAGGTCTTCATAGATTTGTCAGAGCGTTCAACCACATCACACTCATCAGAAAATGGAGTTGGTTCATCTCGTGACCTAAGAAAGGACTTTCAGTCACAAGATAACACGTGTTCATCCGCATCCAACTACAAAAAACATCCCTGACATCTCATCCCCATGTATGGAGTCCTTGACCTTTCTCTGTCCGTCTGCTGACTCTTGGTTGATGACTTTGACCTCTCCCCGGTCGATGACCTGTTTCAGTCTGGTAGTCACAGAAGGCTGATGTGACTGCTTGCATTGTTCAATCAGTGTTTCCCCTATAGGGCCCTAAACAGCTGAATACGACGTTATGTATACTGTCATAACAATTGCGACCCATCCGCAAGTACCTCCCCTTTTCAAAATGATTGGTTTCCTGTCCATGCAGCTGCTGTAGAACACTCTGCTTCTCAGCTCTTGCTCCTCAGGGAGATAACATGACCTCATCCTGGTACTTCGTCCCTCGACTGTCCCCCAGTTCGACCCTGTGTTGACTTAACGGTTGCTGCTGATTGTTTTGGAGGCTTAAAATGGGCAAGATAGTCTGGCACTTTTAGGTTAGCTCATAGAAAGTTCCAAGTGATTCCACAGAGAGCTCTGGCTTTTGAGGTTGCAAGCCCTCGGCTGTGGAATAACCCTCTTTGAATCAAATCTGCAAAACCGATTTTATTAAGTATTTCAATGGAAGTCGGCATGACTGTGAATGTATTACTGTTTGTGTCGTGCATGTGTGATCAGTGATATCTGGTTTATTATTTTACCATTTAACATTACCATTAATGTTTGCCATGCATATTTTAATAATTCTAGTCTCATTTCAAACATCCAAGTCTCCCTGAGGAGTCAGTCTTGAGGTTAATTGAGTTAACATTTAAATCACTTTTTCTATGGCAAAATCCTCAAGACAGTTATTACTCTGGAGAGCAGCAAGAATGTCACAGGACACAAACAGCACTCACTCTCTCTCACACACACACAAACACACACACACACACACACACACACACACACACACACACACACACACACTGCCACACTACAGTCTCCAGAGGCATGGCTTAACAGCTGCAATTGCACATTGTAATCTGAAGCACACATGTCTAAGGTAACAGCAACAAACCTTCCATCTGTCTCCACATTGTGAAAATCAGTCATCAATGCATTTTCAAATCTTGCAGAGAACAGAGCATCTTGTAAAAATGATACAGTAGGCTACATAAACAGAGTTATTGTTGTTGTAAATATATAGTCACTTGTGGTCTTTTTTACAGTGCTTACATTGTAGATTGAGGAGTAGACAATCGTGCAACGTGGTGTTTGGCCAGATGGCCATTTGGCCCACGGGTGAAGCATTTTGAATGGCAGTGTTTTGAAATGGCAAAGAAGTAAATGCGTGTCCGATTCCTGTGTGTTATGGAGAGACATATGTCCAATGTGTTGCAAAAATGTTGAATTGCAAATCAGAATGGGTGCAAAGCAGAACATTAGTTTTGAGTTGTAGAGATACATGTGCTTTATGTGTCATTTTAGTGTGTTAGGAACTTCGAAAAACATGTAAAAACATGGCTGCAGAGAGAAGTCATCATAGTCTTAAACTGCTTGTACATGTCTGTCTGTGTCGATTTCCCGTCTGTTTTTACATGCTTTTATATATCCAAAATCAAATCATCAATTTAATGTGATGTACTTACCGTGCACGGCAGCTCTATTCTTTGGACATCACAGGATCATGTGAAAATCCATCTTGTCAGGCTTCAGATAATGTGTTCATCATGTCCATACCAATTGCTGTCCTCTGAGGAGGTACTGGCAACTACGGGCGTGGTTCACAAAGAAGATTGCTGGGATTGTTGGGAGATTGATGGTGTCTCCCAAAGAGGTACGCATAAATACTCTGATAGCATCAGTGACTGTATATGAGAACTGGAGAGGGCTCACTGGAAGAAGAACAAAGAATAGAACTAAATTGTTTTCTCGATGGCAAAGATGTTTATTTTCTTGATTTTCAGCAAGAGTTTGATTGACAAATGGCTCATCCATTCACCTGCTAAGTATTTTTTTTAATTGCCTGCCCTTTTCCGAACAGTCTCCAATCATGTCTTCTCAGATGATTCTATGTAGCAAACCCTCTCATGGTTCAGGTTAATGACAAGGTCCTGTCAGAAAAAGAGATGGTTAAAGGTGTCAATGCAATAAATTTCTGCAATTTGATGTACGTCATCATGTGATGTCAACGTGAAAGGGCCGAAGTCACCTGAGACACCTGCTGATTCTTTCTTCGCCATACCAAGGTACTGCTCCGGCAACTTCAGAGCCAGAGAATCGGCCTTTGCAACTATGACTTCATCTGTATCGCCCACCACAACTCCTTGGACTTTTAACTTGTTGCATGGAAGCTAATGATGGAGCAGATGTTTTGCCCAGGCCTTGTGAGTTTGATAATTAATATTCAAGTATTACTCCCATTGTTTGCTTTAGTTTGAAGATATTATATATATTGGAGGAAGCGGGGAATGGATGAGACGGAGACGGAGACGGAGTGCCCGGATCCAACTGGGAGGTTCGCTTCATGTTCCCTAGGATTAAGGATATTGCAAAGCAATACAACACTCCAATACCATCAAGTGCACCTGTCTGTAATGACGTGGAGCTTCTAATGAGGACAAGACACGTCTGGTATGAACGGAATCCCTCTACTGGTGAACTGCAGTATTACAACTGATAAAGCATTGAGAACGCGCTCTTGCACCCGACATGTATATATTTTCCACACGAAACATCAACATTAGTTAGCGTCAACAAGCACGTATCATTGTACTTTATACCTTCAAAGTAAAAGCACTTCCTGTTTACATGCTCTTCACAATAAGAGTAAATCATGTAATAAAACAAGTTACAACACTGTCGAAAGGCTTTTCAGCCTGGGCAGTATTGTTCTGACCCCAAGGAGGAACAGGCTGTCGGATAAAAGATTCAAGAGACTTTTACTCATGCGATACAATCGCTATTTTGAAGAATAGAGAAAAATGATAAACTTCATAGGATATAGTGCACTTTCTGTTTATTTAGGCAAAGATGAAGTGGATTTTCTGTTTATTTAATTGCATTTTCTGTTTCTATTTTTTGGGTTAAGTGCATTTCTGTTTCTATTTTATGGGAAAAAGTGCCATTAATGTTTCTATTTTTCTTAAACCACTACAATGATTCCTATAACGAGCTGGTTTTGTTCTTAGGAGTCGGCCCCATTTGGTTTAGTGGGGTCTCATGTTTCCCAAAGCCTGTTTTCAATGTGTTATGCTGTTTGACCTGAATGTCCCCACCATACACAGCCTCTTGGATCCTGTTGGTTGTGGATTTTAAAGTGAGGCATATTTCTTTGGTCAGACAGTGTGAACAGGGTTAATGTTCGTTCAAGTTAATGGCTGAGTTTTATATGCCATTTTGTTTTACATGTTTACAATTACGATACACTATGTGGAAAGGCTAAGAGATGCCCTTTATTGAACATTGAAAATAAAGTGATGAAAGGGCCATGATGTTTGTTCAGGTATCTTTGCGGTTAATTTGGACATTTGCTTAAACAAATGGAAAGTAAAGTAACTAGTATTGAAGTTACTTTTCAAATGCAGTAACTAGTAAAGTAATCTAGTTACAATTTTCTGAAGTAACTAGTGACTTGTAACTAGTTACTTTTTCTGAGTAACTACCCCAACACTGCTTGTAGGGAACCAAACAGTTCGGTTAGGCAACCAAACATGGTGGCTGTCTAGACTGAGAGCTCTACAGTAGGACAAATAAACTCTTTCCCTGAATACAAAATAAGTGCATAAGTGAGTTTTTAGGTTTTTACTGACTTAAGTATGAGCAGGGGAGCAAAAACAAAGATCAGAAGGATGAGAAAAAAGCACGAAACAGAAGGAAAGACTCGAAGCGACACAAACAAAGACTAAAAGAAACAAGATGGTTGAGACAATGCAACAACAAATTACATAAATGAATACAAAAATCTGTAACCTGAGACCAAAGTGTAGGGGAATTCAAACTGGATATGAAAGAAGATCTGGCTGAATTTAACATAAAATGAATCAACAGTTGACGTTGAACACCCAAGCAATACAAGACCAAGATAAAACAAGAAGAAGAAACCACCGCGTGACAAGAGGAGCTGGAAACATGGGCCCTATTTCTCGTACCTGGCTAAACAAAATCAAGCAAATGTCCTAATCTCCAACTTAAATTAGCGAGATGATTGACATCAGGCTATCTGGGTTTCTTCACGGCTGATCCGCGCTGAATCGATCTCGTTAATTCTAGCCAGACGTCGGTCATCTGGATAAATGCGCCCGCTCCTCTTCAGAAGGGATAATAATGGAGCACTGACACCACCATGTTCTAACAATGGACAATAAACTCAGAGGAACCTCTTTTTATTTCTCTGCTGAGAAGCAGGAGATGATCAAGAAGGCATATGAGGAAGTCAATACCGTAGTCATTCACAGCAAACGCGTTGCGAATATTCCAACGTTTTTGCAACATTGTTGCCTTGAACGCAACTTTAACATCGCCCCCGCTGAGAGACATAAGCGTCGCAAATATATCAGACAAGTTAAATGCGTCAGTGTTGAGAAAATGTATCGGCTAATTTGAAGTGCTTCATCACCCAAATCAATCAGATTATATTTACGAATAAATATATACTTATGAGGATATATGTACTGTATGCACGTATGAATCATGTACTATATATGTGTATATGTGTAATAAATTGTGTGTGATTCTCTGTATTCTCATCACGATCACCTTAATCATGTTCTACAATAATGATATGTATGGTGTACTAACAACACTGTCATATAATTATGAGTGCTTTCAACACATCCATCAGTTTCTTAAGAATTAACTAATAATAAGTAATTAAATAAACTTAAGAACAGCGGCATGCAGCGGCTGACAGTCTGTGTCTGAGACGGCGATCAGCTGCGCCTGTGGTGATCAATGTCCGCGGCTCGAGAAGCTCTCGTAAATAAATTATTTCTTGCCGTCAAAATCTGTATCGCCGCGTACAGGAAGTCATGATGATGTAAAGGATGGATCCTGGCGATCTGAAAGAACTCTCTCTCTATAAAACTAATATAACTAATATCGCTCCTTCATCAATGAGGAAGTGAGCTGCCGTTTTTGTCCGTGGGAGTGTCCAGCTTATCCAGTGAATTTCAGTAAGCCTTCCCGGAGGCAGGTTTAAATTTTTGGATGTGTTGCTATGGTGATTAATCTA
This sequence comes from Taurulus bubalis, assembly GCF_910589615.1. Taxonomy (NCBI): domain Eukaryota; kingdom Metazoa; phylum Chordata; class Actinopteri; order Perciformes; family Cottidae; genus Taurulus; species Taurulus bubalis. Next base: position 5,359,280 of record NC_136607.1, read on the forward strand.
AGCTTACTTCGAGAAACCGAGAAAGCCAGACCTACGTCATCTTATCCTGACAATTAGCCAGCTAACTCAGTAAGCCAGGTACGAGAAACAGGGCCATGGAGCGCTACTGGAAACAACACACTCCAAGAATCACTGAATGATCGGAAGTTACTTTTCAACAAATTTCCCAATCTTTTTCCTCGACAAGAAGTAATATCATGCGTATATATGGTGTGCCAGAGGGTACTGAAGGCAGCTCGGTACCTCAGTTGGTTGAGAAACCGCTAAGTGCGAAATATTTTCCCCCTGAAACGAAAGATATACACATTGCATGAAAGAGCCCTGGCGTAAAAACAAAGCTTCAAGTCACTTTTGAGATCCATCGTCAACTTGTTCCAATTTTAAGTACAGCAGATGGTTCTTAAAAGACATGGCAAAAGAAAGTCCAACCCGGAGAACGAATGCTGTCTTTTGACCACGACTATGCTACAGCTGTAGTACATCAACACGCCGTGCAAGAGCTAGCGGAGAAGCTACAAAGTGTGAGAGCCACGAGGAAGAACATACGTACCACCACTGCTTGAACAGTGCCGACAAAAGGCGTCAGGAGACTCGGAGAATCAGAGATAGTTAGACAGGCACGAGAAAACTACCTCCAATTTTTTTTATGAAAGACTCATTCTTGAACTGAGAAATGATTATGAATCTATGCATGGACATGGATACTACAATGGTATGCATCCCAATATATGTCAGAATACTGAGTTCTTACAGTTTAGGTTTTCAAGCATGAATTCACAGCATGAATATACATATTCATAGACAAGTCTGTTTGTGATAAGCCTTGTTCAAAAATGTTCACCAAACATTACAGACTACATTTCATTGTAATTCATATTGATAAAATGCAACATGCTAGATGAATCCGACTTATAGAGAGATTAGTTAAATATTAGAACAATGAATGGAGAGACTCATAGAGGGTTAATTCCCATACTTAGGATGGGGCTTTCTTAGTGCTAAGCTTTCCCAGGGATTCAGGATCTATGGCAGAGAAGTAGAATGCCATCTTTTTTTTTATAGCATTCCCAGGCAAAACACTTTTGTTTGTTGATTCCGGTTCGCTGTCCATAATTGTTCAGGTTGTTCAGTTAAATTGAGGGAAGACTGTGAATCCAATCACATCAAGTGTACTGATGCATTGTCAAGGACTTTGGATGATTTTAATGGTTTGAGTAAAGAGAAAAAAAACATGAGAAAATAAAGAAGATGCATATCAAAAAATGTAGACAAGAAACCCATTTAACATGAAAGAGCACGAGAAACTGAACAAAACTGAATGTCAGAATACTCACTATAGATCACATACCTGTCGCCGCAAAAGAGGGCTAGCAACCATGATCTCAAACTCAATTAAATTTGAAAATTTTTAAGAAATAAAAACAAAAAAGAGATAAATATCATTGTAAAGGGTAAGGTAGGATATAATATCCTGACACTGGTATATCCATGCACCACCAACAAATGTTATGAAGACTAAAACGATATAATAGATCGTCCTTAGATCTGAAGGACTTGATGATGAGATTAGATATTGGGTCTAAAAAAAACATTAATAAAATAGGCATTTTATGAGCAAAGCCCTAAATGCGTTAAATGACTTGCATGGGGGCGACGAACAAAGGCTGCCACAAAATGAAGGACCCCTCTAAACATAAATTGAAGATTGAACCAAAAATAAATAGAAGATATCTTCCAGGAGTATTATCAATAAACATATACACAAACCTCCCCTACAGTATATTGGGATTATACTAGATCTACCCTGGCTTGAAGATATGAAGATATACAATATAGTACAGTCACAGCAGGAGTGTACTCTTCTCCATCTATAGATAGAGAGGGCTATTGGCAGGATGAAAACAAAAAAGGCCTCAGGCAACGGCTGTTTCCCTATAGGGTGATACAAAATACTTTGGATGAGCTGTACTTTACCTGGATCATCAAAGATGGCAATGAATCATCATGGAAAGAGGCGATCATGAAACTAATCCCCAAAGGGAACACAACAAAATTGACTAAATACAGATCAATATCAATTCTAAATGTGGACTTTAAAAAGATGTACTTAATATGTACTTAACCTAAACCAGATTAGGTTGATAAAAGGCAGACAGGACAGTATTAGAGGAACCCTACATACCAGTGGCGGGCCGTGCCTTTTGGACCAGGCCGTCTGATATTGTTTACATAAATACGTGCATGACGGGATGCTGCGTCATTAACGCACAATGTACTTCTCTTTATTAATAAAACAACAACACGATGCAGCGTAGTTTGCACAAGACGGAAACCACTTTTATTCTCGTTCCACACTTCACTAGAAGACATGACCTGCAATGAGAAAATAGGCTAATAGGGAAAAATAATTATAATACATGTAGTGTATTTGTGAAAAACAATTACATTATAAAATAGATATAACTTTTAATTTTTTTTTTATTAAAACATGTAAAAAATTAAATTAAATTATAAAATCGTGTTTAGGTCAGCAGAGAAGGCTTAGAAGGCCCTGACGGCCCGCCACTGCTACATACAATGCACAAGATTCAAAAGGAAACTACATGGGCAGCATCGATAAGCCTTGGTGCAGAAAAACCCTTTGATAGGGTGAATTGGGATTTCTTATATCAGAAACTAGACAGATTTGGTTTTAACAAAGAATCAATTCAATCTATTTAAGCTATTTACCAGCAACCTGCTGTAAGGATAAAGGCTCTTTTAACTGAGAGATTTGTGCTATAAAGAGGAATGAGACAGAGATGTGTTGGTGATCCCCCAAGATAGGGAACGGAGGGGAGTATATATGGGGCGGAGAACATAGCATTGGCCTTTTTTCGTGAATGATATGATAATATATCTAACAGATGGCAATGCCTCCTTTCCAATGATGCGGGGATCATCGAGAAATGTAATTTCTATGCAGTATATTTAATATTTCAAAAACTAAAATTCACTTATTCACCTCAGGAAGATATCAAGAAAAGGTATAATAGTATATGGGATTCAAATTTCGTCAATATTTGGGGACCCAAGGGGTATATGTAACAAAGAATGTATCCATGTTGTGTGAGGACAATTATAATAACATCAACTAGAAGATTAGAGAGGATATAGAAAGAAAGTCAACCTACACAATAGATTCAAGCAGCAAGATAAATGTGGTGAAAATAAATGTTTTGCCAAGGCTATTGTATTTATTTCAATCCCTTGATTTATTTGGAAATGGAAGAAAGCCAGAGTCCAATACACTACAGTCCAAAGGACAAAGGTGGGATTTTAAGATATATTCCTGTGCAGCCCAACTTCGACCACTGATTTGGTGCCGTGATGACAGCTTTACTGCTGGGTGGAAAGAGATTGAAACATATATCCTTGGCTACCACAGCAAACACTCTTGGGAGAAAAGGCTCTTCCTGAACATATGAGCATGACTGATCCAATAATTTATTTTAGAAATTGGGTTCACTCTTAAAAGCTGAAAAAAAAGGACAAAAGGTGTTGAGATTGACAGTTTGGGATAGTGAATAGAACCCAGGCATGGATGATTTGACATTTAAAAGAGTGGATGAAAAAAAGAAATGACTACTGTAACTGCAAACAGAAATTATTTTAAGATTTGAAAGAAAGATTTGCTCTTCAAAATCAAGACTTGTTTTAACTGAGAGAAAAAAAAAAGTTAAAAGGGAGGCAGCAGAAGAAAACAATCCAGTGATAAAAGTGATTATCAATGCGTCTCATCCAAAAACATTGGGGATTATTTCTAAACTTTATCATACTATACAGAGCTAAAACTACATTTTTATATCAAACTTAGAGGTAAAAGGAATTGAACATCATAGTGGCTGTCACCTCACAGCCAGAGGGGCCCTGGTTCGATTCCTGAGCAGCCACGGTTCCCTCTGGCTTCTCCAGCTTCCTCCCACAGTCCAAATACAAGCAGCTTTGGTGAATTGGAAACTATGAATGCGTGCGCGAATGGTTGTCTATCTCTACATGTGCCCTGCGATAGTGTACACTACCTTCGCCCAATGTCAGTTGGGATCGGCTCCAGCGAATAGGATGAGCGGTTTCGGATAATGGAATTTTAGAAGAAGAATTGCATCAAGTTTGGGTAATACTACATCAACAAATTCCCATTTATGAAAAATAATTTAATTGGATAAATGAAATTTGTTTCTTTCTATTATAGAAAACTACTTCTACTTCTAAGGAAACAATCATGCAAATCAAGCACATATCGTCTGGAGTTTCCCGGAAAGATATTACTGTATTCTCCAAGAAGTGTTCCATTTTTTACCTGACCAATATAACTTCATTGGTACAAAAGGAATATAATTACTTGATCAAAACCCTTCTCACAGCTGGCAGGAAGGCCATCACAAAGGAAGGGGCTTGTAACTGACCCAACCACACAAATGCAGTGTTAGATATAGTACAGGAAATATTTGTGATGGAAACAATGACTTATTCTATGAGAAGAGTTTATCAGAAATAAAGATATCGGCACTGTACATTTTTATTGACAACAATGCAAATTATTGTATTTAAGTTTAAATTAACAAACGTTTAAAAGGGCAAAAAGTCTAAAGGGCAAAAAATAAAGTAACTTGTGACATTATTACGACAGCCGCCGGTGTTTGTGGAGCATTTATATTGTACAGCACCCTTCGGCAAAAATATGTTCCTGCGTGCATGAACACTGCTGAACACAGCCGAAAACAATGGTTCAATTATTTGGAGATGATACGGTTTCAACAGATCAGATGAGCAGCAAAACCATGTCATCTATAGAAAATGCCATGAAACAGGTTGCATCCAAAAGTGGAAACGCTTCATATCTCGAATTGTATCTACCTATGTTGTGCTGCTGCATTCCCAGCCTTTGCAGTCTAAAAGAAACCTGAAAAGAAACAAAGCACGTTGCAAGCATCATTACCTGTAGTGTAACTTATGAAAAGAAGTGCCAATGGCACGGTATAATAAATAAGGTGGTTGCCTACCACATAGCTATAGATATTAACCATTATTATATGAATAGATTCTGTCATATTCATTGAATGTGCTGTAACTCTGTTACGTTATTCATTCTGTACACATGGAGAGGGATCCTCCTCTGTTGCTCTCCTGGAGGTTTCTTCCTTTTTTCCCTGTGAATGTTTTTTTTCAGTTTTTTTGAGGGATTTTTTCCTGATGTGAGGATGTTGTATGTGTACAGATTGTAAAGCCCTCCGATTTCACAAATTTCACAAATTGTAATTTGTGATTTTGGGCTATATAATATAAATTGAATTGAATTGAATAACCCTGTTGCATCAGTGGATCACGACGCATATAAGTATGATATGGAAACCTGTCAGTTCAGTTAAAGTCGAAGCTCAAACGGCCATGAAGATCATAGGGAAAGAAGAGCATCACAATCTTCAGTCCTGATATGAATATGCTCAGAGACCCAACACTTATTCTGAACCCAGCATTCCAGCTGTTGCCTTCAGGCAGACGGTTCAGAATACCGATCTGCAGGCGAAATCGGTAAACAAATGTATTGAGTCCATCCTCCATTAAATTATTAGATAGAAAAAAATAATAATTACATTATATGGGGTTTTTTTGTGACTTGAATATTTATCATCTGTGTTGATCACACCTAGTTTTATTATTGTATTATGCGGAACTATTGTGGACATGTGTACATGTGATGCTGGCAAATGTATTGTGCGATGCAGCGGCTTGGAGCCCTGCGGGACAATAAAGTATATCTTATCTCATCTTATCTATCACTCCTTTGCAGGAGAAGCACTGACAGAAAACGTACACGAAGGTCAGAAAGAACCTTATCGACTGGCTCGTAAAAGTCTCCTTTTGTGCCGACCACTAAAATGTGGTCAAGCTAGAAATGTAAGCCATTTATGAACGTGACAGTGCATTTCAATGAAGACTTGAATGAAAACTGCGTGTCTGTGTGTCTGATGATTTATGTTTTACCGTCGCCCAATACTTGCAACTTGGAACCCAATGAATCCTTTGTTCACAGGCATTCAGCCAAGCAGGACTGTGCTGCTCACCGGCTGCTAACAGCTAACGTTAACTCGCTCCCCTCCTGTCGATCACAACATGGCTTTGTTGTTCACAATGGAGTGCCATCAGGGAAAAAATGTGGCGCAGAGGAGTATTTAACCACAGGTTGTTTACACACAGTAGCAATCTGGTAGGATTTTTCTTTCGCCAATCGGGTAGCGAGTGACAAGTGCCGTTGTTCCTCTGTAGCATATATGAGCTAATAAATGATAACTTGATGTGGGATTGGTGCGTAGACTCACATTCTAGCCGATACCTGATCCAGCGTTGGAGGCTGTATCGAAGCCATTTCCGATACCAGTATTGGAAAAACTCTCATGGACGACTAACTGTAACTATTAAGCTCACCAAGTATCATCTCTGCACACTCCCTGGAAGAAATCCAATCCTTATGAGTTAGCTGATTGAAATAAGGCTCATTTTGATTGGCCTTTTTCCAAGTTTCTCCCAGATCCCATGCATGTTCATTTTGGAATACTTGGAAAACAATATTGGAGGAGGTCAACTCAAAAGGCAAACAGTTGGTGGGCTTTTGATGAATGCTGAGGAGTCGGGGCCACGCATTTCATGCTGCATTCTCGGAATCAATGATACATGGGCAAAAAGCAAACATTTACTTGGTTTCCATGGTAGTGTTTGCTCATCCTGATTGAAGATTCTGAAAGGAGCCGGAGGTCAGAAGAAAGCACCAGACCAGCCAGTTGGCTGATGATGGCATCAGAGATGATCTCAACAAGAACTCTGCGGTCCCCCAGTCAGGAACAGATGGCCGAAGCACATGATGTGTTGAAAGACACGTCTGGTGTGGGTTGCGAAAGCAGTGATGTGACTGAAAATAACTGGTGCTTACATAAAGGCTTGACATTCTTTCGATGATGGAGTCTGGTATTTTGGTTTCTCAGTCATTTCTCTTCAGCAGTCACTGACTAATTGCTCCAACAGTCATAATTAAAATGAAAGCCACCCAGTGAGCTGAAGCCTAAGTCGGAGATTATATGAGGTTATGAGTGATTCAAAGTCGTTCCTAGAGAGTCGTACGAATAAATAGCTACTGAATGAAACTTCACATTTAAGTGTCAAATCCAATTAACATGCCTGACATGAAAAGAACGATTCGTCGGTGAGTCAGCGTCATGAGGTTAGGCAAAGTTATTAGTGGAACGTGTTTTCTATCTGAAGCTGGTCCCTTTGAGTGCTATTTCAATGTTCATACATGTTTAAAATGGTCCCATGTGGCATTTATTATGATCTACATTGCAGTGTGGCATAAAACTGACCATCGCCTTCCTTGATCTTTTGCCTCAAAGATTTTCCCACACTTTAAACAATCATCTAATCTGACATGGTGGATGTTTATGTATGCCATGGCAGCGGCAGCGGCTTGATACATCAGTGTATTTTGCTTTAGTTTAACTTCTTCCTGTGGCTTTTCTGTGGAAGGGTTGTAGACTGCCAACTGTTTGGACTCGGGTCAACAGGGAGCCCGAGTACATGAATAATGCATGGCGTCTGCTCTCAGGCATACAGCCCTGTCTGTGCTGCCACTGCACACGCAGCGCCGGGGACTGAGTTACGGAGATCATAGAGAACAGCGGCGGATAAGACAGAGAGACAGAGAGGAGAGAAGGGGGGTTACAGGGAAACACAGAAGATAATACCGAGCACAGAGATGTACAATATGCATGGCAGGGGAGGAAAACACAACGGGATATTAAAGGGTCAATGCACTCAACTTACAAAACTAAAACACATTTATAATGTAGTACAGCTACTGATCATTTTCCTTTTGGATTCATTTGTTTTTTAATTAAAAATGAATATATTTTTTCTTCTTTTAAATGTTGTATTAAACGGACACTCAAATCAGAACCAAAGACTTTTTTGATGAAATGTGTTGGATTTGTTAGTCGTTGTGAATTTAATATCTTTGAGTTTTGGTATTTTGGTCAGAAAAACACAATATATTTGGAAATGTGATACTTGAAAAAGTGGTTGAGAAAATTTTTAAGAAAATAAAAAAAAAAAGTCTGCAAAAAGCCTCATCCATGTGCAAGGCCGTGCTTCTGGTCCATGGGAGTAATGGTTATGTGTTTTAGATTGGATGTTTTTTGCAAAAAAGCATGTGTTTGTGAAGTACGACTGGAAGAATGAGACCTTGATTATTATGATTAATAAATGATTGATTATGATTGTGCTATTGTACACACACTGCCCCAAATCTATATCAATTCATCAAGACCTTTCTCCATGTTTGGGATCGTGGAGAGATGCAAGAAAGCTTTCTTCACAAATTCAAGGTACCACCGGGGTGAACTTTGGTATATATAAATGAATACATGTGGTTTAAGTATTCTTGGAAGACAGAAGAAGGAAACAAGGAGAGAAATGAGCCAAAAACTGACCAAAATACGTCAGAAATAATGCGAAGAAACCGAGAGCCGGAGGGATGTGGACAAGCCGAGACGTACTGTAGACGAGCGAGGGAGCAGTAGAGCAGCAGGGGGGAGATAGGTAGAGGAGTATGGGAAAACACCACAGGAAGAGCCGGGCAGATTGGCCATCTGGACCTCTGAGCTGACAGCTTGACATGTTCCAAGTACAGCGAACGTCGAGCAAGCGGGCGCCGCTTCTTGAGATATGCAACACATTACACAGGAAGCGTAATGCTGGTGAGGCCAGCGGCGTGAACAGAACGGTCGAACACAGATCAATGTTCGGCTTTCTAAATTAATGAGGCTGACGTTGATGCGGCGGCCTCGTCCTCGTGGATCTGTGGGGGATAGGACAGATTTCAACAGGCGTTAATGGAGACATGTGAAACAGCGGGGAGGGGCTTATTCAATTACAGTCGGCAGCAAGCGCACACACAATAAGAAAATGCTTCATACACACTTGAACACAAAGAAATGATTAATGAATATTTTAATTTGACCAATCAATTTGCTCACCAATAAAGTCATTATTCTCATTATAAAACATACTGTTGAAAGTGAACAAAGAATACAGCTGCATACTAAATATCACCAAATTCAAGGTGGGAGGGAGAAGATCAATGTACAATAGAAAACCATCATTTTTAGGTGTAGAAAGATTATGTCTGAAGGTTGAAACAAACAGCTCACAACTCACACACGGAGCCGTGCACGGCAACATCTGGAGTCTCTTGAACATAAGTCATCAAATGTAAACGGTGCTCGAAGGTTATCTCTCAGACGACATCCTCCTAATGAAGACTGCCGTTGCGAGATTGTTTGTTCACAAAGACTAACACGTTACACACATGGGAAATAAAAGAAAAGCCAATTGGGTAACACTGCTGGGCGTGAGGGAAAGTTGAGGATTGTTTTGATTTGTCGTGGATTTCTTTTAAGAGAGCAACTCCTGGACATGTTACACCCCATTGGTTAGGAGAGCCAAAAGAAGCTCCATTTGGCTCTTTGGTATTTGGTGTTGAAAATGGCAGAAACACATATTCATAAAGTACAACATTAACAACATTATAATTCCAGAAAATTACACTTTTACCCTTGACAGGAGCTTTTTTTCTTTTTTTCCCCCTCCTTCGCTTCTCATTGCCCTCACTGTCCTCAAAATCAAACTAAGTAGTCGAGTCGTTTGATTGCAATTAGAAACAACTTGGGAACTTTTTTTTTCTTTTTTTTCTTTCTTTAAAAAATAAAACCCCAAACAAACAATCAAACAAAAAGAAATCCCCTCAGGTCATTGGCTGGAGGATAGTTTGCTTTCCCATCTGGCAACTTTTTACAGGCTTCAAACTATCTCCCAGCTGCTGCTTTAACATCCACCCGATGGAGCGGATTGGTCCAAGCTGACAGGTGCACAGACACTCCTTGTTTTATGTTTCTGCTCCAGTGAGGCACATTTACACCATCCTAGTCTTCAATTAGTCTTTCTTACAAAAAAAAGAAGCATTGAAAGGTGATAACGTGACGCTCAATATGGAATCGAAATAAGGAAACCCACTTTAAATTATACACAGCTGTGTTAGCAGAGCGGTCAGAGCCACCTCTTCAGTGCATTTTCATTAGTGATTCATTGCTCAGTTTACACTTTTTAAAGCCTCTTGAATTTGTACAGTCTCTTGCCTCTTTTTAACACAATGCCACATTGTCCTCGTGGAGACAATACGCTATTAAGGTCTATACAATAAGCTCCCATGTTGGTTATAACCATCCATTAGTGCCTGTGAGTCTTCTTCCAAGGCTCGGCTTAGTATCCACCATAGGACCGCACATCCACCACCATCTGTGTCAGTGTTTGTGTAGTGATGAAGCAGGACGGAATGCAGCAAAGCGGATGACCAAAGACCACAGGTCGAAAAAAAAAAAAGAAGACGTTATAAAATCTTAAGAAAAAGAAAAAGACAGCGTTGTCTCCTGTTTGTCTCGGTCAGTGGATGCCCTTAGCGTGGAGGACCAGTTCAAATGTATCCTTGAATGTGGATGATGGCTTCTCTGCATACGTCTCTCTCCTGTTTCAGTGTGGTTTGCTGCACCATCCGAAGCAGTTCCCTTTCAGGGGTTAATGGATGGTAGGCACATCTCCCAGCCAGGCACCAGGTAGGGGGCGTGGACACGTGTACTCATTCTGCAAGGGAAGAACAAAAAAAACAAAAAAGACAATGTAGTTAAATCCATTTAATAGCTGGTCTGTGCCAGTTATAGAAGTGGTGGTTACAATGTAAAGTTAATTGCAGTGTCCAGTGGTTTGATAACGGCACAATGGGGTTGTGACAGAGCCAGCAAAGCAAATTAGGGGAGGCAATTAAGCAGATGATGAAATCCCACGTACTTAGATAGCTGAGAAGGATGAGGTGCAGAGCCCTCCCCAATGGCTCAGGCAGAGATTAAATTAATGCTCAGCACAGAGAACTCGTACAAGTATTTGTGTAGAACATTTTTATACGGGAGGAACTAATTCAATTAAGGAAATTTAATTAAATTGAACCTGCTTACCTACAGTTGTTGTCACATTACATCCGCTTGTTTGCAACAATAGACATTATAATCATCCTCTCGTCAAGCAATGATCAGCATCTGTAATTACGTCAGTGTGTGCAAGTTAATTCCATGACGAGTACCATTAAGAGATGTTACTTTTCTTTCTGAATTTAGTTCTTAAGTGGATGCTTATCTTTAGCAATACAGTTCTTACATACTGCATTTAAAATGACATTTCAATTGTTTGTAAAAAAATATATAAGTGATACAGAAGAAGACATGTTATGTTTCAATACATTTTCAATCATGCAAAAAAAAAAGAGTGCTAATATTTTCTGTGTATTCCCAATGCAGTATACACGGTTACATTTCCACAGTCAGTGCAAAATAAATGTTCCCAAAATAAACTTGTTCCTATCGCTTTGCATATTCGTATCTAGAAACAATAAATGAGATAAACATAATAAGTGAATAATTTGGGACATTTCAACGTGAGCGCTTCCCCACAGGTCAACCACTCAAGCTCGTTAAAAGGTTGTTGCAAATTATTTTTGACATTTTACTCATTTGATAGCTTTGAGCTTTGGATTGATCTTCACACCGGAAGAAGCAGTGAGTCACACATCAAACACACACCCTGCATTTCAAGGTTTGCCTCCGAGCATCTGTGCTCTGAAACCCTTCACTTTACAACTTAACCTTTGAAAGAAGCTTCTTTTTTTTTGCAACTTGGCTACAGGTAAATCCACATCGCCTTAATAACACAAGTGCTGGGAGTTTTGCCAGGCTAAGCAATTTCTAAAGCTTTCAGAATCTGCTGAAAAAAATTATCCCGGCTCAACTTTTTACTGCTCGAGTCGAGATTGTTGTCGGCATGAAGCAGATCTCTGTAACGCAGGGTTTCAGACGGGTATGCCCTGAGCACGACTTTTATTTAAGCGTTATCAAACAGCCGGATAAGCCTTCACTCAACTCTTTATCTCCGTCTCAGGTGGATGTGAGTGAAGCGAAGACAGCCGCCTGCACAAATTGTCATACCTTAGACAATTCCACCACGGCACAAAAAACAGAAGTCGCAGCGCAAGAGAAAAAAAAGAGCTTAGAACTGCTGTGAACATGTGCGCGTTGAGCCATGCACCCCTTTGATCGGGCACACACACACACACACACACACACACACACACACATGCACTTTAAAAAGAAACGCATCAGCATATCAGGTGGTGGGGAAAAAACATGCAACAAATGATGAAATTATCAGATCATCTCCTCTTTTAAATGTTGTCATTACACAGGATTTAATACGACACTTCTTTGACAGCTTTGTTTATCTGATATATACAGGAAATCCATTATTCTGTAAGTAACACATTGCACACAGAGGTACACATTACAATATGTACTGTTGGTGGTTACAGGGTGGACTCTTGTGCGCCTCATTATGCTTTATTTGTTGGTAAAAGCCCACACTTTTCACAACACGAGCAACATAAGCAATCATTTCCTTTATTGTCTTTTCTGTAGATTTGTTGCCGTCATAACGTATCATTTAGTTATTTCAGCCCCCGCTCAAATGTGTGCTTCACGGACACAGCTGAGCTGTTATTTGTGAAAAACTCATTATGCTTCAACATGATTTTCTTCAAGTGCTTAGTTAATGAGGAGCGCCGGAATTCACTCTACTGCTCGTGCCTCTTTAAACACTCGCATCGCAAACAGACAAAAGTCTTTTGATGGCTTTCAGCCATAAGTTGAAACAGCGTTTTAGTTTTTTTTTACATCACTTTGCATGAGAGGATGCAACGGGCAATGCATGTTTCTGTCCCCCAGACTCCACCAACCCTCATCACGCCTGCTGCCGGCAGTCGAGGCTGATGCTGGCCTCGTTCACGGCGACACGGAATTTGTGCCGCTGCACATCCAGAAGGAGGTTTTGTCATCTATCACCAGGGACACAGGCTGCACTCTTGAACTCTCAGAAGTGGAGCTTTCCAGCGGTAAAAAAAGGGACTAAAATGTTTTGCTGCTAGTTCCCTGGCATTGACATCTGAGGCACTTGGACGGCACTAGGGCCTTTCACAACAGAGCAACATCTTTAATGTATCTGAAGGAGCAATTGTCTCCCTGTGGCAGCTTCTGAAAATGCTGCAAAAGCAAGGAGAAGGTAGCTTCCTCGGTTATAGCAAAAGTGGGAGTTACGACAAGCTGGCAAGGGCCCAGGGTGAACTTGGCAGACATTATGATCAGGGGTCCTTCCTTCCTACCGATGCAGCATGGCAGCGCGTGGTAGAAGTGTAGCCTTCGGCTATTTACACTGTTCAAGATCTCTGAGAACCTGTGTCACTGGGCCACAAGTACTCTGCTCTGCCTCAGAGACAAGCCAGTAGCATCCTGAACATTTGAGTCTGATTTTGAATAAGTTCTAGAGACAGAGGATTCATTTTCCTCGAGGACAAACACCCACTGTCTTGTGTGGATCCCGGGCCGCCCGATGACAATATACCCTCTACATCCCATCAGCCTTCAGTGTGTAATATTAATAATAAGAACTCCTGCTAGTCTAAACCAGACTCTGGTGTGATAGCATTTAAAGTGTTGTACAAAATGAACAAAGTATATAAAAGAGGTTGAGCTAGATGTAATTATTGAAGAGGTCTGTGCATGAACCTTTGCCAACAAGCGCCACAAAGATGTTTGTGCCTTTGCAGTAAGCGCAAATCTGTAAATGCAGAGTTACTTTGAATGCAGCGTTGCAGGTAGGGAACATTCATTCTACAGGTGAGGCTCTCGACGCTGATATCTTATATCCGCTATCCTACAAACAACACTAGTTGTGGATTTGACCAGTTTTTGTTAATGAATATGTCACAATGGACATAGTTAAGGATTCATTATTTTTTCAGATCATATGTACAACTTTGAATTATTTTTATTACCGTGTCCTGAGGGAGAATGATGTAAAAACAAATGCGATATAGAAACTGAAAACTGACCTATATCGGGGTAAAAAAAAAAAATCTAGTTCTAGTTTGCGTGAATATTCATTATAGATACAATGTTGTACTTTAAAGGGAGTTTGGCTTGGTCTTGAATAGTTGTTTCTTATATTAATTATTTTGCAATGGAAAATGTTTCAAAACTCAATTTGTCAATTTTTGGCAGGTTAATTAAGGAGCTTTACTGAAATACTTCCAATAGCGTGTCAAGGACAGTAGAGTTATGCACTTTGTTCTCCAGGACCAACTTTTTAATTAAGCTTGGATAGTAAAATGACTTCAGATCTTACTTGGCTATAGCCAGACTCATTTTGAGCAAGACTATAATTATTCGCAATCCTCGGAAACATTATGAGTTGTTTTGACAAAATATACCATCGTGCCAGCTGGTTGTGCATCCACTGCGCTCTCGTGAAAACTGAGCCCTACGTATTATAAGCAAAGTAAACGTCCAGTATTATGGCCTTGCCCTTGTTCACAGATGTAGGGTTACAATGTGTAACCAAGCCCTATTGGTCCAAGCTAAATTATTTTGTAAACATCAGAACAAAGCTCCAAAATGCATTGTCTGTTGAATTGAAATGTCACCTGAGATAACACGTACAGGACTGTGAACACGACAAGAGGACCTTGTTTACGGTAAATTACAGCGATACGTCCTCTACCAGCAGGAAAACAACTTTTAGGGCTTGTGAGGACGTCAAATCTGGGAGAAAAATTGATATTAAAGCTTTCTACTACTCAAAAACAAACCCAGGTATTTTTGGGGGTGAACACTGAAAACATTAGCCTCCGAGGTCAGTCCACTCTGCTTTGAAATCATTGCGTACACAACAAACCAACACTATTAATCATAAATGGGGCGTGTAATCATAAATGCAGTTCCCCTGCTAAATGGAAACTGACCACTTCCAAGACTTTCAAGTTTCGGTCTTTCAAAGAACTCAGGTTACATGTCCAGAGCCGTCCCTACTTTCAAGCACCCCCTCTAAACGCCTTCATGCGCTTTTAATTAGGGCGCTAATTAGCATGCTTTAAACATGATGTAATTAGTTTGCTTGGATTAAGAACAGCTGGAAGTACCCGACAGATACCAGCCGCTCTCCAAAGGGTTCACAAGGCTGTTCAATGAGCCGGTTCTGTCTGCCTTTATTGTTCGTGTGACATTTCATGTCCTCCCGTGTTCCCCTAAAGACCACGAGAAGAGAGGCACGCTCACCGTGTCAATTATTTGCGAAAAGTTAATGAGACAATTGAAATACTGTGTGCAGTGTAACTTTCGTTCATGCATACTGTATGTATGCATACACACTTGTGCTAATCTGTTAATTATAGCCGCACGTATAGCACGTCTGTTGTAGAGCCACACAAACACCGACAACAAATTTAGATAATGTTAGACATGGATCAGCTCCAATCCCAACAAACGACACAGACAGCGGATGGCAAAATTAAAGCATCACAACCAAGCTTATTTCTTCTTAAAGAAAAAACAACAATTGTTAGGGGTGCTCTTTCTGGGGAGCTGATGCCTGTATAAGCTCTTGATCTCAGCATCACAAGACACTTTTTTCTGAAGCCCTCGCTCTCTCCCCGACACAAACACATACTCAGTCCTGTGATTAAGCAGGACCAAGTGCTATTTCTGTCTTTACAAGTTGCAGCACTGGTTCACTGTTGTTTGATGTTTCGGTCGCCGGTAAAAGAACATAACGGTAGACTGGCCGCTGTGATCTAAGGTGTCTGTAAATGTCTGTTGGGTGATTGGGACCCTCTCTTTGAAAAAGTGGCAGCGCTGAGTGGAAATAAGAGGTAGATTAATGGACTTCCTGTTAATGGCCTGACAAAATGTAATTGTGATCTCAGCAAGGTCGCAGCCGCCATGCCGGTCTATTACATTTATAAAACATTATTGGTGCAATACTTGTGTCATGCGGAAATTAAATTGTCTTTTCTTTTTTTTCTTTTCTAAGTTGTTATTTCCCAAAACATCTGGGAGGATATGTCATATCTAAAATAAATTAATAGGTAGAGAATACACATGTAGAATAGTACCCATGTAGTTGAAATGCATGCCCATCTCTGTTATATATATATATATATATATATATATATATATATATATATATATATATATATATATATATATATATATATATATATATATATATATCCTGATTGATATGCTAAGAGCAAACATGTACTTGTAATTTAAAAAAGCTTGACAGCAAGTGCAATATTTAGCTTCCTGCCAGAATTTATGCTTTTCAATGACTGCATTCAAATGAGACATCAATTACGGAAAACATATGGCAAGCGAAATGGATGGATATAATAGCACACAAGCATCATTACAACGTGCATGCAATCATTCAATGTGTCCTCATACTGCGGGATGAGACTGAACACCTGTCACTTCCACTTTCACTGGCAGGTAAGAGGCTGAAACCTATATTCAGCGACCTCATCACCCAATTCAAACTGAACAGGAACACCTACATGCAGCCACGTTGGAATTCTAGCGACCGCTATTCGAAAGATGTGCACATTACTGTGTAACCCAAATTTATTTTGTCAGTGTGTTGAGTCACCGCAGTATCTGAGAGTACAAGAAATAAGCTTAAGTGAGCTTAAGTGCGTCCGTGCTCTACACTGTCGACAGAAAATGCATGTCATTAGAAGCAAGGGCATTATGACACATATTCAAGTGGGCCGGTAGGAGTAAGCTACTCTCAAAGAGAATCATTTGAAGTTGAACAGAGAGCGATTGTGTGTGTGTGTATGTGTGTGTGTGTGTGTGTGTGTGTGTGTGTGTGTGTGTGTGTGCATTAAGCACCGCGATGAAAACCGTAGTGCACAGGTGGAGCTCCGAGATCTCCCCAAGGAAATCTGGTGTAGTGCGTTGTGTCTGGGAGCAAACTGACGACAGGTCTCAGCGTGCGCGCATATCTCCGTAAGTACATGCACATGCATGTTTATCTGTGCCCGGAGCGTTCTGATTTATGATGATTTGTGATTTATGCAGGTGATGGATGACCACATTAAAAGGAGCAGGTTCACCAAGCCACCTCAAGTCTCTCTCTGAATATTACATCTGGTGCACAACGAATACAAACATACATAAAATACATATGTAAATGTATACATAAAGCAAGACAATTATTGCTTAGCCCCGTTAGGATACATGCATCTATTCTAAGGCGTAATACCCATAGAGGTACAACCATTACTCATAGCATCCCTGAATGCACAGTTGCAAGCAAACCTAGTCCTCAATGAAAAATCTTTTTTGTAGTTTTCTTTTTATTTATTCGGGGTTTTATGACTCATTCTTGATCTCCCCCTTTTGTTATAAATATCACAAAACTAACGGTTGCTGTGGCTTTAGAATTCCTTCGGTTTGTGTTGCTGGGCAACATGTAGCCTAGCTTAACATGAAAGGGCTGAAAGCAGCTTGACAAGTACATGACTGTGCAGAGATTTCAAGTTTTTGAAAGTCTTGAACAACTTTGAAAAGAAGTTTCATCACACAAAGCGTCAGTGACCACCTGCTCTGCATTAATGAATGCAGGACTACGGAGAATACAGAATAGTGTTGCACCCTCGACAACAGGACTGAGCATATAGGCTGCTGTACAACAACAACAGAAAACAAAGAGCCTTGCTAATGTTATTTAAATACAGACATTAACCTATAATAGATGTAGCCTACATTTAATGTAACTTTGTGTATGTGTTTTATCCTCACCATGTATTGTGTAAATCTGGCTTTAATAAGAGCCAGCACCAAGCTCCTGGCTTTGTAGAAGTGAGTGGCGCTCTCCAAGGTGCTGATCCTGCTGCTGGGAGCTGTCCCCATGCATCCCCAGTGTGTAGCTTTTCTTCAATCAGTTAGACAAATGAATGTTCATCAAAGTACACAAAGCCAACGGCCTCTTACTAAATTAGCAAAACCAAAGAGCTAGCTGTATATTTTGGGAAGAAGCCTCACAGGAACTACACACCACTGGGGATCGGTGGGGGAACTTGAAGAGATGGTGGACACGCTGAGGAGTTTACATCACTGAAAGCCTGACATGGTCAACACCCGGTGACATCAAGGCGATGCAGTCATTAGTGGGTCCCACAGAGCGTCTCCTCTGGTGCTTTGGAAAACATCCTAATCAACACATTCTCAAATACCGACATGTTGGATGTGTCAGGGACAGCACGGACAGAAAAGATTATGGTTGGTGTTGAAATAAGTATGTGTTATAATGATTAAGTGTGCTTGTTACTACCTTTTAGTTTGCTACATTCATTTACAAAACCAAACTAAGGTCAAATATGTTGACGTGGTTTCGCACAGGACACAAACAGCGGTCTCCTGGGTCAAAGTCTGTGCTTTGTCTGACACATCCATCCTCCCAAACCTCCTCTCTAAGTGGACTTTCCCACTCTTTATACTTTTTCAGTTGCTCTCACGTCTAACACTGACCCAGTGGGCTTTTCACTGCAGTGAGTCGAGCGACCTGTACATTTCACACAAACGCTAAAGGGTGCCTCGTGCGTCAATATGTGATGAGATGGTGAGTGAGAACGGGTTGTTCTAACAGAAGGCTTCACCGCCCAGGACCGTTTTCCCTACAGAGAGCAAGGCACCGTCTGATCTGAATTCCTCACTCTGCAGGATTTAGACCAGAAGGAGCAGAACCGGCACTGGCAGGATTGTGAAGGATCCTCCGCACCATATTGATAGACTGTTGCAGATTCTACCCTCAGGCCTTTGTATCCATTGCAGACAGACACAGGATGAAATCAGGCTGATGAACTGTGTCCTCTGTACACCCTTGGCCTTGTCGAGCACATTGTCCTCGACGAATCCATTGCATTGCCTCACACTTTTGCAGATTTGCACTCTGCCATGTATAAACTTTGAGTGTATAGTTTGCTGAAGAATATTTTTCACGGTTTTAGATTACATTAAGATTCTTAACACACGTATTTTAGCACAGCCTGAAGATTTTCAAATAAGTAACAGTAGCTGATGTGAAGAATATTTAGGCGGCACTTTTTTTTTTGCTCCCAATTTTATTTTATTTTTCTTTCCTACGAAAAGGCATACTTCTCTCAAATTTTGTTCTGTGTTAAGGAGCACTTATGATTTGCCAATATAATGCACCCACCTAAAAGGATGTTAATGAAACAGCATGGTTATTAGCTTGTACATGGTCACTATAAAAGCCACTCTAAAACACACATTTCACATGACCAGGGCTAGACATTTGCATTTTTGTATTAAGAAAAAATCTATGGTAGTCGACAAATTTCCATTTTCTCTTGGCATGAATCAACACATCATCCATCCCTACTGTGCACTGTGCCGCTATAAGACTGAGCGACCAAGGCGTTGCACGTTTTGTCATACTGCCTTTCTCTGTCATCTCAGTTGTATTTGGGAATACTAACAGGTCAAAAGGCAGCAATATACTGTGATGTATATCACAGTATATTGCATTCAATATACCCAGCTGCAAAGGTGTCTCAAAACAAAAGTAAATTGTTCTCATCTTCTTCTATTATTGACTTTCATTTTTTACATGGGAAGTTAAACTGATACATATCTGACAGACTTTAATGACCTGCGGTATGAAATTACCCAATCATAACTTATCGAGGAAAGACAAAGCTGCTCCAAATTAGAGTTCATTAGAGCTTTGTGTCACTGACAGTTCAATTTATCAACGTTTCATAAGCATGAATATCTCATTACCACCGGCACACTGTTGGTTCATGACGTCATACAGTTTAGTGCTAAAATGTGCAGCGATCTATACTTTTAGTAGGTTTTATTGCCAATAATGAGAAGATATCACTGAGTTTGGGGTTTGTATCTTTGCTTCTGACACTGACATCTTTATATAGAATATCAATCTTGTTGACTTCAGGCCTGTCTTGATGCAATACAATGCATTTGAATATGATTAATCATGATAGAGTTGTTGTAAACACTTTTATTATTCCATTACTTCGACTGGACAGTATTTTGGCCACTGGTTAAAGGAGGAAATATTTGGCATCAGTACAAGAGAAAGATGTAAATTACAATGGACTCAATGTAATGATCATGATAAAAACCTTTTTAGATGATTAATTATATTCCCTTGGGACAGATATTGGTACAATATAATTTTATTAGAAGTCAAATGGAAATCAGTCAACTCAAATGAAGCCTTTCAAAAGAGCCCATTGTGTATTCATAATGCAACGCTGCAGTAGTGTATACACTATATATGCTGTTTCTTCAATATTTGATTTTGACCAAGCAAAGCTGTTAGAGAGTGAAAACACTGTATATTGATAGCTTTGTGATGGCACGGTTACAGCTGGATGCAGATAAACCAGATGGGAAAAATGGCTGTTGAACGGGACACATTTGAATTTAAATACTGTAAATATCACCAATATGAAGTTCTACTCAAGGAATAAATTGACCCATCATCAGTGTCATTCACTCCATTCACACGACACTTCGTAGTCCGAGTGGTGGTGATCAATCACCGCCGAGCAGGCGGTGGTTGAATGCAGGTAAAACCGTCCGTGTGGAGTTTAAAAGAGGCGGAACGCATCCGCTGAAATGCAATCTGGGAACCCACCGGCTATCGTTGGATGGTGATTTCGATTGTTAGTGGTTTGAAATGAGTTTGTATACTGGCTACTTGTGAAACAATCTGGTTGTACACGTCGTATCCAACTCCAACTGAGTCCAGCATCTCAAGTTGCTAATCGGACTGTAAACATCGAGCAGCGCACATCGGCGCTGGCTTTACCGGAGAGTAAGAAATCTAGGCCCTTGCCCCCAGAGGCTTATCCTCAGATCAATAGCTGGTGGATTCCGATGTTATCTCATGCATCTCTGATTAATTGGATAGCTGTCTGATCATAGAAAAAATGCTAAATGTAAATGGACTCAAAGTTCATTCGAAACCAATTGAAATCATGCAGGAGGTGCACTCAGCACGGTCAGATGATATTAAAGTAGTGAATGGTGCCTCATTCAGTTGCATATCTGGTACTTGTTGAAAGAGGGCAAAGCATTACTCATACACTTCCACACCCCCAAAGCTGAAATGGCTCTGACATTTTGATCAAAAAGGCTGCTTTCAAAATATTTCTATTGGTCTGATAAGGATCAGAGTCAGAATGTATCAATTATTTAATGAAACTGTATAGCTTTTGGATGGTGTATGATTTTTTTATCTCAGAAATATATGTCACTTTTAATGTTTTATGTAATGTGAGGGCTAGATGTTCATGAACCCACATTAGTTTCCCGGCTTGGATGAGAGGGGATACACAATTATATCCTAAAACTCCTCCTTTGCGTCTCAGGATTGGTGGGACATGCTACGGAAATTTAAATGCATCCAAATATAACAGGATTCTGGCTGAGCGTTCTCATTAATCCAACCAAACACAAACACAGTTTCATCTTTAGGCTCCTCTGCCTCTATTTTCTAGTTGTCTGGCCAAAACAACAAGCATGTTTAGTTAAGTTTCATAGTTCAGCTTGAGTAATTCATTGGCTTAATTTCATAGAGAACCCAGCCATGCCGAAGCTGTGCCAGTAACAAAAATGTATTTTTGTCTTCAGTGGAAACTACATGGCGTCGGAATTATTTGTCATCCTATCCTTTGTTAAAGGTTCTGCAATCCTGTTTGCATGTTCCCAATCAGCTGAGACTTTGACAGAACAGGATTTGAGAACAGCAAAAGCTGCAGGAGACATCTTTTTCCATTTCCCTCCCCTTCCCACCGGAGTGGCTGTTGACACTTGCCAGAGGGTGCAATTGTGCAATTAGCACTCCTACAGCAACTACTAGCGACAGTGTCATACTCTGTTAAAAAATAGCAGGCATAGTGTGACATTTAACAGAATACGGAATCCAAAATGACATCATGTGATACCTTGAACTTTTTCAAGCGCCCTGGTATGAGAACACCATCGGGGTGCCGACCAATCGGCACACATGGAGTGTGAAAACGAGTTAAAAGGAAAAGCCCCAACTCCCTCGGGAGCTGCATCAATTTAAATGAGTACATTTAGAAAAACATGTTGTCATAATTTCTTTACACAAGTTCCAGCACTACTTCCTTCCCACACCAGTTTAAGGTATCAGACCGGCTCTGTGTGTTTGCTGAGTAAGCGCAGATCCCCCGTTTGGTGTTGCCTCAGCATGCAGGATGAGCACCTTGTGTGGAGTTAAAGGCTGTGCAGCTCATGATGGGGAACCTCTTTAAAAGCTGTTTTCATAGCATTCGTTTTTTACAAGAATGTATTAAAGGAGAGAGGAATGGATTTGGTAGGAATTGTGTGAAAAAAGAAAAGGAAATCAGAATCTCGTGCAAAAAAAGGCAATAAATGATCAGGGTTGGATAATACGGCATATTTGGTAACACCAACTCTCCAAACCAAGGATTCCCCATCACAGAGGCACTGAATATCAACCAGTTTAGTAAAAGAGGCCTTGAATTAGACTTACCACTGATACTAATCACACAATAAGACCATTCAAAGCTGCTTTACAATTTGAAAATGAGCATTTAAAATGTTGTATGTATCACGCGTTGCATATTTCTGTCACTGCCCACCTGGGTCTTTACTTCATTATGTATATAAGATCATATTTATATATCATTCCTACTGTCTGGTAAGATGCTACACTGTATTTCATTGGACTGGAATTTACTGTAAACTGTGATAATACATTTTAAAGTTTAGTCTAATCTAACATCGATATGGTTACACTTCATTTTAATGCTGTCTATTTGGAATTCATAATCAGTATATAAACAATTAACGAATGGTTTATAACACAATATAAAATAATATTGTGCACTTCTAAGCCGATATAGAGAGATTTTGAACGCTCATAACGGTGGTATAAAGAGTTAATGAATGCTTGATAACTCATGATAATATGGCCGTTTTCATTTAAATATTAAAAAAACATGATCTAGCCGATGGTCAGAACTTTGAGTAGAGGAAACAAAACTTTCTCTCCACATTTATTCGTCCCTATGATGGCATCAAATTTAAACTTTTGAAAAACGTTCACTCAAAGTAGAAAAGCAAATGTAGACGGCATTACTCTGTTCCCCAAAAAGGAGCAGCCTCTGTGGGTTGCTGTTGCCGGATTCTAGCAAAACGAACATGCCTATAGGGCAGCGCCATTCAGAAATATGTGATCTCCACAAATGTCTCGGCTCCCTTCGGAGAACAACACTTTAATAATTCAAACATATGCTGAGTAGGAGCCAGTGCCTTGTGAAATTAAAATGAATGTGAATCGTAAAAAAAAAACAAAAAAAGAACTGCAAATACAGTTCATTTTCACCAAAAACAGCAACAAAAAGATCAAGACAGGACAAACTTATATAATATAGATAGTGTCCAATAGGATTCTGATCTGAGGCACTCCAGAGAAAAACAACAACAGTGGTGTGAAATGTATATTCTCCGACTTGAACTAAATGGTCATGTTTTGTTGTGTTTACCTAATAAGCCTTGCAGCACAAAACAATGAACTGTGCTAAATTATAAATGACTAACAATGGGTGTGTATTATCACATTTATGGAAGACTAAATAGTTTTCGAGTGTGCTGACTCTCTTCAAGAGTAGAAGCATTTCACGGCTTTTAAGCAGACCTCACAGTTTCAAGGTTCAGGACAGCTTCGTCTCAGTCCTTCACAGTTGCAGTAAACTGGTCACTAGCTGCAGCCCTGCTCTCCCTGCATGGAGGGGATTTCATGCCACCTCTTGCACAGTGTCCACCAAGCTCATAATTATATGAATAGCAATTGAAATGGCCTGGAGTCTCCTTCCTTACTTTTTGTAATTCCAGCTGAATTCCTGGAGGCTTTATTTCCCCCTCATCGTCTAAACTCAGTTGGCTCACATGCTGCTGATAAAAACTGCAAACCAGGAATCAAAGGTGCTCCAAGCGAAGGTTAAATCAAGAAAATGGGGTGTGAGTGTATTTATTCCTTGTTGGAGTAGATTGTTACACTATACCTCCAACTATCGATTGCTTATAGTATTCAAGGGTTCAGAAGGTTGAATCTGAGGGCTTGCAAGATGATGAACTGAATGATAAAGAAAAACTGAAAAACAATTCGGCTCAACAATTTACAATATCTTAGTAGTCCGTAAGTCAGTCCACCACTTAGGCGCAGACCGGTGTGTCCTAATAGGTGTTGGATGGATTGCCATGACTGAAACTCAGATGGCGAACAAGGTAAACATTGAACCTGCTTGACACAGCACGTTAGCATGGTGCCATGCTAGCTTTAGCATTTAGCTCAAAGATATGCTGTGCCTAAGTGCAGCCTGACAGAGTGAAAGATTGGAGGATACCAACTCAAGACTGCTAAAGCCTCATATCTACCTTGGCTGGACTTAGTATGGAACAAGGACTGCGGGCGTTGCCCTCTATATAAAACTTAAAACTTAAAAGCTTCACGGCGAGTATGGAGAGGAGTTTGTCAGCAGGTTGTGGATATTTGTTTCTCAATAATCCCTTGGTCTATAAAGTGTCAGAAAGTGTCAAAAAGAGTCTATCACAATTTCCCAAAGCCTTTTGGGACATCTTCACATTGATGTCCCGTCACACGGCCAGACAGGCCACATATATTGTAAACCCAAAAGAATTCCGCTAGATAAAGAAAAGGCTGGTTTAAGATGCTAATCACGAAATTGCAATGTTCCAAGTTTGTCCAGGGGCCTTTGTTGCATGTCATTCCGTATCTTTCTTTACCCAAGTCATTTCTTTGTCAAGGCCAGACATTTTGTAAAGTGGTACAGTTGTCACTGTCGACCAACTATCAGTTAATTGTCTGCGCGCTATATCAGCACACTCATTACTTTACTAGCCGTGAAGTTGTATGCACTTCAGGAAAGAGACTGTGTGAGCGTGTGTAGGCAGGGGTGTTGTTCACTTTAATTAAACTCACACTTTTCAGTAGAATAGCGTCATAATACTGCCAGTTACTTAGCCCCTCTCAGTCCCTGTACATTTTCAGGACGGTTATGTATTCATGCCAGTGAGCCGCTGCAGAATAAGACGTTTGTGGGCTTTTGAAAGAACGGGGAGTGGAAGTGAAGGGGAGTGGGTTGATACTACTGTTATCTGAGGACGAAGCACGCATGGGCTGCCAAAGCCCCTGGCAAGAAGGAAAAAGGTGGGTGTTATAAAATTCAATTCGGGGCAATAGAGGGCGCAATAGATACGGGGAATCTTTTAATACAAGGTGCCACTGAGCCCTGCTTCCCCTTTCAGCCTGGGAAAACAAATAGACATACGCACAGTTTCAAAAAATATGCTGTAGAATCTCCTCTCTCTGTGTTTGTGATATCCAGCAAAACAGAAGATCCCTATTTGTCTTTGCTGCGGGGCCGAGCCGAGCTCCAGATGCTGCTAATAATACACGGCTCATTGGGGTTTGGCAGTACGTGTGACTGTATTTCTGCATGTGCAATGGAGAGGAAGGCCTGGGGGCAGAAAGAGCCACGTCTACAACATTTCAGCACATGCATCATCATCCAAAACAGCCTCTGCAGGGAGAAGTTCTTTTGAGGATGACCCAGCAATCGAGGGAAGAGGGCATGAAATTGCCCCTCTGAGATATTTAAGAGGCAGTTGCACTGAATAAGTGGAAATACTTCTCACCAAGAGCTTTTTCCGGCATTGTCATCCGAGCAGCTGCTCGTTCACCAAATGATGATAAACCAAGGTGTTTTGCAGTTTCCCTCTGTTGCGTCAAGCAGAAAAACACTTGAGCCAGGCAGAGAAAAACATATATCTCGTCCTAATTAGCCACCCGCTTCCTTTAATAGCGGCTCATTTATTGGCTGACAGGAGCAGCAAGATCTCGCTCCAACTCCAGTGTAACACACTGAGAGTTTAAGGAGCTGCATTGAACAGGACGGAACGCTTTCTGTAAACTGTAAAATGCACTTAATAATTCAGTCTTTTAAAACTGTATCTCGCTTGATCACAGATATGATGCATTTAATAATTCAAGGCAAGATTTCACGATGTACACATTCAAAGCTGCCGTTCGAAGGGAGAATATGTTTGGGTTGCTGGGCTCGGAGAACAAACGTCTTAACTAGCCTCTGAGACCAACTGCATATTCATTGGGATCTCGCTCCTCGGTCCACGCCTGCTTGCACTTAAGCTCTTAATGGTTCCTTAAAACTGATGAAGTAAATGGGAGAGGGACCCGTAAAATGAAAGTGTTCTTCTAAATGTCTTTTGGCGGAACGCCTGTGGAGTGGAACGGAACTGGAGGGGAAATTATCCAGGGGACATGCAAAGTGAGCGCCGTGGCAGGCAGACTGTGACATCCTTCTCTCTTCAAAGCTGCCTGAGGGGAGGAGGCGTACAGTCACTATATCTCCAAGAGGCAGGGGTGCTTGAGGAGAAGACCGGAGGGAGAACAGGCTAACCTATTTTTGGGTCAGTTAACTTAACTAGTGCTGCTTTCTTGTCAATAAAGTATGTATAGCCATTTATTAGTCAATTTCAACCGATGACTGGGGATGGGTATTGCTAGGATTCTATCAATACCGCTATTGGTGCCTTTGCTGTTGATCAATATCAATGATTACCAGTACTCTTATAGATATTTCTCCTTAATTCCAAAGGGATTCAAATGTACCACTTATCAATGTGCCCATATTTATTTCCTTTTTACGAAGTGATCACCGCCTATTATTGCTGTTTACAGGGAGGTAGAGAGACTTAATGTGTGAGTTCTATATGTAGGTATTGGCAACCACAAATATTTGACATTTTGTCCCACATGTCACTAGTGTTGTCCCCTGTTCCCTGTCCACAGTTCTCTTTGTAACCATGACCAAGAAGGCCATGGTGGAAATTAAATTTTAAAAAAAAGTTTAATTTGGAGGATTCGTTGATTAACTATATTTTCTATTACTTTGCTAGTTAACCCAGACATCAGAGCGTTTCAAGCTGTCTGCTGTAACCACGGTCCAGTGAATGTAGACGCAAACCCAAGGAGGGCTTCATTACCGAGCGGCTGCATGTAGGGAAGCAGGCAAACTGATCAATCAAATACAGACAGCAGTACCGACTGGTGCTATAGTTTACTAGTTATTACTGAATGTACCATTTTGGAACCAGTGCCTATTTATGATCAGTCATCAGTATCCATCCCTGAAGCAACATCAAACATGTATTTCCAGTTTCCATTTATCAGAGGTGTGATTTTAACTGATGCAATCTGAAAGACATTTTTATTAATCTCTCAAGGCATCGTCATCATTAAAGAGTGTTAAACTATAAACAGGCATAATGTAAATCAAACTTATTGAACTGTATTATTATATTAACTCTTGTTGATGTTGGTTTCATACCTTTTCTTACCGTCCAAAAAAATAAATCTAAAACCATTCCATAATCTGAAAGTGAGACTGCAGTATTTTAAATAACACCCTTCACACAATAAGCTTATTTTTTCGAGAGGAAATGTTCTATTTAGGCGGTGAACATGCTGATAATACGTGTTCTTTATTGTAATTGCGGTTGAAATATAGTCAGATATCACTGAAGAACTGAAGAACTCCCAATGTACCCCACGACATTTTTGTCTGAAAACAACACTAAATATTTAACTACTAACCTGGTTTATCAGTTCATAAAGAGAGTCCCACTGTGCTTCGTCAGCTCATGAAAGAAGAATTTACAGAAAAAAACTCAGAGTGAACCTCATACTGTCTAGTTATACAAGTGCCGTTCAATAGAAAGTTGAGTGGTGGACAATAAAATGGTGTCACCTAAGGCTCACACTGCATACATGTTTCAGTGTGTACCACTAATTGTGTATGTGGCGTATTTTAAAGCTCCTAAACATGGATCCCCCAGATGTGTATGTTTTTTGCCTTATTATATCTATTCTTGAGACTCTGACGTTGATATTTTTGGTCAGGAAAAGGACTAACTCACTCTCCCTCTGTGTCTACACACAACCTCGCCCCACTCGCCCTTTATGGCTGAACCGCAGCGTGGTGGCGTTACATCATTTTGCTCTTTCGTCCAATACATGCGCAGATTTATTTCTCCCGTAGGCCTATAAAATATCCTGTATGTGTGTTTCAAGCTTGAATATACTTGTAGTTGATGGATGTTGCGACTGTTTGATGCATATGTCATGAGAGTAGTGTATGGGCATAGCTGTGGGGCCGAGGCGTACAGTTTTCTCGTGGCAGTAAATGTATCGTGTAGGTTCCAGGTTGTTAATGAAAACAAAAACACTGCAGCGCCTCAAGACCATCATTTGAGGCTGTGGGCATGGCCATAATTATCAGGGTATGCAACCTAGGTCTGGTCTGTTTAATAAAGTAACATTCATTACGCAAAAACATTTTAGATGAGTAATCCAGAAAATCTAATTGTTGAATTAGCATGACTTGATTTGTTGAATCACTTCAATTAAAGCAATTCTCAGTAGCTTTACCAGGTCATATAATACAATATCTGATTGTAATAAAAACATCTCCCATGTAGCTTTGACTTACAACTGAACACTAATATTGTGTATTGCTGTTCCACTCAAAAATATTTCCATTCAATGATGTCTGGGCCATACCATCCAGCCCTAATATAACCTAAATGTTTGAGGGGCAGATAAAAAACACTCTGTTCACCAACTACAGAACTACCTGCTATGCAATCACCTCGGTTATGTACACATCTCTGGCAATCAAACCATGAATAGAATCTCAATTAAAAAGTGATTACATTTGTATATAGTCCATTGAAATGAAATATGAAATGTAAAATGCACTTCAGCTAACTGGTCCTTATGAAAGTAACCTTAACCAAGAGTCGGCAGCTTAAATTAATGTTGCACATTACATTAATTTACTGGCCACCACTGGCTAAATGTCTTTTCTAAACAGATGTTAATCTCCATGCTCAGGAGAAGTGTTTGTCTCTGTTTTTATATCTCTAGCAGTGTTGGCTGAAGATTTGTCAAGTGGTGCGGAGTGTGTTTGTTGGCCGGTTTGTTTGTTGGTGCTGGGGTTCAATGATCCCCTCGCTGACGTTAGTTTCAGGGTGACTTTCTTCTTGGAAAGCTACTTTCAAGGTCGCAAATCCAAAGTGTGTTCAAACACTGGCCTGCTTTGGAGATTAACTACGCTACTTTTGTAATATCTTGATTCAGAGTCGAACAAGACAAGCATCCCACCTCTTATATACACTCACCTAAAGGATTATTAGGAACACCTGTTCAATTTCTCATTAATGCAATTATCTAATCAACCAATCACATGGCAGTTGCTTCAATGCATTTAGGGGTGTGGTCCTGGTCAAGACAATCTCCTGAACTCCAAACTAAATGTCAGAATGGGAAAGAAAGGTGATTTAAGCAATTTTGAGCGTGGCATGGTTGTTGGTGCCAGACGGGCCGGTCTGAGTATTTCACAATCTGCTCAGTTACTGGGATTTTCACACACAACCATTTCTAGGGTTTACAAAGAATGGTGTGAAAAGGGAAAAACATCCAGTATACGGCAGTCCTGTGGGCGAAAATGCCTTGTTGATGCTAGAGGTCAGAGGAGAATGGGCCGACTGATTCAAGCTGATAGAAGAGCAACTTTGAATGAAATAACCACTCGCTACAACCGAGGTATGCAGCAAAGCATTTGTGAAGCCACAACACGCACAACCTTGAGGCGGATGGGCTACAACAGCAGAAGACCCCACCGGGTACCACTCATCTCCACTACAAATAGAAAAAAGAGGCTACAATTTGCAAGAGCTCACCAAAATTGGACAGTTGAAGACTGGAAAAATGTTCCCTGGTCTGATGAGTCTCAATTTCTGTTGAGACATTCAGATGGTAGAGTCATAATTTGGCGTAAACAGAATGAGAACATGGATCCATCATGCCTTGTTACCACTGTGCAGGCTGGTGGTGTAATGATGTGGGGGATGTTTTCTTGGTACACTTTAGGCCCCTTAGTGCCAATTGGGCATTGTTTAAATGCCACGGCTTACCTGAGCATTGTTTCTGACCATGTCCATCCCTTTATGGCCACCATGTACCCATCCTCTGATGGCTACTTCCAGCAGGATAATGCACCATGTCACAAAGCTCCAATCATTTCTAATTGGTTTCTTGAACATGACAATGAGTTCACTGTACTAAAATGGCCCCCACAGTCACCAGATCTCAACCCAATCCTCCCACAAATCCCCATTAACTGCAAGATGCTATCCTATCAATATGGGCCAACATTTCTAAAGAATGCTTTCAGCACCTTGTTGAATCAATGCCACGTAAAGGGGGTCAAACACAGTATTAGTATGGTGTTCCTAATAATCCTTTAGGTGAGTGTATATATATATATATATTTATATATATATATGTATATATATACATATATATGTGTATATATACGTATATATATACGTATATATATATATATATATATATATATATATATATATATATATATATATATATATATATATATATATATCAACTTTTTTCCCTCACCCCTACTTATAGGGGTACTGCCAATTATGTAATTTATAATTACAATTGTGGCTCGAGTGAATTGAAAATTGTACTTAAATATTGATTAACTTAATTAATGAATGAGAGCCCTAATAGATAAAACCTTTGTAGGCTACCTTTTTAATTAGTCTGCTTTTATTAATGTTCAGAGTGAATGGCTTTGCAGTCATTTTGTTATCAATTTATTCCCACTTCTGTAGTTCTTTTCTCCAACGTTGTTCGGATATTCTGACTTACTCGAGACGACCTTAACTGCATTTCCCATTCAACTGCTCACATTTAGATTTGTACGATACAATGAGAATGTGGCATTAGTGAATGGATACTGGGGATCTCAGCAAATTCCCAGCATAGCTGCGTCCAACGTCTACATGAGCAAAAGACCAAATCAGCCAGAGTAGATATTATCCCCTTCTGGGTTTGAGGGGACTTTTAAGTTTGGAGTATCCAGCCCCAAAGTGAAACAGACAGGGTTCTGTTGAAACTCTTTTCCTGCTGGGCTCTGATACCATTCTGTGCCGGTCTTGACAATACCTCATTGAATCCTAGGTGAATGTGTTGTGTTGCCTTTTGTTCTTCCACATTGCCATCCACAGAGACTGCTGGCGCTGCACACTCATAATGAAAAGCACAGTCGGCTGTGCTGGCCAGCAAGATGGCACTTTCATCAAACTAAACCCAGCTTACGCCTGCTCCTCAATTATTAAACGCCTGAAATAAGCAACTGTGCAGAGCCCACCCGGCAGCAAACCACCAAAGACACCTGTCAGTGATGTTGAAAAGGAGAGATTGTTCTTGAGATGAGGAGATTTGGATTACGGTTATGTAGAGAGAATACAATCACGCTGATTGCTACAGCAATATTTGCAGTGTTGGAGAGAATCAGAACGCCTCTTTTGTTTCCTAGCATAGTGAAGTCCAGCTACATATTGACTCAAGAAGTATGACTAACGCAGCAGGTTTGCAGCCAGGCCCAAAATAAATCGGTCTGTCATAATGTGAATTTGCTTATGACATACTATATTATATTAACGATAGAGCATGGCAACAGCTTCAAAATGATTATAGGTAAAACATGTGGATGTAATCAAAAAGTATTTTGTTTTTCTCCCCATTCTACAAAGCAGCTAACGTGTATGCTACTGACTGATTTGGAATGTAATTAATCATAATATCAACTTGCTGTCCTGTTTGAGGTTGTGTGAGATAGAATTGGTTCACTTTGAATTCAGAGAGGCACAAAATGTAATTCTCCAACGTTGTTCTACATCTCAACTTCTGTCAATGCTGTAATGGCATGAGATGCATACCATGGAGATCACCATGTTACAGGTCAATACTTAATTGAAATTTGCTGAATATGGCAGGGCAATAGAGCATTGAAAATAATGTTCCGTAACATGAAAGTTATATGTTAAAAGCTGGGTGTGCAATCTATGGCGAGCCCACATATCAAGTGGTATGTAAAGTTATTTTGTGGGTGACAGTGTTGAACCAAGCTGTGCCTCATCTCCTGTCACAAAATTGAGTGTTCCTCAGCAAACATGAAAAATCAAAACGTCTCCACTCTGCCATGGAGACAAAAATAAGGAGGTAAGTAAGCAGAATTGCTGTATTTGTGAAAGGAGTTAAATCTCTCAGTGAGCCATAATGAAAGAGGAATCAATTTGGTCTCGCAATAATGTTCTTTAACATTGCTTATGCACAAACATCATAATCCAGCACAATCACTACAATTCCTCTATAGCTCCAATGTTCGGGCTTATCATAAGGAAGTAAGTAAACACACTTTGTTGTAGCTGTCAAGGTTTTCTTCTGAACACAGGACACGAGCAAGAATTGCCATAATTGCAAGTAGGAGCTTTAGAATTGTTGTATAGTCGATGCAAAAAGATAAAAGCTGGGTCTGCTCCATTGTCAATATCAAGAGATTTATGACGTCTAGTGGGTTGACGTGCTTTGTATCCATTTGACCCTCCCTATGCAGTAAAGTTGATGGATCCCACAGCAAATAATAATCAAAGATAATAACAATAATACAAAATATTATATTTATGAAAGTTGCAAATAATTTTCTTATTGCCATTTGTATGAATTTCAATACTCTAATGATATAATACATTTTGAGCCCAACATTCAGAAAATACATTTAAAACTTTGCACTTCGAGTCTCGGTCATGACAGTTAAATCAAAGCTATGGTAACTTCCTAATAATAAGATGTAAAAATAAGTAACAAAACAAATCTTACACCACGGGGTATATTGCCATCTCAAACTGTAACTTCTCCCTAGTTACAGTTTCAGATGATAATATACCCTGTGGTGTAAGATTTGTTTTGGAACTTATTTTTATATCTTATTATTTTGTATTAACCATTAAACTCTGTAGCACCCGTGAATGAATCCGTCATAGGTGTGCATCCAAACCATGCTTCTTGAGATCAAACAAAGGCGAGTGAGTGTAATTACCCTGGTTTATAAATATGCTCCTTATCATAGCAGAGGGATCCACATTCAAGACATATCATGCACTTTGGGATTACCATAGTGCCTCTCCTCTGTGCAGATTACCATAAATCTCCCCACACAGCTCAGGGAAACATGAAGGGCATTTACAGTTCACATCCACAGACGAAACCAAACAAACCGTAGTCAATTGATGTTCAACCTCAAAGTGAACAAGCTAACATGTTCCGCTTTTCAGTTGCTAATCACCTCTCAAGCATTATCTCTCACTTTGCCATGTGATAGCAACACCATCAAATCCTGATCAAAACCAATACAGTTCACTTCATCCACCACCGCTATGAATTGTTGCGCAAATGGATGATGTTGTGTCTTAGAGACTGCAAAAACGTACGGCACATTGGAGGTTTGCATTGGTATATTAAATACACATTCCAGAGAATAAAAGGTCTGTAGACCTCGAAAGTCCCCCAAACACATACACACACTCACACACACACACATGCATATGGTACAAACACACAGCAGACAAATAGCTTCTCAGCCATGCCATGCAGATGCAGTGTCAAAATAGTTAGACGGCGTCCAATTATTCATGGTTGAAAAATAGTAGCTTTAGAATAACAATTAGATACAAAGATGAAAAACATGTTAAAGCCAAACTCAATTACCTCAATTTAGTACTGCATTAATGTTAGACAGTGGCCCTTTGAGCCCATGTTGTAGATTGCTTTCCCTGAATCAGATTAGTTATTTTCTGTTTTCCACTTTACGGTTAAGTTAAGTTAAGCCTAAATAATTGGACACATCTACCATTTGAAGTCAAGTGTGTTATGAGTGAAGAGTCAAATATGCTTAACTGTGAATCAACAGTTTCTTTTTACAGGGCATACTTGATAAAGGATTTACCTCTCAGTTGAGCCTTGCATTTTGATTTTGAGTTTTATTTTTAGGGCTGAGGCGATGAATCATACCTCACACTCCCTGGAGCCAGAAATTGTGCATGTGCAGGAACCAGTGCCATTGCCTAGCACCTCCAATGCCTCTGGTGTGGCAGCAGGGTTGTAGCTCATGTAATACTCTTGGAGTTGGGAGCTCAGGTTCTGCTCTGGCTCTGGACTCTTTTTGCGACGCTTCCGCCCCACCATGGATCGCTGCTGCAGCAACCGGGTTGCACCTGGATAGCGCCGCCAAAACACGTAGATAATTGTCAAGATTAGGGACATGGTGAAGAAGAGTGCCACGCTGCCCACCACCACTTTGTGCAGAGTCATGTGCTCCATCTCTGGGGGTGGTATAGGAGTAGGTCGAGTGTGAGTAACTGAGTCCCTTGGGTCTTTGCTCATATATCCTGGAAGGGTAGGATGAGGAATTGGTCGAGGTCTGAATGGTGGGACAGGACCAAAGGTGTTGGATGGTGGCATAGACGGAGATCCGCTAGTAGGGGCAAAGGTAGGTTCACCAGTGGCTTCAGAAATGAGATCTGACATTGGTGAAGGTGTTTCAGTCAGAACATAATCAGTTTCCTCACAAATACCATGGCTCCTTGTGGCTTCCATAATTTTTTCTCCCTGGAGAAACTTTGGGCTGCTGCATATGATAGTGGTGTCTTTACTACCCCGGAAATTTCTCAACCAAGCTACAAGTGGGCATATGCCAGTTCCACAATCCCACATGTTCCCTGCTAGGCTGATGGAGGTCAGTGAGATCCATGCTGACACTGCCTCCTGAGACACATTAGACAGTTTGTTGGATTCCAGGTTGAGGACTTGAAGGTTGGGCAAGCAGTGAAACACAGCTGGGTCTAGGGTCTGGATTTCATTTCCAGACAGATCAAGTTTCTGAAGTGTATACCAAGTCCATGGAAGGCCCTGGTTTACCACCCTTATGCGGTTCCACTGCAGATAGAGTGATCGTAGGTTGGCTAATCGTGGAAACAGAAAAAAGTTGATCCGTGAGAACTGGTTGTGCTCCAGATGCAACTCCATCAGCTTCTGCAGCCCCAAAAAGGTGGTACGGGTAAGAGCCTTGATTCGATTGTAGCCCAAATCCAGGAATTCCAAACTTCGGCACTCCAGGAATGCTCGAATTGGGATGTTGGAGAGACCATTTGAGCGTAGGTGTAGGTTTTGTAATTTCCGCAAGCCATGGAATTGACCTGGCTGCAGAATTTCCAATTTGTTGTAGGACAAGTCCAGACTGCGGAGATTGGGAATTCCATGGAATGTTGAGTTGTGCAGGGATGTGATTCTGTTGGAGCTCAGTATCAGCTCTTTAAGCCTGCGGACCCCCTGGAATGCTCGACTGTCAACAGCTGAAATCTGATTATGGTCCAAATATATCCAGAGGAGCTGGCTGAGGTGAGCAAATTGATATGGCAGCAGGGTGTGCAGTTCATTGTAGCGCAGGGAGAGGCCTTGGCAGCCTACCGAGATGTTTTCTGGGACATCTAGGAAGCCAGCTGAATCACAATGGACGGTTTTCCCCTCACATCGGCAGCTATTGGGACAGGTGCGTTCACCAAAGCTCAACAACAAGGGAGCCCGCAAGAGAAGGAGAAGAGGAAGGAGGAGGTGTTTCAGTCTTCCATAACACAGCAATGGACCTAGAAGAGAATATAAGACACAAAAGAAAGAGGGCAATTTAAGGATTTTACTAAAGTCACATTTTCAGATGTTATATGGCAAACAAGCCATAGATAAGTTAAAAATGCAGTATCCTCTGTAAAGTAAAAAGGATTTACAACTTTTCCAACAGATGTAGTGAGTGAAAAAACGTTCAAAGCTTTGTGTTAAATAGTACCAGAAGCATATGAAAAAACATATCTATAAGGCTCTCAGTTGATATAAATAAAAGAATGATCTTCAGAAGAACATCATTAAAGCTTTCTGCAAAATATTGACTTTGGAAAATCACTTCTGCGGTAATGCAAATGGCAATTCAGCTGCATTGCGAGAATTGTTTTTCTTCAATACCGGTACTCATTGTGAACATAGCAAGAATCATAATGTATGCTTTGCATACAACACGTTATTTAGTCTCCCTTTGATCATGGGTCACAATGCTGGTTTCTGCAAAAGTGCACTTATGAGATGTTGCTCTCCTCAAACATATTAATACTCAGAACTCAGACTTGTCAAGGACACAAAGCCAACAAGGAGTCAAGAAGTTTTAGAGGATCATATGAAAGTACTGCTTTCTCAGGTTAAGCATCAGCCCTCCACATTCAGTTTTGAACATTTGGGACAATTAGCAAGACCACTATGACCCCTATGTTTATTGTACAGGGAAGGTTTTTATGCAAAAATGTTCCTCTTAAAAGTAGTGCTATTCATCAATCTAGAATGTTTTGGTTCGAGTGGAAATGTGCTGGAGATATCGGCCTTAGAAATGTCTGCTTTCTGTTGAATATAATATAACAAGATGGCACTTGGCTTGAGGTGCTTGAGAAAAATAAATAAATTTTTCAAATGTATTTGAGGAAGAGCAATTTTTTTTCCAGAAATCCTGACCCGATTATTCCAGATTATCCATCTTGTGAAATGATTAATATCATCGCTTAGCTGTGACGAGGTGCAGGTATAGATGCACGGTTCTATGCGGTGATATACGGTTAGCGGGTGTAGTTCGGTGGAAAGAAAATAGTTCCTCCATGAAATTGCTTACAACAAGGTCTGTAGATTGTCTTGAGTAACTGGGTCATGCAGGTTGAGTTGTATCTTTATTGCTACTTTGACCACCTCAAGCCAAGTGCTATCTTGTTCCATTATATTTGAGAGAAGGCAGATATCACTACTGCCGATATCTCCAAAACTAGGCAACTCACACCAAAACAATCTAAATTGATAAATAGCAGGTATGCCTTTTATTTTCATCTGGATCAATGGAAACCATAACCTTGACAATCCTTATAAATGCAACAAACGACGAAGTAGTGAGTCTTGTGGAGGGTGAACCACCAAGGGCTTATGCCGCCTTTTGTTATAGTAGTCCTACAATTATAGGACAACGGAGCTGTACAACAATCCTCAATACAGGCAAAGCAATCAAGGATTTTGTAAAGCCAAAGAGTGGATTGTTTTTTACTGTCGATGTCAGTAACCTGATGAAAAAAAATTTAAATTAAAGTTGACAGTTGGCCCTTTTTACTCCAAATAGTCTTCTTTGATTTCAAATTCTACATCTTGCAGTACAGAGCCAACAGTTAAAGGATGTGTCAGTGACCTAACACATTCTGACTGCACTTAATGTCAAGGACACACATCCTTTACCGAGGGCTCTCTTCTGGTCTCACACTGAGTAATGCTCTGACTCAGGATATTCATATCTCAGGACAACGCTGCTTTCAAATATACTTTTACCTTCCCCAAGGCACCTATCTGCTCTTTGGTTTTGCGGCAGCTGCTTCACAGTTAACAGTGACATATTTGAAAATTAATGATGAGAAGCTCGTCTTAAAAGGCATAAAGGGATGAGGGGTTTTCATTTTTGTTTGGACAGGCGGAAATGACAATGGTTCTGAGTTGGGAGAAGGTGAGGGCGGGAATGACAAGTAGCAATGTGGAGATGAATAAAGTAGTAGTTACAGCTCGTATCTAATTAGTTTCTATTTTATTTCATAGGAGGTTTCAAGGTCTAGTGGTTTTTAATAATAAATTGTGCCCAGGTAATTTGTAATTTGAGTGGTAGGAGAACTATCAGTTGTTGAATTACTAAGATTATAATTGTGTGTGTGTGTGTGATTGTTCTTTCTCAGAGAGAGATAGAGAAATGATTTCCTTAAGTGGGGACTATTAAGAGTTCTAAATGCATTGGCAAAAATGGAGTAGAGGTAATCCTGAATGTAAGTACATTGTAAGATATTAATTTTCAGCCTATTTTAGTATTTTTATGACATTTTAAATAGTGGGCGGTTTTACTGTTTTGCATCCTGTTTTTACTGATTTGAGTTTTGTTTGTAAAGTGCTGGTATTGCACAGGATTTAGGGTATAAGGCTCTACAAACGGTATATTATACATGAACAAAAAATACTTCCATCTATTTGTTCTCGTGGGTTGCAAATATGAGAAAACACATATTGACAGAACAAGGATATCAAATAAATTATGATTAAACACCAGCATCAAGTCATGCATATTAGAGTATAACTTGATGTTAGTTGCCCACGTAACTTCCTTTGAGTTGGAAGGGATTGACTATATGTACAACACACACACACACACACACACACACACGCACACACACACACACACACACACACACACACACACACACACACCAACACCTTTATCCTTACCTAAACCTAATACCAACCTCAGTCATTAAACCAAGTCTTAACCCTCAAACAGCAGCTCTTGGTAGAGGTAGGGACTGGATAAAATGTCCTCACTCTCAAGGTCTAACACTCAAATTGGTCCTCACAAAAATAGAAGAACTAGAGCACACACGCAAATGTTTTGATTTGGCACCTGCATAAGAAGTTACCGTTTGACTTTGAAAAAGGTTAATAAAATGAAAAGTGGATGAGATGAATACAAATACAGATACTGATCATATTACTGGCAGAATGTGCAACTCTGTACACATAACTTTTGGAGAGACATATTGCTTTCCAGAACTTGGTGGACAAACAGACAGAGAGTATTAAAGATAAACAGACAGAGGGATGCTGCTTGATGGCAAATTGCATGAACTTAATTTTGCAAATAATGTGTGTTGTAGTCACTTTATAATCACATTAAAAAGTCATCAGCAAGCTGGCTACATAGCAAGGGTCCAGGACTAGAAGTATTTTGTGTACAGAAAATCCCAATTGTTCTGTGTGTTGACCTGCTGTTGTAACACAAATAAATCCTCCATTGTCTGGCAGAAAGTATGTGGAACACATTATTATGCGTCATTACACCACAAATATTGGGGTGTTACACATCACTGGTACAATTTCTCGCTGAAATGGGTAGCAAACATATACTGTCACAGATGATCGAAAAAGCTTCCTGTGTGTCACTGTGCAACAACTCGGTACAGGCAGGTTCGTTTTGAGCCATAACGTTAACAAAGAAGCACAGTTCATATTGATGGGAATTAAATGGATGGAAGTTGAGCGAGGCAACCTAGTTTTAAATTCCCATCTAATGTGCAAGATTAAATAGGCTAAAGGGCTATGACCTAATTATATTTGCAATGTGACTACTAAGAAGCTCTGGAAGAGTGCATATATTTGCCAAAGCTGAATGCCCAGTCCCCTATGTTAATAATAATAATAATAATATATTTAATTTATATAGCGCTTTTCCAGATGCTCAAAGACGCTTCACAGAGACAAAACAGAACAAAACAAAACAAAAATATAGAAACAAAACAAACAATTCTAAAAAAATAAAATAAGAAAAAACTGGAGAAGCTGCAACAGAATTAGTCCTGCAGTGGAGGGTAGGGAGCAGGGGTTAGCAGGTGAAGGGTAGGGAGCAGGGGTTAACAGGTGGAGGGTAGGGAGCAGGGGTTAGCAGGTGAAGGAGAGTTTGAAGAGGTGTGTTTTGAGGGCTTGCTTAAATGACGATAGGGTGGGAGCTTGACGAATGTGGATGGGGAGGGCGTTCCAGAGGGGAGGTGCAGCAGCTGAAAAGGCCCTGTCACCCCAGGTCCGACGCTTGGTCTTGATGGTCTTCAGAGTGTTCAAATTGGCAGACCTGAGGCAACGGGTAGGGGCGTGAAGGGGGAGGAGGTCTGAAATTTAGGGAGGGGCCAGATTGTTTAGGGCTTTGTAAGTGGTGAGTAAGATTTTAAAGTCAATCCTGTATTTGATCGGGAGCCAGTGGAGGTTGCGTAGGACCGGGCTGAACATACTGAAGTTTGTTGATGATTTTGTTGGGGGAGCCGTAGAGGATGCTGTTGCAATAATCAAGTCTAGATGTTATGAGGGCATGGATGAGAATTTCAGTGGTGGCAGAGGACAAAGAGGGCCGGAGGCGAGCAATGTTCCTGAGGTGAAAGAAGGCAGTTTTGGTGATGTGGTTGGCGTGGGGTAGGAAAGAGAGGGTGGGGTCGAGAATGATGCCGAGGTTGCGGACCTGGGTGGAGGGGGTGACGATGGAGCCATCAATATTCAGAGAGAAGGTCTGGGCTGAGTGGGTGAGGGAGTTAGGGCCGATGATGAGCATTTCAGATTTATTGCAATTGAGTTTAAGAAAATTCTGCTGCATCCAGGATTTTATATCAGTGAGACAGGAGGTGAGAGTGGAGTGGGTGACTGAGGTGATGGTCTTAGAGGAGAAATAGAGTTGGGTGTCGTCAGCGTAGCAATGGAAATCAAGACCATGACGACGAATGATTTGTCCAAGGGGGAGGATGTAAATGATGAAGAGAAGGGGACCAAGCACGGAACCTTGGGGGACACCGTGGGCCACTGGGGAGGTGGAGGTTTTGCAGTTATTTATGGCAATGAATTGATGTTGGTCTGAGAGATACGAGGTGAACCAGGAGAGGGCAGTTATGTTATTTTTTATATGTTATAATGTTATTTTACCAATACAAAACATCAAGAAATAATTAATGTGTATTGCAATGATTATTACAGTAATCAGTGACAGCATATATAAAGATTATTGTCTTACACAATGCAGAATGCAAGTAAAAAGGAGAACAGCCCAAGGAAGTAATTGTCACAACCGTCACTAGACGGTAGTGCTTTTATTTTGTTGTCTTGTCACTTCCTGTTTTACTTTGAAATCATCCTCCTGTGTCATGTCTGCTGTCTTTACTTCCTCATGTGTGATTACCTCTCCCTGCCCTGATGTGTTTCACCTGTGTCTCGTTAACTCCCCTCCCAGTGTGTATATATACTCGGTGCTTCACTTGTCTCGTTGCCAGTTCGTTTTTCTTCACCTGTGAGTCAACTTACCAGCGTTCTTCCTGCCTGATATCCTGTTCTGATTCCGACGTCCCTTCGTTTCCGAGTAAGCCCGATCCCTGCCTGTACCTCTGCCGAGTTTGACTGCCTTCCTGTGAATGACCCTGGACTGTTTACGTTGGCGATTCTACTCTCCCCTGAGTGAGACAGCTGCTCTCACCACAGCGGGTCAGAGCCTTGCCGACCGGCCTCAGTCCCTCCCCAGTTACATCGGGAGAACCTTCGGCGGTCCTTCTCCAGAGACTCTATCCTGTTGCAATATTACCTTTATCAATAAAGGAATTCTTGTGAACTTTACTCTCTGCCTCAGGTCGTGCATTTGGGTTCTTTCATTAGTGCTCCGGCGTGACAGTAATACACAGGAACGAACACAGGACTTTTCTCCAGGAGACTGCTGTTCATGTCGCATGTGAAACTAAAACTAAATATCAGTCAACCAGTCACGTGAGTCAATACTGTTGGTAGTGTAGTGTTTTTTAAGCTTAGTTTGTCACATTTGGACTTGCACATCTATGTAAAATTAATTGTTTATGTGTACATTACAATGCATGAAATATGATAATTAATAAGGGAGATTATTATGAAAGATTTGTAATTGTATGCATATGAAGGTCACTTTTATTACTGTAGAATGATTGATGTGTGAATGAATGTTAGACAAATATTGCATGTTGCATGTTATATGGACTGCCGCTTTAAGGAATTGTAGTTCTCTTGTTTGCCTGAGGGGGCGGAGCTGAACATTGACTTTTGAGATGATAGACTCTACCCTTTTTAAAGAGGAAGTGAAGAAGAAGAAGACAAGCCAATGAGTGAGTGTAGCTGGATGAAAACTTTCTCTTTTCCGGCTGCTAGCGAGCGAATCGGACCTGCATGCCCGTGGAGTTCGCTGCGGAGCAAAGGAGCCCGATCGAGAGCATAAGCTGTCTGTCATTTCTATTAAATAAACTTTTACTATAACTCTTTTGGATTCCGGACCTTATTCCCCACCACCTCTCAGGATCTTGAACTTATATTCTTACAGTAGTCTCGTGAGTCGATACTGTTGGTAGTCTCGTGAGTTGTTAGTCACTTGCGTTTTCCTGAACTTAACTAAGTGGTTTTGTTACTGAATTCTAACTTCCATAAGCACAGATTTTATCTTTAAAAGACAATAAGCATGTATGTAGATGCACGCTATGTGGGAAAATATGGGATAGAAATAAATCCCTTGAGTGCCCCAAACAGATGGACTGCCATGCCCATCACCTCCATTAGGTACTCTGTGAACCAAAGCGTCCATGGCACCTTGAATAGTCATGTGTCCGTGGTGAAGCTCTCAGGGAACCTCATTATGTCATATCGTGAAAACTACATTTGGGATCAAACTGAGAGGAGGGGTTTACATATATTTTAGATGCTAGAAAACTCCAGGCTGTACGATGTGGTAGCAAGCCACAACCTTCAGACGCTGGCTCATTGACGCCTACGCAAGACATTATCTTTAATTAGCACACATTGGTTCAGCATGGACTTCTGCGTCGACTGAAGAGTAATAACAACTAACTGGACACGTGTACACTGGGTTCCTAGGGGAGATTATACAGAGCAGAATGAAAAGAGACTTTCACTTTAGCACAGATTGATTACCCAGTCAGTCAGAAGCAAGAAACAAGGAGTCCCGCAGAACAGCGTACACTGTATTGGAGCAAGCTGTGCAAGCCTCCTACAGCTTTCCAAATATACATTAATCATTTCAAAGGCTTGTCTCTGAGTCTGACCGACAGCAAACACAGTAAATAGTTGCCTGGAACGGCCATTTCAGCTAACTGCACAGAGATCTACATCCCTACATATGTCACTGCAGGAAAAGACCACAAAGTTAGAACATTAAATATGAATAAAATGTGATAACCATGGTTCAGGCAGGCATTGCTATCAGTTTCCTCCCAGAGGAGATTTGATCTTGTGGTAAGCTACACACACATCTGTTTACCTGGCTCTCTCTTCTTAGTAGAGCATGACCAATCAGAGCCGGAGGGTTTTGGAGATTTCATATCTCGCAGAAGTTAAATCTTGGAGATTTGGACAACATGCAGTGCAGCAATACGAAAGTACACATTAGTATACTTATCACAAAGATAAATCTGTTCCTAATAACTTTCCCAAGTCCCAAGTTTGTTTTTTCCACTTCTTTTTAAGTATTAAATGGCAGTGGATGGGGTTTGTGTGGTAGGATTGCAGTCTTATAATGCTGTCAGCTGCTCTAATTTTGCGTTGATTAATATCTGTCACAGAACATCAGTGGATTGAGTTTACAGTCTTTTTTTCTGCATGGAATCCTCTTTTTACACTTTACCCAAAAAGTGTTGCTGTCATCACAAACACTGTATTCATTCTATATTTGGAGTACTGCACCAATTTAGCATCACAACCCTAAAAAACATTGACGGACTCATATATACAAAACAATTATAAATATAGAATATAGAATAGAAAATTGATTTAGAAGGGACCAGAGGCAGTCTTTTTTTTCACTCCATGCATATTTCTACCATGTTAAAACCTGGTGCCTACATACACATAATGCAACAATAAAACATTGCATTCTTAAACTGACTTAAGTTAGAACCGTGTTGGCAAAACCCCGTGTATTGCACTTGATCCAGTGGAACATAGTTCTTGGAGAAGGACACGATGGGTGGTTGTGCTTCAAGAAAACTGGGGCATAATGTTTTTTTCTTTTATTGCATGCAGTGAACAATGTTTCAACTCAATTTGTGTCTCATGTAGATGCAATTGCAGCCAATGAGTATCCATTACAGGACAGGCTTTGTGCTCTAGTTTCCCTCTGGGCTCAGCTTCTCACCAACTGGGCGCAATTAGACACTAAATGTCAACTGGTCTGTCTTGCAAATGCACAAAACAGCAAAAGAAAAATCATTATATA
Source organism: Taurulus bubalis (assembly GCF_910589615.1). Classification (NCBI taxonomy): domain Eukaryota; kingdom Metazoa; phylum Chordata; class Actinopteri; order Perciformes; family Cottidae; genus Taurulus; species Taurulus bubalis. The sequence continues at coordinate 5,403,252 of NC_136607.1, forward strand.
ATTTAATAAAATATATCTTATCCCCGATTACCTCACCTAAGGGAAAGAGTGGATTCTGGCAAGCTCAACAGATTCAGCTGTCGTCTTCCTTGGCGGTGCGACAAAGTTGATATTTCATTTGAATGCACGGTGCTGTGAGCACTGATGCAGAGGCTATTACCCAGAGTGCCCGAGTGGGTTGGCCAGCAGGGCTAAGGCCGCACGCTTGAGCACTTCAAAGAAATGAAAAGTGTGCAAGGAAACAACATATTTTGTTAAATAGTCTACTGTAGTACAGGTTATACACATTAAAAGTAAGCATTTATTTGTGGAAGCTTTTCAAGGTCATAGACTGGTAGAATTGTATAATCAACATTTGTATGAATTAATTGCAGGCGTGCTACATTTCTTTGTACTTAACTCATTAAGACAATATGTACTATACTATATTTGATTGTGTGTAATTGCTTCTGTACATCCGCTCTACCTAAAACTCTACGAAATGTATACATGTTGCTTTCTTCGGGACAGACTGATCACAACAGAACTAAGAGGCTGTATGATATATAATCTGTATTTTTACATAAATTGAAGCCTCAGATATAGATTTGTTAATTCTTCCGACCTAACCTCCTGCCTTCCCTTCCCGACCGTCTTCCTCTCTGACACAGCCAAGGGTTTTTTAAAGTGTGTGAAGTGCGATCGAGCTTAGGCAAGCAAAACTCTAGAGCACTACCGCGTACGTGATATACTACATTATTGAGTGTGTTCGCTCAGATTTAAGGCACATAGGATTAAAAATATTTTGAGGGCACTGAAGTATGTGACATATCACCAGTCACGGAGCCCACCGTGCAGCGCTGATTAATTGGTCACACTAGCTTTACAATATTGAAATGGAGTACCTTTTACACACTTAAAACCCATTATTTTACGCCTATTAATTTGAAAATTGGAGTCAGCTGTAATTTGAACTCGCAGAAAAAGCAAGAAGCAGTGTTAAACAGCCGATTTATGATAAAAGCTTATTTTACTACAACTGGAGCTGCACATGCATGCAGAGAGCCAGTCTGATATGGAGTCCATGCTTCAGAAGGCAAACAAGATGTATGGAATAGCAGAACGCTGGGTAATATCACAGTAGAAATGGCAAAATGCAGCTTAAATGGGGCAGCAATCATTACAAGTTGAAATGAAATGAACAGTTGATTTAGTAAACTCAGTTATTCTGTCTGGATTTCTGAGGGATGTAGTAATTGAGGTCGAGCGAGTCTGTGACCTCCCCAAAAACAAAAGTGTAAAAGCGGAATGAAGAGAGACAGATTGCTCTCGCTTTGCCTGCTGGCTCCTTCTTTAGAAAAAGGGAGAGAGGCCTAAATTATTACCCCTTAAAGTTCTAATTAGGTGCATTGATTTGCTAAATCTAAGCATTAACATTCCAGAGCAATGGGATTAGCAACATACGGTGTATAGAAGTCCTATTCATCCACAAGAGAGAGAGCCTGTAACGGGCATCAACTTCTCACTGTAAGTGAGCGGCCGCCATGTCGTGTCCATCGTTCTAATTTATACTAAGGCCACTGGGATCTCTCAAATCCAGGTGTGGATGAACTTTTAGTAACCACACAGCAGGTCGGCATTGAGGATAATGTGACGTATAAATATCAGGTAATAAACATAAATAAAGATGATTTAGGTTGAAAGTATTTGTTTTCTCCACATTTTTCTATAGAAAATCATGGTAGTATTTTTTATCATGAATTATGTTGGCCACAATAATTATGTTGTGCAAATTGGATATAGTGACAGCCGTGTGTGTGTGTGTGTATGTGTGTGTGTGTGTGTGTGTGTGTGTGTGTGTGTGTGTGTGTGTGTGTGTGTGTGTGTGTGAGAGAGAGACTGATAAGACTGGAAAGACTAATAACATAGTGCATCCGGATGCAGTGCTATTCTCTAATCTTAAATACTGAGTCGTTGTTGTGTATATTCAGGATTTTGCAAAAAACAAACAGTGGAATTTCTTCCTCTCATGATGTTAGAATTTGACACTGAATACGCAATTTTAACTGTAAATTCAGACTTCTGATAACGAGTCAAGGTAAATGACTTACTATGACAACTGATGACAATTTATTTATTTTATGATTAACTGTCCTCTCTAGAGTTTCCGACCAAGCGTTCAAAGCCTGAAGATGTTGAATTTACAATCATACAGAGACAGAGAAAAGCAGCAAATCCTCTGGGACCATGGGTCATTTAATAATAGATGCACTGTTAATTAATACTTTGTTGTTTTTTGTGTTCATACATATAGTTTAACTAATTGATTTAACATGCAGACGCACTTTAATTGATGACCACAAGCTTTAATGTGAGTTTACAAATCTTCAAAAACAAATCGAAAACAGTTGTCTCATACCGTTTACCTTTTTGCGGTAGCCACTTGGTGTGAAACATAATTTTCAAGTAGGGAGACCTTTTAAAAAGACTAATTGATTACTTTGAATGTCAACATTTTCACAGCAGCAGCTTTTGGAAGCCGCCCACTCTGGAGAGAGGCAGCCGAACAAGGCACCGACATGGAATGAGGCGGGCATCATTTTAGTGGACAAGAGCGTGACGTTAATATCAGGTGAGGTAGTGTTGGATGGTGGTCCATTTGATAAAGGGACTTTTTCAAGAAGCTTCAGTCAAACATTCTGGTCTGGTGCCGACAGCTTTCTCTACGCTCCTAGTGCTGCGCCGGATATTTCAGTGACTTTGAGCCCCTTAAATATCCAGTAATCACACAACTGTTCCAGCATGTTTGTGCAGTAAAAACATGAATACACCACATCTGAGAGTAGACAAACTTAACACATAAAACAAAAGATGGCGGTACTTAAGAGAGGCCAGAGCAAAAGTTTAATCTACACACTGCTTTGTATTCCCATTAAAACTTTAATTATCTCTTGCTGCAGTGTTTTGATCTAACAGGAAGTTCTTGCCCGATGAAGATCCATCAAAGATAGCAAAACTGCAGCAAGAGATAATTCAATTTATGAAACAGTGAACCGATTTTATTTTTTGCCTTGATATCTGCTTCTTTATCCGGCTAGTGTGCTGCTTATCTTTTAGACACTGGCAGTAGCTTCATTCCACGGCTGTAAAGATACAAAACTTCCCCCTGAACATGATTAAAGCCTAATGGAAACTATTTGAATATGATGGCATTTAAGAGGTCTAATTGGGGTGAAGTCTGACTTTTAGTTGTCATATATATTTATATTTGCTTACATCATACAGTGTGCCTCGTACAGCTTACAGCTCTCTCGCAGCTGCACCCTATAAATCTGAAGTCTTCCCTCTTTACACCCACCGCGCTTAACATCCAGACTCCGCGTGTCGAACAGTGACAGCCGAAAGTCTTTATAGGCCAATAATATTAAACATACCAGGAACTTTACTGACACTGGCTTTCCTATGGACCTACACACACTCTCACACACACACAAATGCACGCACACACATTATTGGTTTAGAAATCTGTGCAGAGAGGCAGAGAGCTGCATTGATCAATATGAGGCAAGCCTGGTGTTAAGGCTGAGGAGTTCGCATCATGGGTGTGTGTGTGTGTGTGTGTGTGTGTGTGTGTGGTACGCTGGTAATCAGTAAAGGTCAGAAGCAGACCCGTTCAGTATTGTGAAAAGCAATATTTATCTTTAATCAGAATTCAGTACTTAATGCCATTGAACATACACTGTGTATACATGACCTTTACTAATTAGCTTTTCTGTATGTTACCCTTACTGTGGAGCAGTTTTTAATATGACATAATAAATATGACGTAATACGACCGGCATAAATACAATTATAAAGTGCATAAAGATACAACTCACCATTACGCTGCATTAGTGGAGCCCTGAGCTTGTTTCTCTGCTACGTGCCGGTCCATCTCGGGGTGACGGGAGGAAAAGACCGAGCCCCGACGTCTGTTGTTTATGTCCAGTCTACTGACTCTACTCCGTACCTTAAACCTTTATATGCAATCTGTCCCTTCATTAAAACCTGCTTCACAAAGACAGGATGTTGGAATGGAGGCAGGGTTTCAGAGCTTTTTTGGCGATCTCAGTAACTCTGCCTTGATTTTAATCCAGAACACAGAGTTGAAACGGACTTTTAAGTTTCACTTTTGGGGAAACGTATGGAACCTCTTGACATGTGTCAAGATGCTACGTTTGAGGCTACGCACAGACGGATGTATCCGGTTTTTTTTCAAAATAAAATATTTTTCTGAAAAATATATATTTTTTTTTTTTACCCAGCGGGGGGAGGGGGGGTGCTCGGAGGGGGGTCTCGCCCGGGGCGTAATTACATGTGGAACCGCCACTGCTGTGGAGCCTTTGGAAGGGTTGCGGCAGAAAAACATTATAGACAAATGCTATTTGTTTAATTTCTTGTGCAAATCCGTTGCAAATCCTTTTTTAATACAAGCAGCAACAATAATAAAAAACATCCATACAAAAACGGTAAGGACATTTTCAGTCCCGCTACAAAAAGATGACCTGGGCTTTGGGTACTGGCCAATACCAAATAGCGTTTGGTATTGTAACTCCAGATTCTATGAATATGTATTTATAATATTTCTTTTCGCGGCCTTATGCTCCCTTATATCTGCACATGTGACACATAACAGCCGTACAGCCATAGTTCTGCTCCAAAATTAAACCTGGCATAGATGGAGCCAAAGCAACCAACAGCTTAGAGGGCTATGCCAATACTCGTAGACTCCGGAGTTACAATACGTAACTGATTTGCAAAATCGCATACGCAATGTAATTAACCTTCTGGTTCTATGAGGGCTGATTCACTTTTGGAGCCTCAAGCGGCCCTCTGATGAACTGCAGTTTGGGCAATTCTGCATATTTTTTCAGACTTGGATAACACGGGCTAGCGGCTCAAAAGGAAGACGCAGTTTGATCAAAGTTGTGCGGGGACATCACCACAAACCCGCTCCGACGAGTTGGAAGTGGTTGATCATTCTTTAAGGTCAGTAATGCATATTAATAAGGAGGATTGCTACTCATGAAATTGTGATGAAATGTCTGGGTTTGTCTCTGCCGCCGTTTGTGCAAGCCTCTGTTGAGCCAGGTGAGCTAGAAGACGTTAACGTTCTTTTATATCATGCCATAATTTACTCCTAAACAGTGGGCTGTATCTCAGAATTTACCTTGCAACATGAAACGTTGATATTGACAAATGTGACCCTCCCGTTGTCTTGGGGTCAAAATGACCCGTGTATATGTGTGTTGATGGGTCATTTTGACCCCAAGACAACGGGAGGGAGTGTCAATATCAATGCCGGCGTTGATGTGTGTTATCACAGTACACAGTCAAATCATTTGGTTTACAGCTTAAAAACATCTTTAGGTGGAGAGTTTTTCTTCAAACATTGCTTTCCAATCTTTGTAAAAGATAATATAAGAGATAAATACCTTCATATAAATGTACTGAATTGTAAATAATAAAACGTACAACAGCAACGTGGGAAAAAATCCTCAAAAGGAATTTTAATTGAAGTGTAAAAATGTCTAATGCAGCAAAACTAATTGGTCAATAGGGGGCTACACGGTGCTACATTGCCTCACAGCAAGCAGGGCCAGCCCTCTCTGTGGACTTTAAATGGTCTCACTGTGTCAGCATTGGGTTTTCCTGGCACTCTCCTGCTTCCTCCTACAGTTGAGGTGAACTGAGGACTCTAAATTGCACTTCGATGTAATTGTGAGCGTTAATGGCTCTTTTTATGTTCCAGTCCTGGGATAGCCTGGCGAACTGTCCAGGGTGCACCCTGCTATTGCTGGGATGGATTCCACCCAGGATTGGGCGACATTGGGGTGATCCTGCAAGCCTGAAACCTACAGATAATGGATTTGTTGATGAGTGATCAATTTAATAGATCGGCCCCATAGTCCCTGATACCTTATTCAGCCATTTGAGTATAGGCTCGATATCCAAAATCAATATCAAGTATCCTTTAAAAAACTACACAGATTATACATTAAAATATTGCTCCTGACCGGAACCTTACTCACGTCATCATAGGTGCACACCAAACATGTTAATGTAGTTTGAATGCAATGGTGATTTGTTAAAAAAAAAAAACCTGAAGACCATATTTATATATCAGCCTCTTACTGTGAGCTATAGGGTGCTATACCTGAACTTGCATGTTTTTTCTGACATAGTCAGCACAGCTAAGGTTATTTCACATGTGACTTTTTTGTGTCTTGGCTAAGCTCTCTAACTGGTTTTCTGCTGGGGAGAAAAGGTGATTTCACATGCTGCCATGCAGCGATTAGGATTCAACGATATATGAGTCAAAATGTGTTGGTATTGCCATATGCAGGGTTTTAGATATACCACGGTCATGGACATGCCCCCCGTCCAAAATTATACCTTTTAAGATGTCTGGAGAGCAAAAGTGCTGTAACAATAGCTTTGAAAGCATGTCAGTGGGCAGGAGCATAAATGACCTGTCAGCAGAAATACATGAACGTCAGGTGAAATGTTGCAATGAATGATCCACACTACAATCTGGAAAACACACATGAGGCATAAAATGACCACAACGCATCTGAAAATGCATGGTGACCATGTTTCTCTACTTCCCAAAACCTGCCCCCATCCTCTCTGGTTATTATTTCTGTTCATTTCACCCTTTGTCCTTGAACCCCTGCTCTCTCTCTCTCTCTCTCTCTCTCTCTCTCTCTCTCTCTCTCTCTCTCTCTCACCTTGTGCTTTCACCACCTGTCTCTTGCCTCTCCTGCCAAAGTTTCTTAAAAAAATAATTTAGTGGAATTAAATGCATCCTCTTCATATCATCTTTGTGCTTGAGTTTGCATTATTTTGGATTTGAAACATAGAAATGTGTCTCAAATGGTACGTCAACAAAATGTGCGTTTTACAATAACATATTTATATATTAATACTAAGTTATTTCACTATAATTGTTTATTGGCAACGTGAGCCTCTAGGTTCCACTGTATAAACCAGAATAAACATATATTGCTGAGGTAATACCAGTTAAAATTGGATCAGGTGAGTTTGTGTTTGTATTGAACCGCATAATAATACTATCCAGGGCCCAGTGGGCATCCCCATTACCTTCTCTCTGTTTTCTCTGGGTCTCCTCATCTTGTTCTGTATCTCTTCCCTTCCCAAAGCTGAGCGTTGATTGGTCAGTCTCAGTGAAGAAAGTAAATACATGTCGGCTATTTGTAGGTGAAGGTGAAACCAACGAACCGGCATCTCTGAGCACTGCTTAACGTAGCGCGACCGCACAGGAGCTGTTGTCTGGGGATGAATAGCATTGCACTCCGAGCTGTCCACTAGTGAAATTGTCTCGTTACCTGAATCACGCTTGGCGTGGATTCAGCTGCCTGTCCGCTTTCATCAAGTTGACGACATAATGAAAGAACCACCGGGGTGAGGAAAGATTTAGTACAAAACAAACACAAACAAACAAACAAGCGATAAGATGAGCAAGTTGGTAATCTTGGCATTGTATGATATGTTAGCCACACCAAAGTCCAAGTTATTTTTCAGAACATCCCAAGGTCCAGGGGCCTAAATGGTGGGTGTGGCCAAGGTTGGAGGGTTGTTTGCTTTGCTTATGTTGCCAGTATCCTGACCGGCTAGAGCCATCTGAGCCGTCAATCAAGTCTGTTTAAAAAAGGGGCAGGAACTCTCTAACGATGTGTGGCGCCTTAGTGGATGAACCATCTGTCAATCAAACTCGTACCGAAGTGAGTCGGGAGAAGAGCCGAAACATCTGTTTTATCAAGAAGGGCCTTCAGGGACGTTCTTCGCTCTTGTTCCGATGGAGAAACACTCTTCAGTTAACCGATGCTAGAGAAGAGGCGAAGCTATCAATCAAATCTAATCACGCCGCGCCGCGTCCCGACTAAGCAGATTAGCTGTGTCACATTGAATGAACAGTGAGGGTGTTGTTTTCAGAACCTTGACTTTGAGCGTTGGTCATTTTGTCATTGATATTTATATAAGAGAGAAATGCCCAAAACAAATATGCAAAGCTCTCAGGGGCTTTTTTTGACAACTGACCTCTTCTGACTGAGGGAATAATGACTGAGAAGTGAAGGCAGAAGTAGTACCACGTTGTAATGTCAACAACCCGTCAGCTACTGTACCAACAGTGTGTCCAGAATCTCTCCCCAAATCTTTAACCGAGTCATGTTGGGGCCTAAACTTAACCACAAGGTCATATGCATTGTTTTGGAAAGGAATGACAAATTCTCTTTTTTATCTTTTCAGCTGGAAGAGCGTGACAAGCAAATGTGGGCTGTGGCATCCATGGGGGGGCATACAAATAATAACACAACACATTATCATGTGCTTCTTGTTGCGTCGTCTTCTTTTTGTGTGCGAGCTCAGCTCCCACAGCTTACTGCCAGACTTTGTTATGTGTCTCAGCCCGTGTTCCACCGCATGAGCTCAATGTGCAGGACACACTACTCGGGGAAGTATTTTGCAGGAAAATTTGAGGAAAGGTTGCGATTCAAGACAGTCTGGCACTCTGGCACAACAACAGGGACAAATGAACTGAGAGGAATGACCCGCAGGTATCCAGGGAAATAATTCGATGTGATATGCTGTGTTACGATGGTTTGATGGCGTGTGTGGGTAGTGGTGAAGTGAATAGTGCTAAACTGCAGCAAAAAGTGCCTGATGGGGGGCTTTCATTCAGGATCAGAATGAGGAAACATGCCTCACACTGACACAATAATCCTTATTGATGGCTTTAGCTATCTTAAAAGGAGCTATAGCTGAAGCCTGTTCAAGGTTAGTTAGGTTTTCTCACTGGACCGCAGCAAAGCAGGGGCCAGCCCTACAGTATCAACGCAAACGCCTGTCACTGGGTGAGCGAGCGAGTGACGAAGTTACGTCACCGGTCGGTGGACTTGGAGTTCCCCCATTGGTCGTAGCTCTTTCGACAATGGGCCGTGTTTCGCCAGCGACGTCTTTTGCCTTCTGTGGTAAATCGTCTTGATCCACTTCTTCAATAAACACTTGTTTACCTCCCACACATTTGTTTGATCGTATATGTGTTCCAACCCTTTTATTTGTACGGGGGATGACACAAGCCTATGCATGTGTCATAACAGTAGAGTAGTGTGGGTGTCGCTGTGTGGTCGAGTGGCAGAGAGAGAAAGAGAGCGAGAGAGAGAGAGAGAGAGCGCTGGAAACAGACAGCTGTTGGCGATCACAGCTAGAGAGGAGATTAACAGTAAAGTTGTCAAGAAGTAGTAAATGTTCAGTGTTTGCCATGAATAAATGCCGCGGCTCACACGAAGTGAGCATCGGCTTTGGCCCCGGGGGCAAAACCAAAAGCCTCCCCTGTGCCTCCGCCGAACCACGGGCTGCAAGCTGAAGCAGTAACGTTATCTTGCTGTGTTCACTGTTCGACCAACATTTAAACGGCTGCGGGCAAGATTTTAAATTTTCTTGGGATGCAACCTAGGTCTGGTCTGGTAAACAAAGTAACGGTAAGTTGTGAGTCGTCGCAAACGACAGATTGTTGAAAAAATAGCCTGATCATGGTCAATTAAAGGAGTCCCGCGTGATTAGTCTCTTGTAGCGCAACCATGCGATATGCTACTTCAGTGGCAGTCGGGGAACAACCGCAACACAAACGGTCAGGAGAGCATTTCATATCCAGGAACTCCCATAACCCTGTAATAATCTGACCACAATTCATCGCATCGATCCATCAGTGTCCATCTGTGAACTGGCTTCCCACCTAGTCGTGTTAAAACACACGCAGGCTTCGTCTTAGTGGAAGCAGTCTGAAACCAAACCACTTTGGAGCAACATTGTGTGCTGCTGCTTTAATCTGTAGATTAGAGAGACTTTGTCCTTCAATAAAAGGTGTTAATCGCGTTAGTTGATCTAATTAGTACTTGGCAGTTTTACTAATGACAAACACATAGAGCTGAGCAACGAGATCCACATCTATTGTCTACGACCGCAAAACGGTCTTAAATAGGCATTAAAAGTACGGGATTTTGTGCCAGTGGGAAAGCTGTGAATAACACCTTCTAATCATCTGGTGTACAAGCTTAAAGAAGGGGAATGGAGAGAAAGAAGAGAAAAATATATGCCCCACAGGTTGCTGGGTTTTTTTCTTCAAAGGAAGCCAGCTTAGGTTTTGCAGACATGTGGTCATTGGGCCAATTACTGTCTCTGTCTGCCCTCGGAAACTGACGGATTATCGAATAAATTGAAGGTTATTTGAACGTAAATTGCCCCGTTGCTTTTACCCAAGCGGCAGACGAGTGTGTACAGTCAGACCGGAGACCATGTTGTTCCCAAGACTCCTGCATTGCTTTTCCCTTCCCTCACTTTCTGTCAGCGGGGAAAAGAAGCTCTCTTTTTTTTCTGTCTTGTTGTGGGGAAGCTGAAGTCCGAAGGTGTACCACAGACATGTGATCAGCATGCATCTTATCACAGCTGGGCATGTCAGTCACAAATGATGCTCCTCCTTACTTGTTAAAAAGTTTTTGTAATGACCATGCTCTAGCTCCAGCCTCGCAAGAGTGTGAGGATTGGCTGCTTTGCTCTGTTTTCTATCACATATTGAATATCCTGGTGTTGTGGACTGTCGATTGGGCAAAAGCAAGCAATTTGGAGGGGAAACCGCGATGGGCATTATTCACATTTAGTCAGAAATCTAATAATCAATATTGAAAAACCTGATGGTGAGCTGCACCTCTAGCTGCTATTCTCTCAAACATATCGCCAAAGCTGAGTCTGCCCTTTCCGTGCAGATGATTATGATAACCAAATCGTGTTGATGTCGTGTTTTATTGTTGAATTCAAGGTGAGGGGGAAAAAAAGCATCACCACTGCAGACGGCGTGAACTTTTCACTCATATTTAATCGGTGGAAACCAAGGCGATGGATGAGGATGGGGAGAGAGCTTCAGTCAGAAGTGTTGATATCCTAACAAATGCAGCCTCTTATTTTGGCTTATAGTAATTATGATGACATAATTAAAACGGTATTAGCATGTGCTCATTAGTTGCACTAAGCTGCTCATTACTTGGGTAAGTGCCACATTTCTGCACAGATGTTTGGGCAGCAGCCATCTCTCCACAATGTCTCAGCTTTCTCAATCCATTTGAAAAAAAAAGAGGGACAAAACAGCAGCACTTAATGAAGCGAGAAGTCGAGACAGACGGAATGAAAATGAATGGTGCAGTTTCAAAACGTCTCTCTCTCTCTCTCTCTGCACCCAACCGCCCGTCGACGAGTGTGTGTGCGTGCACACGCGTAAAATAATAATAACAGTCCTTCACTGAGATATTCAACAACAAAAGTTCCACCGAGAGAAAGGACAATTGTGCGGTTTTTGTGTTGGAGCAGTTGCAGAGTGCTGGAAAGTCAGCGGCGTTTCATCGCATAGTGAGTGACAATTCGGGACACCCACAGTTCTCTTTGAGCACCACCATAGGAAGAAGAACATTTTGGGAAAGAAAAAAATACATTGAAGAGAAGTGTGGGTTTGTGAGGCTGAGCGGTGGATTTAGCTTCCGAGCTCCCACAGTCAGTAAAATGGTGGAGGTGATAGGCAGAGTGGGATGAGATTGTAGGTGCCCAGAGCTGTCAGGAGAGGAGAGAAAGGGATGGGGGGGGGGGAGAGAAACATGATGGAGTCAAAACATGTCAGAGCTGTGAAGGTGGACGACATGAGGGAGATGAGGGGGAGGCCACAGAAAACAGAATCATCACATTTGTGCCCTTTAATTAAAGTCGGTTTGGGATTTGGGGCAATAAAGTTGCTTCAATAACAACAGGGACGTCACCTGGCAGATAATGAGCTGCTGTTCAGCTTCAACTGGAAGAGACAGACACGTCGACTGATTAAGAGTACGGCTCCATCTCTCCCTCGTCATAAAGGTGAGAGCTTTACTGTCTCCCTCCTCCCTCCTTGATTTTCAGAGGCACCAGCACTCCCTCCTGCAGCAAGCTATTTGTTTTTGCTTTCTATATATATATATATATATATATATATATATATATATATATATATATATATATATATATATATATATATATATATATTATTCTCGAGTCTAGAGATGGAGAGAACCTCTCAGTGGGAATTCAAGATGCAAATGAATGCAAATGAAAAGAGAAAGAGATTATCAGTTATTATTTGGAGGAAAATAGGGCAAAAGTGCCACTCTGAACCACTGGAGATGCCAGTTTGCAGAGCAGGAATAAACCGGTAAAGATCTTTTTGGGGGAGATCTTCTAGAAATCCAACACACTCACAGATGCGCAAAAGGAGACACATCAGCCCACATTGCCGTCGTAAGGACTGCGCTCAAGTAATAATATTCATGATTTGCGGAATTTTTAAGCGACACGGTCCCTCCACTGGCTTACCCATGTTGTCTCATCGGTCCGTTCCCCTCCGTCCTCCGTGGCGCAATCCGCCGCACAGATCACGACTTCCACCGCGTCGCCTTCCCTTTCCTTTTGCTTCCGCACCTGGAGAAACCCCCTCCGAAATCTGCGCGTCTCTCACGCGAGGGGTGACTCACCTGCCTTCATTTGAAGAAAGAAATAAAAGCAACTGTCTCTCGATTATAAGAATACCAAAAAAAGGAAAAACCTTTGAAAGTTTGCGCCCATGCTCCTTGACGCAGGGCAACTTTCCAGACCGGTCACTCACAAATATCCATCAAGTGCCAAGTCGGATGCCAAACACACGGCTGCACGGGGTTTTCTTCTCTTTTTTTCCTGATGCATACAGAGTCTTGGAACAGGTGCCTTGCTAAGATTATTTTTTTTGTTCGAATCAAAATGATAACGTCACACAAAAGTTACGAGGCGGACACGAGGTGGATCTCGCGCCGTGGATCGCCGGCGGAGGCAGGTGTCCTCTGCGCAAACATCCAGTGGAGCGGAAGAGACGCCGAGGCTGCGTTCACGGTCTGACACTGGCACCGTCCGGGGCTCCTGTGCTGCGCCGCGCCGCGCCGCGCTGTGCATTGGAGAGCAGGTCTGCGTGTGCGCGCGCCCCGGCTGCGTGGGGGACGTGGTGCGCGCGTTTGCAGAAGCGCGCATGTGGGAGAGAAAAGGAGAAGAAGAAGAAAAAAGGGAGAAAGCATTCAATGCAGTGTTTAACAGCTGCAGAATTTTATTTTTTTTGGTCAGATGTGAGATTTTGATGGGTTTTGTTTCGTGTGGATCTGTCTTTTATTTACATTTTTTTACCGTCTCCATCAACAGCAACACACACAAACCAATGCAGGCGCCGTGTCCCCCCTTGTTGTACCATGCTTCCCCTATTTAAGACCATAATGCAGGTGTTGTGGAGCATATGCTGATGGCTCTATGTGGGCATCATTATAGTGTGAGTGGGTAGCCGGGCGATCCCACATCTTGTTGCATAATTATTGCGGATGGAAAGGCTAAATGCAAGAGTGCTGTTGGAGCTGGATACTGCTGGACATGCTTTCCAAGACATACAACAACAAAACTGATACCATAAAGCATTTCTCCCTCAGTGGGAAGCATGTCATTGTGGTTGTTTCAAGCCCCAATTGTTCTTTTGATTGTTGTATGTATTAAATAAAAGCCGTAGTTCCGTCTCTTTTCTTTAGCAATAATAAAAGTGTTTGTGAATACGTAATGTTGGACTTGCTAACCTTAAAGATAGTGATGCTTTGCTATAATTGACCTATTTATATGCACACCTACCTGCTTGACTGCATTCTATTATCCATTGCTACCCTGATTGCAATTGCCTGGCAGCCTTGGTAAATCCGTGAGCTGTCACTTGTCCCATTTTTTTAAAGCCTTTAAAAAAAAAAATTGCAAAGCAGTATGCCTTGGTGTTGTGTGTGTTTACGACTAATTGATCACAAAGTGAGGTTCAAGTCTAATCCTTCTCTTTATTTGTTCCCATCACAGCTTTGGATCCTCAGAGCACCTGTTTATTTTGTTTTTATTTGTATAATATATACCTGCTTTCATGAACTTCTCAGGCTCTCCTGGCATTTTTTCCTCACTAGCAAAGGTCCGACGGCATTCCAGTGACATTTCTCTCTAATTTGAAATACTCACTTGAAGTTATACGCGCCACAGACCATAACACTCTCAAATATTTGATTTAGCTCCCCCTCTTCTTCAATCGCGTCGCATTGTGATTCATTCCAAGGATGGTGTTTAGTCTCCCGATTGGTATTCACTTCTGATGATTCAGACACGAGAGATGGAAAAAGGACAATTAATGAATTTAATAAAACTGTGCCCATTATAAGACATGGCTCCAGCCAGACTTAGGCTAGTCTTGGCACACCATTGAGTGAAAGTTTTATGGTGATGTGAAATTCAGAGTACTTCCGTCAGGCTTTGAGTTTTGCACTGAGAATAAAACGTGGAGGCTGTAATCGCTGCACATTAAAAACCTGTGGCTCTGGGATGAGACGTTCAGCAATCAAGCATCAGGCGCTCCCGTGTCCACGATCTGTAATTATAATTCATTTCATGAATGCTTTGTGAAGGTTCGAGCCACTCATCGGAAGGCAGATTGATTCAAATAAAAGAAGGGTCCGTGCCTTTCGACTTCAATCTCGACTCTGCAAATTTACAAAATCGGTGTGCACGTGTGACAGCAGGAAAAAATAACAAGGAGAACTGAGGAGACGTGATACGAACTGAGCCACAGAGATGCAAAACCCACCGTTCCAACCTAGTTTTTTGGCCTTTTTTTATTTTTCGTTCCTGCTGCGGGCAAAACTGCTGCAGTATCCGCCCGTGTGTAGCCAAACTGACATTGTCACAATCATCTTTTATACGGCTCAGAGCTCTTTTAGCCGTCAGACCTGTTCTGTTTCTTCTGGCCGGTCACTTACTAATGACGACGCCTCTTTATTTTTGGGATGGATGTTTCCTAACAAGCCCTCACTCCTCCAGGTGTGTGAGGGATTCTGCCCCTCAGCCTTTCGGGTGCTATTTCATTTTTATTGTGAAGCGCCCCGGCTCCTGGTTGCATTATCCAGAATGTTGCACATATATATACAGTGATAACGATAACATTTAGTGCAGCGTAGCTCAGGCAGCCAAGACGCTTTGGACGAGGAGCGACAAGAGCCGGGAAATGAATGTAACAATCACACGGAGCTGCCCGTGGAGGTCTGGCGGCGGCCCCCGTTGCCTGGAGCCACTGTCATAAGGAGGCAGGGCCCGTAAATCAGCAGCGCTATTGGTATCCCTCTCCTTTGCTTCTACGCCTACTCCACCTTGATCACAGATGGGGCTTTGATGCCGGTGGTGAGGAAGAGGAGGAGGAGGAGTGTCGAACTGCGACAAACTTCGGTGTCAGCAAAGAGGTGTCAGGTGAATACAAGGAGGATGAGGAGGAAGGGCCCCACGACAGAGGGAGGGGAACTGAGACGACATAGTGGAAAGGATAGGTGACGCCAATCTGATGAGGCAGGGCTTGTAATCTTCTTTAATGCTACACATAAGGTCTGTAAGGAAAACACATTGATTGGTATGCAGCCATGTGAGACTGTCCTCCCAACAAAGTCATGAAATCCTCAGAAACAACATTTTCCTCCAGCAGCCGTCGTGATTATGACCCTTGACCTTTGGGAGTAAAGGAGGCAGTGCTGTCACGTTGTCACGGAGCTGTGGTTTAAGTTTGCTGAGGTGTCGACCCAAAAGGTACACGGTTTGGGAAAAATGTTTGGGTTAGAGGAACCTCCGTTACTGTGGTTACAATAATTGTGAATGTGATTCAGGTCGTTGATTGTCAGCGTGAAGCAGAAAATAAACGGCACTCTCCTTCTGCAGAGTTAGGCTTGATCAGAAATCTGTCGGGCAGTTACCAAAAACATATTATTTTTGTTATTTGATTTGAAGAACTTGCTGTGAGGAATGTATTGACAAAGAAAAAGGTGAAATAATCGCTTTTGGCCACAAAGAAGAATCTCAGTGTTCTCCGAGAGTCCGTGACACTAACATGTAGAAATGATGCCAGAAATCGCATTAAAGTTTTGGACTCTGACCTATAAAAAAAACAGAATGCTGCTGCCAGAGTTCTCACTGAAACCAAGGAAGTGGAGCACGTGACTCCGGCCCTTGAATCACTGGCGTCCTGTGTGTGAGAGGAAAGACTCCAAAATCCTATTACTTGTCTTTAAAGAATAAAATAGCCTCAGGCCGTAATACCAGGCATACAAACTCAGTGGTGAACCCACCTATTAATGGTGCAATTTGGTGCATGACTTAACCCCGGCAAAGGCACCAGTTTATGCATGAAAAGTAGAAAATACAACACGCATGGATGCACATTGTATCTTAATCAATTTTAAAAAGGCAAGCAGAATCTACATCAGTCAAAGAAAAAGTTAAATATCTTGTCCCATATTAACATATGTGACTGTACACTGTTAATCTTTACTAATACGCCATAAGTGTCAATGAGAGACACAATCCTCCTCCTGGGGACTGATGTAGCGCGTTGCCCAAACTATTTTTATTATAAACAGAAGGAACATTTCATTCATACAACATTCTTTTGTTTTATACGAACGCTGAACAAAAAATTTCAGAAAGTCACAATAAACTATAAAACTAAAAAGCATCTCTTTATGTTATGAAATGGAAAATACTATTACTTACTGCCTAAAATGCAATATTTAATTATCACTAATGCAAACATTTTATTGAAAAGAATTATTTTGGGATTCACGTTTTGCTTTTTTTCTGCCTCCACGCGTCATATTTTAAAAAGCAACCAGAGGCCAAGAATGATTTGCCAAATTCTCAAAAAGTACTTAATGTTGAGCCCTGCCGGTAAACGGCAAACACATAGGAGTCCTTTGTGTCTGAATGGCTGTGTACTTGACCGGCCTTGTATGCATTGAAAATAAGGAAACTGTTTCCGAGAAAGGTTTTCTTTGTGCGGTGAGTAACACACACAAAACCTTTTCATCTCCATTGTATTGGGGTACATTTATAAACTTATATAAATCTGCTTTTATTCATATAGCTAATATACCTGGACAATTTAACACAGACTCAACTGAGAAAAGGATCTTGTGTCTGAGCATGCATAAATAATTCATTAAACCAGGGCTGGAAAACATTGTGTGCCACCATTGACACACTTCACCAATGGTAGTTTGAAGAGTTTTTCCTTTTTCCACGGTGACCCGGCCCTACTCGACCTCTGATTGGCTGATCCTCGTTGCCTTCTTCACAGAATTTGTCAAGTTTCTTACTGATGAACAAGATTGGTGGAAGGTTGAAAGGGTTAATGATAATGCAAGTCAGAGGAAAAAGACAGCAAACCTTCTTGTATAGTTCCCTCACATATAATTATGAGGTTATGGGAGAAAAGTTTTCTTTGTAGTTTTTTGCATGTAGATGGAATACAATTACAGATCTGTTAGCAATTTAAAAAAGTGATGTGGTTTCATGATGAAACTTAATGTTAACCTTTATGTTCACACTGTATGGGCACACTGAGGACATTTTAAAAATACATTTACTTACATAACTTGCTTCACATGTTCTAATATTGTCTGTGACTTGACATTTCCAAATATGTGTGAGGATTTAAGACAGGATTGGGATGAAGGAATTGGCTAATGGCTTTATTTTTATTGAGATTGCCTTCATAGTCCACCCCCTACAGGTGTGTATGATGAAATTATCTCACAACTTGTGTGAAAGTTTCTGCTCCATCATTATGCATAATGCAATTCCCCATGTTCTTATTTTAAAGTACAAAAAGCTGCAAGAAGAACGGCAAGAAATGGCAAGAAGAAGAGCTTTCTCTCATGACATATTTCTTTAAGGATTAAAGTTGATCAAACTTCTCAACATCAGGGCTCCGTGGTTGCGCTGTGATTAGGGTGAGGATCCGTTCGTGAGTCGGTTGTTGAATCGGTTGCAAGTTTAAGTCAGGGGTAAAAACTTTTTGTCATATCTATGACAAGAAAAAGAATAACAAATGTCAAATGTCTCAACTGGGCAGCCATCTTTCTTCATCACTACACCCCTGCTGGTGTGAATCATTGCAGTCAGAACATTGTCATGGGAGTCTGAAGAGGAGAAGAATGAGCAACATTTTGATATTTAATGCAGAACCCAGTCTTTAAACTTGTGTTCTATTGTTCAATTTGTGTTGAAATGTATTGGCGATTTAAAATAGATTTCTAGGCCTTGAATAGTTGTGTATTATTTTCCATAAGTAAATCCAGAAAATGCAGATCAGAAAACATGATGTATATCTTTTTAACTCAGCAAAAAGGAGATAGATTGAAGGACGTGTTGCAGCTCTTTGAAGCATGGAACAGTTGCTGTCAGTGTCATATAATCAAAGCGCAAAGGCTCGTTTCTAGGCGCCATGTTTCCCGCCGGAGCGAGTTCTGTTCAAGAGGCAGAGATAAGAGCGTCTCTGCATGGAGCGCATAATGCTGTGCAGCCACCACACATGGTGTGATCGCTGACATGCCCCCTTCAGTTCATCAACCAGTTGACTCACTACGTGTATTAATATCATAGATGTATGGAGAGAACTGGATGCATCGTTGGAGGCGGCACTCGGTCCTAATGAAAGTTGAATTCCATGTATAAAATTTAGATGAATATTGTGTGCGTTTGCTTTCTTTTTTTAAACCCCTCTTCTCAACCAAAGGTCCAACCCTGGTTACTGGGCTCATTTACATGAATGGAGGAAGGAAAATAACTTCTGGATTTGGACGGTTTACGAACTGTTTACGGACCGTTTACGAACTGTTTACGAACTGTTTACGGACGGTTTACGAACTGTTTACGGACCGTTTACGAACTGTTTACGAACTGTTTACGGACGGTTTACGAACTGTTTACGGACCGTTTACGAACTGTTTACGAACTGTTTACGGACCGTTTACGAACTGTTTACGAACTGTTTACGAACTGTTTACGGACGGTTTACGAACTGTTTACGAACTGTTTACGGACGGTTTACGAACGGTTTACGAACTGTTTACGGACTGTTTACAAACTGTTTACGAACTGTTTACGGACTGTTTACGGACCGTTTACGAACGGTTTACGAACGGTTTACGGACGGTTTACAAACTGTTTACGAACTGTTTATGGACCGTTTACGGACCGTTTACGAACTGTTTATGGACCGTTTACGAACTGTTTATAAACTGTTTACGGAAGGTTTACGGACTGTTTACGGACTGTTTACGAACTGTTTATGGACCGTTTACGGACCGTTTACGAACTGTTTATGGACCGTTTACGAACTGTTTATAAACTGTTTACGGAAGGTTTACGGACTGTTTACGAACTGTTTACGAACTGTTTATGGACCGTTTACGAACTGTTTACGAACTGTTTACGAACTGTTTATGGACCGTTTACGAACTGTTTACGAACTGTTTAGGAACTGTTTACGGAAGGTTTACGGACTGTTTACGAAATGTTTACGAACTGTTTATGGACCGTTTACGGACCGTTTACGAACTATTTATGGACCGTTTACGAACCGTTTATAAACTGTTTACGGAAGGTTTACGAACTGTTTACGAACTGTTTATGGACCGTTTACGAACTGTTTATAAACTGTTTACGGAAGGTTTACGGACTGTTTACGAACTGTTTACGAACTGTTTATGGACCGTTTACGAACTGTTTAGGAACTGTTTACGAACTGTTTATGGACCGTTTACGAACTGTTTACGAACTGTTTACGGACTGTTTACGGACCTGGATTCAACCAAAGCCTGCCCCAACGTGATTGGTCACTATGACTACAAACGACGACCAGAGTGCTTCTGAAGCTTTTAATGTTGCCTCCAGATTCTGCATGTGAATCCAGAGACTGTTTGGAGACATAAGTACTTCCCTGCTCCCAGAGTTTTTCACAGCCAATCAGTTTCTTTCCAGTTCCGAAATCTTTCTTCTCTCCTGCCAGTCAGCTCCCTGCATGTTCACCTCCCTAATGAGCTTCTCTACCCATCTCTCCATATCTGCCCTTAATCCCTTTTTTTGTGTATTTTGTACTTTGTGCTGTGGACAACTTGGAGGTCGTCATTTTTTCCAGTTGAAATTGTCCAACTTCCATCCTCCAAGAGTTTTAGGTCCATGACCCCAAACGTGAACAAAACCATGGACTGTGACAAACAGTTGAACTCTCAGCAAAGCAGCCTCCACATTGTTTACTTTTTGCTGAATAACTTTTGTGCAGGGAAGATAACTTTCAGAGATTGTTTACCATAACTACCTAATAACACTACAACATACTTTGACATACATTTAAAAACAGGACTGATTTTACTATATGGTGTGTATTATTTCAATGGAATACAGGCAAATATAGTTCATGTTGCCGTTTTGTTGATGTTTTTTTTCTATTTACAATTATTGGGGCGAAGTCGGAGCAAATGGGTTTTACACTGATCTTACAAGTTTTTAATTTCAATCTTTGCTGGATCCTCCATTTGGGTCCACCTGCTCCATCACAATGTATCAAAGACTCTAATGACTTACAATACAATTATTGGCTCAACATTGTTGTTGATTGATCTTCTGTCAATGGATAAATCAGTCTCAGCACAACACAAATGAAGGAAACATGACATTTAAAACGCCCAAAGACATGTCTTCTGAGAAACAACGCTATTATTTTGGGCAGTTTTCATTGGAAAATGGTCGACGGAGAGGTCTGCGGATTATCACATTGTCATGAGTCTTAACTGGTTGCCTGGCAACACTGTGAATAAGATTCCAGGAAGTATTTGAGACTGATTGGCAATAAATAGTAGCACCAAGTCTCTCCTTGAAACACAGGCGTGTACAGGTTTAACAACTTCACAGGTGTTTTTAGTGTTGCTCATCTTTTGAATGAATTTAGATCGCTGTTTCCAGTCTTTTGAATACACCAGGCTAATGATGCTCTGCATTTTTTTTAACTACTCTTTTTAAGAAACAATTAATTGAGCTTTAGGGCTAATTTCCTTACTCAAAGTCTTCAATTAAAGTTATTTGGTCCCCATAGTTGCTCTGTGTCTCAAGTCCAGCATGTAAAATTTCAGGGGCACTATGAGCAGAAATGTTATGTAATATTAATAACTATGTTTTGATTAGTGTATAACCACCCTTAAACTATAAGAATGGTGCTTTTGTTGGCTTCTAATGAGCCCTCCATTTCTACATAGGGAGAGGGTCTTTTTCACGGAGTCTGCCATGTTTCCTAAATCAGCCCAGATCGGACAAACCAAGTATTGGCTCTGAAGATGATTTTCAGTTTTTTTACGTTACTTGAGGGGCACCGTAAGTTCTCCGGCATGCTCGTGAAACTGACGTGAGCCGCCGAGTGCCAAACAGCTTTAACCAACATCTGAATTTGGAGCTCCTCTATTATTCCTGTAACGATGGCCTCTGAGCGAGGCGAAAGTCGTGAAAGGTACTACGGAGTTTTTCGTGGTTTTGCACTCCGCAGCTCACACCACCGCAGTCTCACAAACGGAGGGGTGTTTGCCACTAAATCCGACACAAGGGCCACCAGCAGGTACCTCGGCTTTGTCATATGTCTTACATTATGAAATAAAACAGCTGCTATGCAGCTTCGACCTGCATATAATTGGTTTTCAATTATGGCCCTCGAGACGCAGAATCCTGCTGATTTTCTCTCCTACTAGGTTGATGATTACATCAATCAGGTTTCCAGAACAAAATCACACTCCTTTTTGCTGGCTGACATTTAAAGGCAGCAGTTGGAATCCACAGCTCCTCTTCAGTCTCCCAAGATACATTTGAAGTTGCCAAAGTCACTGACCTTTGTCACATTAAGCAACACAAATCAAAGGGCCTTAATAATGACATTGCCGTTGTACAGCCTAAATCAATAAATTATTTGAATTACTCATTGTTCAACAAATTTTGGCACTTACTGTGAAATGGTATCATGTTTATTAATATAAAAAGGACAAAAGGATAATCTCTAATTCCACTGCATGATCCTAAACTCCCCTGTTGCACCTTCATTTTTTAATTGACTGCTGAGAATGACATGAATCATGACATCTCATGATTTATGGGAGAACTGCAGCAAAAATCAATAGCAGCTCACATCAAAGCTTATTGAAGCTCTGCAAGGAGACGTTGCACAGCACCGAGGTGGTCGCTGGTGTCTCACTCCCCATGTTGTGTGTAATGGACTTACAGACAGGAAGTTCCATTAACTCATATTGTCCCAAAAGGAGAAGTGATGTCTAAGCAGTGATATGTCTGCTGTTTTTCTGTAACACAAGTCATTTTTTGTCATTTTGTACAAGCTTACAAATACAGGATGCAATTTATTTTCTTATTCCGCCATTCACTAATGTTCTTGTCCCTCCCGTTGGGAACAGCATGTCCTAAATAGGACAAAGGAAATGAAACTCAGATAATGGTTAGAACATACAGTGGGAGGTTAATAATATAATACAATATAATTAACAGGATAGAGGAGTTTTGATGGCGCATCCAGATGAATATTCACTAAAAAAATGTTTGAATCGCTCATTCATGAATATAAATGGAGAAATGCTACTGAGGATGTCAGACAAAGTCAAACACAAAAATGTCAGACACAAAATTAAAACTTCGGCTAGTATATTAAAATGATGAACCTCTTGTTGCTAAATTGCAACTGAGATAATGGATGGCAAGATTTAGGTAAAGGGAGCAACAAATGCATACAAGAAGGCCTGAGAGGAAAGAGAGAGAAAACGATTCCCGTGAACCATTTTTTAAGTCTGATCTAAATTGTAAACAGGTGAAAAAAGGTTTTGCCAGCACAATCAATAATTAATTAAGTTCACATTTTTTTTCATCAGTGAGTCAGGTAGGGGGTAAAAAAAGTATTTGCAGGTTATTGTGTTGTTGTTTTTTGCCTGAATCATTTCCATCTGTGATAATGGGTGTGTTTGTTGTTTTTAAATGCCACTGGTAATCTCATATTATAAAGTCAGACAGATTATCTGAGCAAAAAGCTTTTCCCAAGTCATAAACACAGGAAAGACAGCAATTTAGGTCACTTAGAAATTGGACCGCCATAATTGCTCTTTTCTCACTTGTATCTCAAAGCTTCCATAAATACAGTAAGATGAAGAGAATAAAATATAATACTTTATTAAGGCTGGACTCTCTGATTAACACATGTTTTAGAATGTCAGAGTTGATATCAAAAGTTGAAAAGATTTGAACAATTGCGGTTGCATAATCTTAGAGACATGTCATGTTCTTGTAAATCACTTAAGAAGTACAAGCTGAGGCTTCAGGCCTAATCTCTCTCTTAACTAGACTAAACAGTACATGTTAGATTTGACATAAATTGTGAGCGCGCATATCAATTATTCAACATTATACACAGAGGTCGGTGAAGCGGATAAGGTCACATTATCATAATAACCACCACTCATCCTATCCAGTGAAGTTTTATCAATACACAACACTGACAGCCAAAATGGTTTCGGTGCTTGATCACAAATTAGTGTGTAATGCAATTTCTCAAAGCAAACATATGGATACATATCTCGGTGATCACTGGCGACTTTCCCACCGCCGTGGCTGCTGGGAAAGGACCCTTCCCTTCCAGCCTCTGCCGGAGGACTCCCACCGGACCAGACAGCCAGCTCTCAAGAGGCAAAGTGACTGAAAGTGCTGCCCGATCAGTTGGACAGGCAGGTAAATCGATCACGGCCGACAAGCCTCTCCAGGGCTGCATGGGGGGCGGGGACAGCGCCTGTGGAGCGGCAGTGTGTGGTTGCCCCCGTTTAAAAAAAATGGGGCCCGGAGAGTGTAGTCCAATTATCCGTGTATCCCACTGCTCGGCCTCGCGGGGGCCCGAAAGGAGGCTTCAACCGAATGTCGAACCTCAGATCATATATATATATATATATATATATATATATATATATATATATATATATATATATATATATATATAACAATATATATATTATTATTGCAAAGTTAAAAAAATGTAACTGATTAATCGCATGATTTTTCTGAATGAAGTAAAAACTTTTATTTTAAAGTAATGTTATCAGAACAATATAACAGGCACTCTGGAGCAACAGCAAGTTAACAACAGTATATAAATCAAAAATATATGTCAGGGAAGAAAAAAATAATGTATTTAATTTTTTAATGCTTCTATATGACTGTTCATTCAATTCAATATTGTATTCATTTTAAGATGTTATAGACTATTTTATTCCAATGTAAAACAGCTTAATATCATGCTGAAGAAGAAACATTTGTCTTTTATCAGGGAACAACATAAACATAAAACATAAAAGTCTGTTCAGTAGTAAGGGTCCCTGTGAGGGACAAGCCACTCCTTCTTTTGTCATGTTCAGTTTGTTGCTGACCTTAAAGATGTATGTTAAAGACCAGCAATTGATTAACTTTATACAAAAGCAATCAGTGCTTTTGATCTTGTTCAGTTCAGTTTTTCTTACTCAGTGAGAAAAGTCCAGTCTGTGTTGGCTTGAAAAAGTGCACTGAAGTCTGGTTGAATGAGGTGGAGATGTGAAGGACAGCTGACAGGTATCTCAGCGGCGGCTTTGCCCATGCGCGATTAATGTTCAATCTGGATTTGGATACTGCAGCGCGAGGCTCCTGTGAGAGCTCTGTGCTCGTTGAGGACAGAAACTACAGAACAAGACGTGCTTCAGTTTGATGGCAACAAGCCGGTCGCTGAGGCTGCGGAAGCGCGCGCGCACATACGTAAATCGCCTTCAAAGTAAAAGCAGTGCCGTTGTATTGCATTTATGACGTGTATTTATTTCTTTTTTCTTTTTTGATTGACCTCACGCAGGCCGGACTGGGAGAGCCGTACGATGCCCAGGTCTGAACTATGCCGTCTGGGAGAGATTTAAAGTGCAGCACCTGTGTGCGGCAGCATTAAGCCCCCCACAATGCCAAAAAAAAACAAAACAAGTTAACGATGATCAAATAATTAACGCCGTTAATAGTTTGCTGCGTTAACTCGAAGCTGGTGAGACAATGGGAAATCCCCACCAGCTTAAACTGAGATAAGGAAGAGTATGTACAAAGCTCCAAAAGATTTTAATTCGCATTCAAGCATAAATGTCAGCTAACTCACCACTACCCCCATGGCAGCTGGTGGACCCTTGTTTAAAATGTGGCCTGGCTACAGCTCTGCCTCTGGCAGTCAAAATGTATGGAACAAACCGATGTTGGTATTTATAGGCACTCAAGAAATGTCTGCCAATGTACAATCATTCCAGTGCAATGAGGGTGTGTGATGATTGTCGACTTTGATACCGGACCTTTGGACTCTTTAAAGCGCCATCACTGGCTTTCTGAAAGCACAGAGCGGAAAAAGGACAAGTAAATATCTTAGACAGAGTGACTGCAAAGAAACACGTGAGAGCCACACAAAAAGCTGTTGGCACTGTTGACAAAAGAAGAAACATAGTAGCTGATACTCTCAGGAGATGGGAAAGCTTGTCAGATCAAAGCCTCTTAGCACTGTTTAGTGAGAGTTTTCTGCCCTTTTGAGTTTCAGTGCTGGCAATTTACACATGACATCTATTGCTTCTGTCCATCCGGGGAGAGGGATCCTCCTCTGTTGCTCTCCCGAAGGTTTCTTCCCTTTTTTCCCTGTGAACGTTTTTTTTTCTATTTTTTGGTTTTTAGTTTTTCCAGATCCGATATGAAGTCCCAAGACATTGATGTCATTAGGTGTACAGATTTGATAGATTGTAAAGCCCTCTGAGGATAATTTGTGATTTTGGGCTATAGAAAATAAACTGAATTGAATTGAATTTATTTTGGTTGGGCACTTACTTGCGATGCTAGTTTCACTTTCAGCCCCTACCATAGTCCTATACATGTGTATACTTTTCTTCACAGAAACCACTGTCAATCAAAGCTCAGTTTTGGGGGAAGTAAGGAGACACGGGACAAGATGAGGAGAACCAGAGGAAACAGAAAGAGAGAAGGCGATGGAGACGAGAGAGGAAGAGCAGTTCTGCCAAATGTGCCCAGGGTAAGGAGGAGGGATGGAGAAAAAGACGGGCAGAGAACACAGAGGGTGAGATTTCCTTTTTCTTGACCACTATAATATAAAAACATTGTCAACATTCATTGTCAGATGTTATACATATTTTTAGACTCTTCAGAATATCCAGAGTGCAGTTTTGATCACGCATTGCAACATTTGACCTTATGAATGTATCCTCATGTATTATTGCTTTGCAGATTATTTATGCTACTGGCTACTGACATCATTTGAAGCTATTGTTATTCATCTTTTGCTCGAAATATTTTTTTAAAGCAACATATTTGTATCCCAGAAATAAAAAATAAAAAAGAATTTGAATATATGCATTGTAGTTGATGCATACAATGCTTTTGGTGTACTGAAATATAGCATATATGTTGGCCAATCATATGTCCTGTTTATTGCATGCACAATGCTTACTACTATATGGTAAATGTCAGGTTATGGTTATAGGATGCTTTTCATTCCTTCAGAATAAATTCACCAGTGACATCTCCTGTCATAGTTGGTTGGCAGATATTCAGAGATCGCTGAGGTGATTTCTTTTTGAATGTGTTGAGGATAAAAAATCAAGGACTTCCTTTTCAACGGACTGATAAAAGGAGAACCTCTCACTTTGTGTACTTTATTTGGAGCTGGAGAGGAAGTTTCAGTTTTTCAATTTGTACCATTTCATACAGGATAATCTTAATAGAATCTTCAGTGTGTGTGTGTGTGTGTGTGTGTGTGTGTGTGTGTGTGTGTGTGTGTGTGTGTGTGTGTGTGTGTGTGTTTGAACGAGCCGAGACAGAGAGGAACACGGTGAAAGACAAAGAGAAAAGAAGCAATTCCTCATCAATCTAGCAGACAGTCATCAATGTACATTTGTACGGCTCTCTTGCAGCAAACAGTCTAAGTGTAGTTAAGCTATAAAGCGGTTGGATGGAACGGCTGCCTTGGCCGTTTGAATTCAGGTCAGCGAGATAGCTATCGGCTTTGCTGTCTGCCTTGTATTGAGAAACAATATGCGAGAGGGTCATCTAACGGTTAAAAATATCAAAGTTTCAAACGTTAATAACAGGATGCATGACAGTGTTCACGTGCAGCGGGAGACTCAAACGCTCAGGGCCGCTTCCTATTCTGCACAGTCTGTCTCTAAATGGGAGTCCCACTCATGATGTACAGGCAAAAGCTGCAGATTTGGTTGCTAGGTTGCAGAGTCATGAGCGTGTGCAGAGCCACACATTAGAAGGGAACCAGCAACCGAGCAGCAGCAAAGAGTAATGTACTCGGTGTTGTTTTCCTCAGTCCACACACAAACACTGTCCACCTTTATTAGACTGAATAGAGGCCAATTTTCTACACTTTGTTGTCCACATGTTTGCTTTATGTTCTTTAGGTTTACTGGAGAAACTGCCAAAGAGAATGAAATCAGGTGTTTTCTTCGCAGCACTAACTCAACTTGGCAACTTAAGACAGGCCAAACATTTATGTACATAACTTCTATCCTGCAATCAACAATCAGGTCCACAGGGTGTCTGCAAGCAGGAACCACACTGGTCCCCCATGCCAGCGCCACACCTTCGCCTCCTACTGCATGTCAGCACCACAGATGTGTCAGACTTGAGCAGAAAACCAGGAGAGGTCTTTTCTTCATGGTTGAAGTGGGCATGTACAATAACACTCTGCTCGCATGTTCCATTCATCTTAACGGGATCTTCCATTTAAGGGATTTAGTTAACCATGGAAACGAACAAAGTCGATTAAAGCCTCTGTACCTACATGTATGAGTGGGATGTGGAGAAGAATGCAACACATGTTTCAGACTCCGCATGTGCCCATGTCTGGGGGGGGAATAAGAAAAAAAAGGAAGCATCAAACCTTTTGAGCTCTCAGTGGGAAGCTTCACCAGGTGGTTGTAAACCCGCCGCTTATGAATTATGTTTGGATGTAGACTATCTTTCACAATAAAGGAAAAAATCAATACAAATGTGTCAAGTACAAAAGTAAATAATTCAATGGTCAAATGGCCTAAAGTGGATTAAGTGAGCGATGCTGAAGCTCTTAAAGCTGCAGGACACTGGGGAAAGTGTTGTGTTGGTGTTGTGTAAGCAGGACCTAGAACTGAGAAGATGTGATTTCCAGGTGGAGACGATTATGTAAATGCACATTTTGTGGCAATATTTCTAAATGCTGACTCTGTCGCCTTCTCCTGCTGCGTGACAACGGTTCTGCTGGCATCAACGCGATGGTTTCCGGTGGCGAGTTATCTCTTCTCTTCACAAACGGCCACTGCAAATTAAGTCCGCTGCTCTTGTGCTTCCCTCTGGGTCGTGAGCGAACACATATCTTTCAGTCCACTCGCCCTTGTAGTTTCTCCACCTTCATTTTCTTGGTATATTGACTGGGTTTGATGCTGCGCTATTTCACACCGTGTATGTCAGCCGAGGCGCCCAACCTCCCAATGTGAACTTGCTATATACCTTCGGGTGAGGTGATGTAATGGCGATGTGTCAGTTCCAAGAACTGAAAACATTTGGTGACCTTCAATTGGGCAGAGTTTTTTACTAAAACTACAGACGTGAATGGCGTGTTTATGTGCGTCTGGAAAGTAACGGAGAACAAAAGCAAAAGGTATTGGCTGCTGAGAAACACTTCCCCCTGCAAGAGGATGGCTGCATTCGAAGAAACCTGGCCATATATGATGAGCTAAATTAGCTTTTGAGCCCCGGCAACATTCTCAAAATGAATTATCCTTATAATGATCATTAAATATGATAATTGGGTATAGATACATTATTCAACTATTAATTTGGAAACAATCTCATAGGTTTAAATACATGATAAAACCACGGCCTCAAGCAGGTTTTACCTCCATAATGGCCTCCTTTTTGCAAAATCTCATTTGCCGGCGCTGCCTGACCGGCTGAACATAACGTCAGTAGCATGGAGTGCATTTTGGATGATTTAGAAAAAGAGCAGTGCACTGAGTCAGAGGGCTTGAGTGTTAGTTTCGGTTTTCACTGATGATCAAAAAAAGTGCATAACTTTGTGTCATCCAGAGAGTCAGGCGCTAATGCACAGCACATGTGCATTAGTGTACAATTATGAAATTCTTTCGAGTAATATTACTTTTTCCTCTCAAAATGGAACACATTCAGATGTGTTGGACATGCTTTGAATGTGCAGAAGGTTTTGAACATTAGCAGAACTCTTGCTGAGACACATATGAGCTATTAAAGTCCAGCGGTTTATACATTTATTAAAACGCACATTTAACAAAAGGCCACTTCGCCTAAAAGGAAAAAAAGAGGAAAGAATAGTAAATCATACATACACATATGTTTACACAGCAGGGATCACATTCAATAAATAGTGGATATACAGGGTTAAAAACATATTTTTAAAGCACTACAGAATGTCTGTTACCGCATTATATTTCATTGCATTTTCATTTTTGTGTTGTCACCTGGCCCCTGAATTGCGTGTTTTCATAAACATAAATGAAGACATTTATGCTGCAAGCGTTGTGCACTCCTAGAATATTTGTTCTCGCAGACACTGTTGACAGGTCAACAAAACCACCAGTGAGTGAATGACTAATGACAATAAGTGTGGGTGCTTTTCCAAGCGCCTTTGTTTGCTGTAATTTATTTCTGTAAAGAGATCAAAATGGATAACAGTCTCCTTAAGTCAGGCTTCACTCATATGCCACTGGACTGGAGCTGCTGGGAGCCATTAAGTCTTTGTTTAGTTGTTTTTCATTGTTGCTTTTGTCTCCCGTTGTGGTACTGAGCCGAGAGCCGGTGACGTTTAAATGTATCTTATAATTTGTGTTTTTCTTGCACTGATGGTCTCAAAATTGTATCTGAATTTCCAGATAATCATTTTAATCTGCATTTCCATCCACAACTGTGATGAAAATACTAGAAGTCAGGCGCATCGAGATAAACAGTTGGTGTCAGTGATTCTCTAGTCAGGTGCCAATAAAACCATCCGAGATCGGATCTTGCTCGCATTGGGATCCGATCACCCCGGCAACATGCCGAGGTGGCCTGGCCCGCATCGGGTTGGGATCTCGGTGCCGTGTGGACGGCATGTTGGCACAGTCCAACAGTTTATCAGGCTGGGACCCGCTGTCTTGTTAAATTACTGCTGATGGAAACGCAGCATTTCTTCATTTTTGATCCATCAAAATGAAAGCCTTTAAATCACAATTTTATTGTGATCAATTTATAAGAAAATGTATTTTGTCACCCTGCCAAACAAGTCTACATACACTGCAGGGAGGAAGAGCATGCAGCAAAAAAATCACGAGGGCCCTTTATGATTTTTTTTTTTTTTACAGGAAATGAAATCTGTATATTCAGCATTTTACAGCGCTCTTCCGACCGCAATATCCAATCACTATAAGATCAGGCAGGTGGCATTGAAGTGTTAAGTGTGGACATGCGTATGCTGAAACAGCTGAGTTCTGATCTGCAACATCCGATCCCAAAAGTCGCATTATAAAGACAAGTGTGAACCAATCCTGAGTAAATATGTCTGACGACAGAAAACTGAGTCCAGTCTATGACTGAAGTCTTTGCTTATGTACATCATCTGTAGTGATGATATTGATTGTGGTGACTTGCCGGAAGTCTTTTCCTGCTCTGGGTCTATGTTGCATGTCTCTAGGCCATTATGGGTCAACTCTTACACAATAGAAGCTCTGATCGAACATTCCCTTTGATGCCTTTGTTGTTGTTGTTGTTGTTGTTGTTGTTGTTGTTGTTTTTCCTTTTCTTTTCATCACAGACATCGCTGTGGCCACCTCAATTCCCAGTTTCCCCAGGTTACAGTTAGTCCCCTGCGTGTGTGCTCCTCCGGCACGGCATATTGATGAACAAACATATACGCACAGCCGCAGTGAATACGCACACATTTGTATGCCGTGCGGTTTCTGCCTGTGTTTGGATTATACCGGCAACCTCAACTTGGTTTCAGTGTTCAAGAGGAGATATTGTGGAGACTCCCCCGAAGGATGGCTGTGCCTAAACATAGCGTCCTTAGCATATCAACTAGAAATGGAAAGGACTGTGAAAGTAGGAATATTTGTGTCTGTGTTTGCGAGCAGCTTGTGGACACCTTTTTATTTTTTATTTATTTCGAGCAAATTCCAATTACTTCTCTTAATACTATCGGCTTAGTTGCTCTCCTGCCATGGCCAACTTGTGGGCCCCATTCTCGGCCAAAATGAGATTAATAAACATAGCATGACTCTCTCCTGTCGTATGGTGTCTTACAAACACATGACAGCTCCCCTTTGCGGTGGCCATTAAAACACTGT
This sequence comes from Taurulus bubalis, assembly GCF_910589615.1. Classification (NCBI taxonomy): domain Eukaryota; kingdom Metazoa; phylum Chordata; class Actinopteri; order Perciformes; family Cottidae; genus Taurulus; species Taurulus bubalis. The sequence continues at coordinate 5,434,640 of NC_136607.1, forward strand.
AATACTGAGCTGTGTATAGTGACCTTCGAAGAAGCACTCAGAGTCTCAAGACAAACAGGGAAATCCACTTTAGAGGCACAAATATGTGACCTTTATCTCATCTGGATGTGCGTGAAAAGTTGTCAGAGACTCCTCCTGACCCACGGGCTCATGTATGAGTGTTATTAAGTGAACCTTTCACTGCCAGAATGGACACATGGACGTGTGAGGGTGGTGACCCTATACTTGAACCATAACCATAACTCTGTTGCCATGCGCAGGTATTGTACAAAAGACGTCATTTTGGAGTAGCCGCCATCGTGTCCACCTGGAATAGAAACATGTTGCAAATCAGTGAGCACGACTACTTTATGATAATATTTGATTTGCAGGAGCTTATCCATCATTGTGATGAAGCACCTTGAAATTGTCAGGCTTTGAAACACACTTTCTTTATGTTTTATTCTTTAATTACAATAAATCTCTCACATTACGTTAAAAGTACACTGTTCACGATATAATAATGTGTATCTCTGTCCTCCACTGGAGTGAACGGCTGATTCCACTCCGCAGCTCTCCTGCGCAGCCTCTCATGTTCACGTGTCCCTGCAGACTACACTTGGGCATTTACCCGCCTTTCATAGGTCAATTCAGTTGAGTCACACAGCAGCCGTGTCAGGCCATCAATGGTTGACCCCCATGTCTCTACCAGAGAACACATACAATGCACTACTTGCCTGAGCGATGGTGGAGTTTCGCCCCAGTGGGGGAGTTGGGCTCCTGCTGGCTCCGTGTGATTGGCACTCAGTGGAGTCCGGTTTTGGCGGTACTGAGCAGTGCCCCTGCAGACCCTATCAAACGCACTTCACTCGGCACAAGCCGCCAACTGACCAGGTTTCCATCCTTTTTTGGATGTCTACGACTCAAGTTTAAGCTTAGAAGAGGTGTGTAAATGAAACGAAAACATTGCTTTGACAGACGCCAATCAGGCGATGATTGTCTCGTATATAGCGGTTACCATTTTGGGGGCAAATGAGTCAGAGAATGAGTCACTGAATTAATTTGCTTACTGATGTTCTGACCAAGTGAATCATTGGTAATCCTGCAAAAAAAAACATATTTGTATGAGGTGTGCAAGGTGATTCTGTTCGTTCACAATCTTTTTTATTTTTTTTACTTGCCTAGTCGCTTTAAAACATGTTGAGATGAATGTGAGTATCCATGTGATGGAGCAATATACTGTACGCCCTTGTTCCAAAAGGGATGTTGTGTTTGTCTATCTTTTCAATGTTTAATGGCATGACTTAAAAGCTAAGAGAATATAAAAAGAAACTGTAGTGTTTCTGTCCCATCCTGGAGACCTTGCATTTTTCACACTTTCCTACAAACTTTAATTGGCGGCAATTTTTTTGTACCATTTCTTTGAACATACATTGGGAGAATACTCTTCATCTTTGTCTGCTTTGAAAACATCTCCTCCTCAGATCTTGGAGCAGCACAGCAAAAAAAAAAGAGAAAAAAAGGACTACACAGCAAACACACGAAAGAATTAGGTGCTAAACAATTGCATAAATATCAATTATGCAGCTCGGACAGATGTTTTCCAGACGGTAACTGATGCTAGCTGTTTGTTGGTGTGTTTCTGATTATAACCAGAGGAAGGAAGCGTGCATACATGATGCTCATTACTCTCAATACCACCCTTTTTTCTATTTTTTCTTGTGCGAGTGTCTGGTGGATGGTGCGACAGCGAGACGGCAGTTAATTGTCAAGTTGTGAACCACCGTGGGCAAACATTCCAGTTAACACTGTGCCCGCAAGACTTCGACTGTCACCTCGACCTGGACTTCCTTTCTCTCGCCGGCGCTCGATGTGATTCATCCATGTTTGCCTGACAGCGCGGCCTCCTGACGGGGGGACCGCGCAGGAGTGACAGCGTCGCCTCCAGGCTCGTGGGTATCAACCATTAATTGCCTTGCATACTGCAGGGGTAAGTGATTCCATTGGCCAGATACTCCGCAGCTTAAAACTCACGCCATGTATCATTGTCTGTGTGGAAAGGCACTCTGCTAACCGCTGTTCCAGTCGCGTGACAGCCGAGAAGATAAGCAGCCATTGATTCCCCCCCCTCCTGACATTGGCTGAAAGGGGAACTCTTCCCTGCTATAATTGTGCTGGGTCCTTGCTCCGCAGCTGTTGAATAGAATATGAGCCAGCAGATGGGTATAAGCGGCGAATGACTAACATCACGTACGCTACAGACTGCACTGACCCCATAAACGGTCTGCCCGCTAGTTTGCCGGCGCTCCAAGTCATGCACACCAAGCAGCCTCACGGTGAGGTGAGTCCCGGCTCGGTAGCTGAGCCGGAGCCGTGGAGATGCATTCACATCACTCAGCTGGCTCCTTTTTCCTCAAAGCACACTTCAACCTGCATCGCACATTTGAAGATGTATTCAGTATAATAATATAATAATCTCTGTTGTTAATCTGCAAACATTTTTGAGACAGTTCACATTCAGTTCATTTATTTATATTTCTGAGAGGAGGAAATCCCTGCAGCGAAGCAGATCCGACACATGGCAATTTCATGGGATACATCAATTTATTCATAGACCTGCTATATTGGTTTATGTTTAGTTTTTTAACGTGTTGCATATACACACACAGTGCATGTTGCATATACACATATGGTGCATGTTGCATATACACACGGTGCATGTTGCATATACACACACGGTGCATGTTGCATATACACACGCGGTGCATGTTGCATATACACACGCGGTGCATGTTGCATATACACACGCGGTGCATGTTGCATATACACACGCGGTGCATGTTGCATATACACACGCGGTGCATGTTGCATATACACACAGTGCATGTTGCATATACACACGCGGTGCATGTTGCATATACACACAGTGCATGTTGCATATACACACACGGTGCATGTTGCATATACACAAACGGTGCATGTTGCATATACACACGCGGTGCATGTTGCATATACACACAGTGCATGTTGCATATACACACACGGTGCATGTTGCATATACACACACGGTGCATGTTGCATATACACACACGGTGCATGTTGCATATACACACGCGGTGCATGTTGCATATACACACGCGGTGCATGTTGCATATACACACGGTGCATGTTGCATTTACACACACGGTGCATGTTGCATATACACACACGGTGCATGTTGCATATACACACGCGGTGCATGTTGCATATACACACGCGGTGCATGTTGCATATACACACGGTGCATGTTGCATTTACACACACGGTGCATGTTGCATATACACACACGGTGCATGTTGCATATACACACGGTGCATGTTGCATTTACACACACGGTGCATGTGGTGATTTGTCTCAGAGAGACGGCAATATTTTCACCATTACTGAAAGGCGGCCTGTTGCATCAACTTTGTGGCCAAGCTGACGGACCATAACTTATTCCCTCGAGGCTTTCACAGAGGTTTTCTTCTGCAGTTTATGGCAACAACTGTGATGCAACTTGCAGAGATTTGTACATGCAATTGCTCATCATGAAGAAAAAAGATCCCCACTGTAAATCAAGGCATAGCATAAAGGTTACTGGAAATATTATTCCTTTTGATAGTTTTTAAAAATGTAAAACATTTGAGAATGAACCCTTGAGAAATGAAAATTAGCACATTAAGAGTATTACACTATGTTCCCTCGTGACGATGATAAGCTATAAAAACAGTTTGACATTTGCCTTGGCAAATTAAAGAATGAATAGGTGTAATGATGTCTGAATTCAGGAGGAAATTTCTCTCACATTTGTTCATCGACATGATTGCATTAAACTGAGTCAAAGATTTAACTCACTGTGGTCTGATTTACTCATCTTATCAGACCTCTGGAAAGCTCAATAACAGTTTAAAAACCCCTTCAACGCTTATCTAACCTTTTTTTGGAGAAAAAAAAGGTTAGATATCGGCATTGATTCCATGCACAGCCAAGGCACAACACCAGGGAAATGAATAATAATAACTCAATCATTATCAGCGATTCTGAATGGATGCTTGATAGTGGCATTGGTGAGAAGGGTGTTGTTTGGATGTTGGCACCAGCATCAGGTGCTTGAGGCAGTGAGCTATAGAAGCAGCTTATTGAGTCAATTACGAGCACGCTGATTAGAGATCGTTTCCCGCGTGTGTGAACAAGAGGGGGGAAAGGGGAAGCTCAAGGCTTCATTGGAGGATGTGAACCCAAATGGAGTTGGCTCATGAAGAAATGGTTTTCACAAATTGAACAGGGACTGGGAGGATTCGACTTAATGTGGGTCCTGCTGCGGCGGTTTGTCAGTTAAAGTCACTTTGGAAATTTGTCTCCACTCTTGTCGTCTTCGTTTTTGTTGACCAATTAGGATTGGAAAACTCCATGCTGGCAGATACGATTCGAAATGGTTGATATCTTACTAAAAATACTTTGGGAGTTTTTACTTACTTAAATTGCTGTATTTTTGAAGGCCTTTACACACGGGGGGCACATTTTCTATGTGCGTTTAATTCACATGTGATGATTTATTTTTTAGAACTGACGTTTTTGTTCGTGGTCCTGTTACACAGAGCGTGAATATTATGGAGCTTGAGCACTGCAGATAACCGCATAAACCAATCACATTGTGTGGAACGGACATGTTCAAAACGTGAAACAACATGGTGGCTCAACACAAGGTAACATCATCTCACTAGTGCACCTTATCTCAATGTATTTGTAGCATTGAGCAGTTTGGTTTTGGTGATTTGTTTAATTTTTTATGTTTAACTCATGCTACTTTTCAAAAATTCTAAATAATTGACACCTTTTTTGTGTCGGTGCCATCATACGTTTCCTACTTTCCAATGCAGCTGTTGTTGCAGAGGAACCAGCTCAGAAATCATTTTTCAAATAATTTCTTCAATAATACCATATATTTCTCATGCCACACAAATCAGGAGATCATATTATGCATGATAAACACAACAAAATATAATTAACTTATGCAGTCCAAGTTCCTATAGTGTTCTTTTCAGTTAAACTGTCATCAGTGGCAGTAGCGGTGCTCTGAACGGGATCGTCGACAATAAGGAAAACGCCGCGTGTCATTTCTGATCCCTCGCGCTCCGAGCAGGTTGAGACGGAGACGTGAGTGCTGATGGTTATCAAATGCTCGCCCTCGGATCCGAACACATCAGATGACTAGTGGCCTGCCGTCTAATTAAATGTTTTAGTTGAGCAGCTTCCGCCGCTCTATCTCGGGATATACGGCTGACGTTTTTACCAGGCCACTTAGGGATATTTGTGCCCCCGGCTCTTTCACGAGCGTTGCTGTTTAGACTCCGGCGTCTAACTGAGCGTGCCGCTCTCTGGCAGCATTTAAGACGCCGCCGCCGAGCCCCAGCATGCAGTTTAACATCGATTTTGTTCGCCTTCTTGCCATGTTCAAATGAAAATAGCACTCATCTCCCGCGCGCTAATTATACGTCTTGATCGAATGCTGTCAGTGAACCGCCATCGTCACTCCAACATTGTATTGACACTGTGCTTTCTTTTTTCTGGTGGTGATACAAACGGTCTGATCTCTCATAAGGATTTGTAGAAACAACGTTTTGAGTGGACTACATGATCACAGCTTACACGTCCTGCCTGGACTCAATTGTTCCTGACATGAGCAAACAAAAGGATTTGTACTGTAAAGTTTGGTTCGTCTGGAGATTGTCATCTTCCGTTCAGCATATTACACAAACTGAATAACAGCCTAGAGCTGTTTTACTAAATTAGATATTTAAATCACTTGTTTCATATCAGAGATATTCCGTGGGCTTATGCTGCCTCTAATTCTGATTATACATGCTTTGTGGAGCTTCAAGTCTAATGTTTCTAACAATTCACCTAAAAAAACTATAAAAACACAGAGTTTCATTGACACTGTTGGTGTAAATTCTCCTTCAACATTGTAAAAACGTGTTATTCTCATCTCTCTCATTATTTCTAGACAATGATTCAGCTCTATTACTTTGAAAACAATGAACACAATGTCCCACACTTCAAAACGTTGTCTGAATAAAATAGTTCTTTTCGTGAATATCAGATGACATTTCTGCACGACATCTCAAGAATTCTTCTTTTGCTCTTATGCTAAGTTCAAAATTTCCCTTTTCATCTGACAGGTGCAATTAAGGCGGCTTTATTGTAAAAAGGAGCAGCCATGTTCATGAACCACGGTGACATGCGTGTCACAATGTTTCCGCAGAAAGAAAGTGTGGGAACTCAGCTGTGACAAGTTTCATTAATAACCCCCTTGTCACATCTCATGTACTTTATTTCCACTCTGGCATCGTCTTAAGATCTTCTTAAATTAAAGGTATTGGGCTCTGCATGTCGAAAAAAAAAACTATGTGTACTGTCCATAGATCCTACAACAGCCACCAGAAAAACATCATGTTCTACAATATCACATCCCTTATCCACTTATTACTATAAAAATGCTCATCTTAAGTCGTCAATCATAAGTGCCATTTACCTTTTACCTAGGGTGACCAGATTTGAGTTTGTGAAAAAGAGGACACTTCGTCATTGGGGGAGGGTTGTAGTGTATAGCATGCCGCATATGAATATATGTGAATGCATACAAATGTCACAAATGAAATGACAAAAATGACACAAATGACTATATGAACATCTGTTTATCGAACTTTAACAAAATTGCAAAGTGCAAATGTAAAACAAATCTTTTTGTGGCATTTAGTCTAGTGCTTCTTTAATGGGTCTTGTCCATATATTGAAGCAATAATGATAACAAATAAAAAAATCTAAATAATAAATAATAAATTCTAAATATGGCCACATATTAAGAATATGTTTTATTTTATTAAGGATGAAATAAAAATATTGTATTAATAAGTAACTAGTAATAACTAGTTTGTGAAAGACCCAGAGAAACACAAATATCCAACGAGGCAAAATCCCGGACGTTTTTGGAATCCCTGCCGGACGCTTTTTTTAGGTCTCGAAAAGAGGACATGTCCGGGAAAAAGAGGACGTCTGGTCACCCTATTTTACCAGCCACAGCCAATCCGTGGTATACTGGCACTGTGAACACATTTTCAGCATTTCCACTTTTTCTATGAAATAAATTTGCTTAAAAACAAATGGATGGAAACTTTAGAAAGAACAGAAGACAGTCAGACCAGATTATACCTCGGAAAATGTACGGAGGCAAACATTTGATACGAGTCTGCAGAGGTGTTAGCATAAATTGTGGGCGCTAGCATAGCTAGCAGGCTAACAACAGTATCTCAGCTTTTACTCATGTGGTGGCAGGGGCGCGGTTGGGCTCAGCTGCAGAGGGAGGTTTGGGAAGTGGCTCAGTGAACAGGTGTTCTATTATCTTGCCATTCAGTTACATAAACAAGCATATATAAAATATTAAATATTATGTAAACCGTATTTTAGGATAGATTACATAGTTTGTCTTGAAATGAACTGGAACGAATTACGCTTTGAACTCAAATTAGTTAGTTAAAAAATGGGAGAAAAAAAACCTGTACATTAACTTGGCAAAGAGATCTGTTTGTAAGCCAGTGAAGCTCTGGGCACATTTGTTTCACTTCATGATTAATAGCATCATGGATGCAATATCAGAAATGTTTCAGGATTCTCGGGTCGCCCCGACTGCTGTTATCAATCATGGATGGCATTTACTGTTGCATATTAATGTAGCAAAGTTTCATCGCTGGGTTCCCCACGGTGATTGAAGCTGCAGATGGTGTGTGTGTGTGTGTGTGTGTGTGTGTGTGTGTGTGTGTGTGTGTGTGTGTGTGTGTGTGTGTGTGTGTGTGTGTGTGTGTGTGTGTGTGTGTGTGCATGTCCCTCCCCCGCCACAGCCCTGCAGAATACGAGATGAATAGGAGATCTTCTCCCGGACTCGCTGTGACACCGAGTTGTATCAATGGACAGCCTTCCCACTGGGCCCTAATGACAGGCTGTGATAAGCCTGTTTACGTATTTATACCAGATGTACTTTTACTCCAGCAATCTTCCCCTGCCACAGTAAAAAAAAATGTATGTCTTTTGTGATGCTTTTCTGCTGAGTCATACATAGTTTGTTCTTCTTGAGGGAACACATATTTTTTCTTCTTCCTACATCCCTTTTCACAGTCTACTTAATCTGTCAAATTGTCAGCAGCATATGTTAACATAATCCCACAATTATTCAGTATATGGTTTCTGATTATTGTGCGACTTCCACATTTTGCATATTTTAGTTGTATACTTTCCCAGCTCACTCACATTTACTCTGCCACTACGGAAAACAAATTTCACTAATCATTATTTCCATTATTCATAGTTTTTACCTAAAAATTAATTTATCATGTTTTCCTTTTAATGCAGCAGGGCCTGACAGTCTGACCCCTGTGGCCCCAATGACAAGCACTTAAGTAATAGCCAGTCTTCTCGGTTTACTTACACAGTTCATGTCGAGGCATCGGTAGTTGAAACTGTTTCATAACCAGATAAAAAGGAGGCGACGTGGGTGCAATGGTTTGCATTTTTTTAATTAACATACCGACATTGTTGTGGATAAATTCCCTGTTACGCAGCTAATCGACTTATCACTTAGATCATCTGAATTACTCTGCTCTGAATCTGCCCGTGTTGCATGAAGACACTTGAACAATGAACAATGCTAAATATTCGCCTCCCGTTTTCTTTCCGTTCTTTGCCAACAAAGCCGATTCACATCTTCACATCGCGTCACTTCGGCTGGCCGAGTCGCAGCGTCAACCTAAGAGGAAAGATCTACTTGTGGTTGATCCCACTTGGCGCCATGTTCAACGCCCGTAACGCCTCGGCAACAGATGGTCACGACGGGGGGTTTAAGCCGGTCATGTGAGTGGTTTTGTGAGCGGTTTTGTGAGCGGCAGCTATAAAGGATGCCCCGATGTTCAACTGTGAGACAGGTCCCATGGGGCTTTGGGACTGATGACAAATTCACTTTCAACGTCTAAACAACCCCATCTTTTGAACAGCTGCACAGGCAACAGAGACAGAAGGCGGTTTCTTTCTCCTCTTATACGATACATTGCACACTGATGCTGTAAGCATAACCTTTAACTACGACTGTATTTAGTGCACATGCACTTTTAAATGAAAGTGAGTTCTCCAGATGCAGAGAAAGCCTCAACTTAGTGATTTGTTTACTGTTGAAGCCTTCATCTGAAAATTGCTTACACGATTCATTGAAAAACAGTTGAGGGGAATGAATCGTGGCAGTTTTCGTTTGTTTTAATAAACAAAATGCCTCACCTTGAATGTGCTGCAAACTTTAAATAATGGTTATGATGGCAGTGGCCACACTTTAGCCTTGCTGTCTTTGTTGTGAAGCCTAAATTTCATTCTGTCTTTAAACTCCTTTATCTGCCTCCAGCGTTCTATGTGCCTCTCCGGCTTGAATAAAACACATTTTGACAGAGCTACTTCTCTTCTTTACCCAATAATATGTTACACCATGTTCATCATGAACCCTTCTGTCACCGAAGAAGCCAAAACCGCCTCCTCCGATTACATATACAGTGCTTTTTGACTTTGATAGGGCCTTTTCAAAGGAAACCGAGCTAACAAAGTCCATTATTATTGATGTCACATGGAAATCCAATAAATTGGTCTTGTAGGCATATTTTCAACTGGTTTGAACTCTCAAAACGGAAATAGCATTAAAAGTGCAACAGCAAGGTCTGAAAACGACATGCGAGGTTGTGTGTGTGTCGCGTTTGTGGTTGCCTTCTCTGCTGCTCCCTCCGGATCTCACTTGTTTGCCGGATCAGCGTTTATTTCCTCCCACGTGCCTCCTCGTCCTTTTATGCCCTTCACATCCTTCTGCAGCTGCGTCTCAAGGTAGTAGGAAACGAGAAGAAGACACTGGTGGAAGTTGTGGAATACATTGACATGTTTTCAGCAGAACTTCTTCTCACGTCCAGCGTTTCATTTGTAACCGTGTTCGCACACGGAGCAGCAACCGTCACCGTCCAGCCATCTGCGTCGCCGTTTGTGAGCAGATTGTGAACTGCAGCACGTATTAGACATTAGATAATGCCTCAATCAAATCTCAATCATATCAACGATGTGACCCAGCGCAGAGCGACTACGACCGCCGACAAACGGCACGTTTATTGGTTTGTCGCTGACACAACTGAGGGTGGATTGCCAGGCACTTTTGTAAAGACATTCACGGTCCCCAGGAGATGAATCCTACAGACTTTGTTTCTGATTCTTGAAGTTTTAAAGTGTCATTTTAGAACTAATGACATATCCATCAGTCTCAGCTGTGTTGCCCGTGTTTTATTGCTAATTTGAACATTTTAGCAGGCTAAAAATGCTCAACATCACACCTGTTAACAACAGCATGTTGATATGGTTGAGCCCAAGTACAGCCTCACAGACTTTGAGGCGCGCTCCCGTGAAGTCCTTGAGGGTTTAGGGGTGTCCCACTGTCACATTGTAGAGTGCTTGAGGGCTCTCTGGCAGACATTTTGAGCCCTTTATGATCCCTTTCCATAAGTCAGCATTAGATGCTGACTTTGCCTAAGGGAATTACCCACAATTCATTGCAATGTGACATTAAACACGCAGTTCCCAATGGAAGCATGAAGGCGTAAAAATAAAAGAAAGGTAAACAAAGAGGCACGTGGGCGTTCAGCCCGATAAAATACCTTTACACTACAACATTACCAATTAAAGATGGAACATAAAAACATATGAAATCAGAGGAATGCAAGCAGAAAATATATATAATAATATTTGTTTTACATTCATCACAACATTTCGTTTTGACAAACGAGTAAATAGAAGATTTAAAATGACTTCTCATCTCGTGAGGAAGACGTTCAAATCAGTGAATACAAAGTATAAAATAAATACACAATTGTACACAATGTTTTTGTATGTAGTCTCGTGATATGTTGCAGCAAAGTGCTGTCCCATTCATATTCACTCACACTGTCCCCTCACAGCCTCTCAAACTCAGCCACTTAGCAGCTGACGTCAGTGAGTCCCTGAGGGTTCAGGGTTTGAGGGTTTAGGGGGAAGATTGAGATTGGGCCTTATTCTATAATACTGACTATGAACTGATAATAAAACACTGGCTTGTGAGGTGCAGTACAAGTTATTTTTAGTACTCTGTTGCAGTTTTCAACAGGAAATAATCGGTCATTGTTGAAGACAACCATTTTATTTCATACTGTATAACAGAACTGACCCATTCCCCCTGGAATATTCTCCTTCATTAAAATGTATTTCCCTTATGGCACTAGTATATGCAGAATGAATGCTATCCTTCTTGAATCTTGAATGGAGAATTAACGTCTTTTTTTCTTCTTCTCCGTGTTCTTCGCTTTGTTGAGTTTTTTTTTTTTACTCCCTAAATATCTTATACATTTTTGGAACTTCTGAATGGGATGTTCTGCCACTCTGTAGACCCAAGAAGCAATAAAGTAAAATGGCCGATAGCCTACGACTGTATGATGTTTGATGTAAAACAGAGAAGTTCTTTTTCAGTTCAGGCTCTTTGATGTTTTTTCTTGGTGAAAGGAATGAATTTGGTAGCTTCCTTTATCTTTTGAACACTAACTCACTGTCAGACCAACATTCTCAGTTCCACCTTACAATTAATAGGACAACTTTATTATTAAAAACGCTTAAACTAACTTGAAAATGTTGCTTTTACTGTCGGCAGCTGTCTCATTGGTCTGCAAAAAAAAAAAGTCAAACCAGGTGGGAGGAGGGCTCCAAAGTGGTTGAGATGAAATCAGTGGTCAAAAAGATCTGAGGCTCACAGGAATGAAAATTTCATTAACGCGTCAGAGTTGCACAGATTAAAAGAAGCAGGAGGTAAAAAAAATGTAATATGCAGATGTGAGTGTTAGATTTCATCTGTCCTTATGTTCATTTCCTGCTTCCTGCTTTTCACACTTTTTTTTAATGCTCCTCTGAAGCATCAATTCAATATTTACTGGCTGAGTGAAATTAGTCTCAACAGGGCCATCAATGATTACATGATCTTAGAATTGAAAATAAATAATGATTAATGATTAATAATAATTGAATGCGTTTCATTTTGGGTATTCATTGTTCATTGTTTATTGTTCCAATCTACACACAAATATCAAGACAAGTGTCTTACAGATGCACACATCACAAACTGAATACATATTTTTTACTTTAACTCGCAAATATCATAATGTTCGCTTTCCGTGTGTATTTAGAGTGAAAACTATTTGCAACGTTCTTTTGTATCCACGAGATTGATGAATGCGTACGCACAGATCAGGTTCTTGGGACTATTTTTTTCTATATATCAATTTCAGATATCCACAATTTAATTTTAGATATATAGAATGGATATCTGCAATACACATCCAGTCCAGCTTCAAAATGTTAAAAGAACTTTCCAGAGCCGAAATGTGTTTCCCCCCGTCATAATTTACTGCAGCACAGCGCCCCTCCTCGGTTGGTTGGCCTTAAATTCAGCCGATTTCCCAGCAATGAATTGTATATGTATTTACATTCATAAACTATTGTAGAGAGTACATAGTGAAGAATGTATGTGTTCGAATTGAGGGGTGACAAGCTAATTGGTCTAAAAGGTTTTTCCCACTTGATGTCACAAAAAGCCCAGCAGTCCCAGGTTTCCACCAGCACTTAAACACAGCATGCATGCTGTGGATCTGTGTGGCTGGAGACTGGAAATGCTCTCAAAACTCAGGCGATCCGCACACGCATTTAACAATCTGTCAAAATATACCAAAAAAAACAACCACGAAAATAATTGAGACATTTGGATGCACTGAAGTGAGAAAATGTTCAGATCTGGGAAGTTAAAGTAAAAATGTATGTTCGTAAAATATTTGTGTATTTATTCAGGTTGCGATGTGTGCATTTTTAACTGTTTGGTGTTCATGTGTAGACTGGAAAACGCATTTGTGAATATTAAACTTTATTAATACATATTATTTGTATTTGTATTGTATATTTTGACTTGCATGTCACACTGATGACACCCAACTTACCCCAACTCACTCAGACACGCACGCAATCATAGCACTCATGTCAGCGTGATAAGTTCAGGTGTTTCCACTCATTAATGTATCATAATGATTTGTCAGTGGTGTCCAACCTTTCATCTGGTGTCTAATAATAGCCGTGCAGTGGGGGCGAGTGACAGAGACGCCTCTCTGATGGCAAGCTGTTCTCATCCCACCTAATGAGACAGGAGAGGAACCCGTCATTCTTAATAATAACAGCTGCATCGTGAAAAAGTCACACACAAACACGCCATCGTACATGTTGCCGAGAAATATAAAACATTTAGATGCCGCGGAGAATGTTTGCATTATAAATATACATATGAGACGGGGATTTGAGTGTAAAATGGCAGGCTGATATTCATATTAATTACTGCATTAGCAAATACTGCTTTCTGATTGGTCAGTGTTAGCTGTCAGATATTTGTATCGTCATCTATAGTGGTAATTTGCATAAATACACACAATTCAATGATTAATGATTGAACTACTTACTTTGAATATTACAATATTGGCATTAGTAGTTTTAATTATGTATCTAATTATGTGTTATGTAAGCTGTGTGAAGAAGTTCATCAGATCATAGTTCCCTCAATTTTTTTTTTCACTGCTGTGAAAAGATCTCCTTAAAACAACTGTATGTATTCAAGTCTATTGCCAAAAAGAGATTACATTTGAACAGATCACAGCAGCAATATAATTTTCTTTTGCCCAATGTTCATTTATACTGAATGGAGCTTGAATGCATCTTAATGTAATTCAATGCAACCTCCGCCAACATGAGCTGGTAGCCGTGCTCTAAGCAGGACTGTGTGAGGAGAGAGCCTGTGATTACTCGCAGCGTGATGGGAATGAATTACAATATCAAAAGTGTCTGATTAAATTCGTTCAAAATGTGTTATGCTCCGCCTCGGCATATTTGGGACTTGCAGTTGGGTCAAATTGCAAGTTTTTTTTATTTTTTTTAAATGAGCAGTTTTATTTAAACTAATTATTGTGCTGTTTTCCCCTTTCACATGATGGATTGATGCTGCAAGAAAAATATTTCTGAAAAAAAAATGCAAATGAGTATAGATTTAAGCAATGTCAGTGGTAAGAAATGCACACTTTTGGTTGAAATTCAGGACCTGCCTTCATAGTCTCCAGAGGATGCTTCCCCTGAGGATGATGACTTTTTTCCATCTATAGCGACCATTTTATTTGAGGTTTTGTCTGCGAGCATGAACGTGCCTTCCTCTTCAGCATGTGAGCGATGGCACACATTTCTCTTCGTCCCATTCGGCGCTGTTCCGTTGATGGATAGCTGGTGGCGGTAACGCACGGAGAAAAGTGTGCAGTGAAAAAGAAGAATCAAAGCTGGCGTACAAAGATGTAAACAATGCACCATATACAGTAAAACAGGCTTTTTGAAAATGTTTGAGAAAGGAAACAGACGTTTTATTTCCTCTTGGTTGAAATGTCCACTCTTTGTTTCCGCCGTGTCTCTTCCTCGTCCATAGACATTGTTAACAACTGCTTCTGAAGGTGTATGTCTTAAGTGTGTTGAATTGACCTTTGCAAAAGAAAGAAGGAAAACTTTTCCTTCCATCTTAAAACAAGCAGCTGGCTTCACCTCTTTTCTTTTTCTGACATTTGATATCTCCTTCCTCCACTTTTCTGCTTTTTAATTCTCCCACTGACATAGTGAGTGATGGCAATCCCCCTTTCTCTCCGCACACGCACACTCATCACTGTCATGGCTTTTTTTCCCTTTCTGCCCACTGCAGGCTGATGATGACTGTTAGTGAACAGTGTGCCGTACTCATCACATCAATTCAATTCAAAATGCAGCTCAATACACAATGCTACTTCCCGCTCGGGGAGGGCACGTAGGAGGGGATCATGTTGTGTGTGTAGGTGTGTAGGTGTGTGTGTGTGAACACGGTTTATGTGCATTAAGGTGCCTGTGTTTGTGAGGATTCAGGACATATCCTTGAATCCAGTTCTATCCAGAATGAAAAAAAAAAGGAAAAAGAGAAAGACATCCCCACACAAAGGTCTGGCGAGTGAAAGCCAGTGACAGCGTGTCGGCTGCAGCATCATTTTCTGTTTTGGCAACACTGTATTTGGGCAGCTGCTGTGCATCAGCCAGGAGATGCAGAGTGCATCCATGGAAACTCTATCACAAGCACATTTTCTCTCTGGCAGCCTGACTCAATTTACAGCGTGGTGTGGAGGTTAGACGGAACGCCTTGGTAACGGCGATAGGAGCAGGCTGCTGTAGGTAAGGACCTCTATGTGGGCACAGGGTGAAAACATCAACCCTGCAATTGGCATAGAGGAATAAATGGATGGGTGTGTGCACCAGGGAACATGGGCATGGAGACAGGAGAAAAATAGACATGACAGACGTTACGCGAATATGTCCGTGCTTTTGTGTAATGTGCTGTTTGAATAATTGCACCATATATATTTTTTCGTTAAACTGTGGCTTTGCACAGTGTATGCCGCTGAGCTGCTCTCAGCCGTCCCTCCGCGCTCATGAATATCCTAATGAATACGGGGGTCTGTTCTCTGGAGAAAGCGTCCACTGTTTCTCTCCGTCTCAGAGGAGGAGGCAAGGTGCTGCCGCTGGCTCTCTAATACCCGCCTATTGAATATAGAGCACTATAAAGCTATCTCTGAGGGATTACTGCACTTCAAGAACCAATTAATGGAAAGTACAATTTTAAACTGAGGCAAGCAAATAGCCACGAGGTAAACAAGACACAAGTTTCCGCTCGTTCTCCACGCGCGGCTTTTGGCTATAATTAAATTGTGCATTTTAAGGGAAGGATT
This sequence comes from Taurulus bubalis, assembly GCF_910589615.1. Taxonomy (NCBI): domain Eukaryota; kingdom Metazoa; phylum Chordata; class Actinopteri; order Perciformes; family Cottidae; genus Taurulus; species Taurulus bubalis. The sequence goes on from NC_136607.1 coordinate 5,450,551, forward strand.
AATGTTGCACTCCAGGCAAGAAAATGTCAAACGGAAGTAAGAAAACACACCTTGTGAAGTCAAAGTCATTGTATAGAGAACACGATTGAGCAAGGTGATCAGAGAGTGCAGGAAAAAGGGGAATGGAGTATTAACCCACTGCGGTTTGGGAGTGAGGTGATGCCCCATGTTAACGACCTTGGTGAGAGCAAGATGGAGTCTGAGACCAAAAGGGCAGTTTGGTGCTGCCTCTCCAGTCATGCAGAGGCAGGACTGTCGTGCTGAACAAGGCACTGAGGCGGAGGCTCTTAATTTACCAGTCCACATGTGCTCCAACCCTCAATTACTGTCACAAGCGTTGGGTAGAGACCAGCAGAATGAGGCCATAGATACAAGTGGCTGGAGTGAGCTTGCTTTTGCAGTCTGGGCTCAGATGTCTTTAAAAAGGAGCTCAGAATAGATTCCTACATGTTACAAGCAGCATGTTCTACCCTGGATACCTCTCTACTGTAATGTTTCTTTTCTTTTTTTGTTGTTGTAGGAATTGATTTCGGGACTAAATTACCTTTTCTTGCCAAGGTATTAGAGAAAGTGGTCTATGCTCAGCTTTTTGAATGTGCGCTCTTTTTTTGAAAGGTTCCAATCAGGCCTTTGAACCCGCCATCGCACACAGACGGCACTCTTTGAATCCTACAGTCTCTGTGAATGACGTTCGACTGAATTCAGATGCTGGTTGTTGTATGGTTTTTATATTGTTTGACCTTTCTGCTGCCTTTGGTACATTGAATCACTAGTGGTGTAATGGACTGTAGTTGTCCATTGGGATCCCCCTGTCACGTGCATATTAATTACACCGTTTTATCATCATAGTTTGAAATAAAGTTTTACTGGAGTTCATTATCAGCCAATATTCCATTAACATTTTCAATCAAAAGATTGGCATTATTGCTTTCTAATCGCCAATTCCTGATGATGCTACATTGTGAACAAGTACAAATCGGCTTGAGAGCCAGCAACATTGGCAGCGCCGGAGCTCACAGCTTGTTTTCTGGAGGATCCACTACAGTTATATTGTGATGTCCTCATGCTCATTTCAGTAAACATTAGTATCAGGCAACGGTAAATTGTAACGTTATCCTGAATGTAATCTTGTAAAATGTTGGTTTTGGCGAGAACGAAGCGTACGTTGTTTGAAGGACAATCAATATAAGATAAAGAGATAATTCTGATCTTTAACTACATAATATACACTATTGATGCCAATATGATTTTGCTGTCAAAAAAAAATAACTTTTTTTTTTTCCAGAATCTCAATCGTGTGGACAAAAAGCAAATAGACTACTATATTAAAATAAAAAGGTTAATAGACAACAAACAATTTGATTTGGCCGACATGGCTCATTGACGATCGGCAACCAAAGTTATATTTGCTCCTCTTTTTCTGTGTATTGTGATACGTTGTCATATTCATTGAATGTGGTGTAACTCTGTTACGTTATTCATTCTGGCCACATGACATCTATTACTTTTGTCCATCCGGGGAGAGGGATCCTCCTCTGTTGCTCTCCCTCAGGTTTCTTCCCCTTTTTTCCCTGTGAAAGGGTTTTTACTATCTTTATTGGGGGAGTTTTTCCTGATCGGATGTGAGGTCCCGGGACAGGGATGTCATGTGTACAGATTGTAAAGCCCTCCGAGGCGAACTTGTATTTGTGATGTTGGGCTATACAAAATAAACTGAATTGAATTTAATTGAATTATTCAATTGATTGGAAAAAATGTGTGTCCAACAGGGACGGATGTCTAGTGGTTCAAGTCCTACCTGATAGAGCTTTATTTCTGTCAGTGCAGTGAATACCGGGTCAAGTGTTACACAATTGCAACATTTCTTATCACTGTAATTGTATGCTGATGATGCACAGATGTATCTGTCCATCAGAGCTCTCCTCTCCACATATATAAGATATAAGGTCCCGTGACATGCAGATGAAACTGAAATGATGTTCTTTAGCCCATCAAGCACAGAGGGAATACAAAAAGCAGACCCTACTCACAAAAACATAATTAAATATGTTTTTCTTACATTCAGGGAACACAAAAACCTTTAGTCATGCCTTTTATTACAGCTCGCGGAATACTCCTTTATTCAGTGTGCAGTTTGTACAAAATACGGCTGCTCACTCGCTTCCTAAATGGACCTGTACCGCGCTTTTCTAGTCTTCCGATCAAAGCGCCTTAATACTACACTAGCATTCACCCATTCATGCACTGATGGGAGAATACATCTGCCCATCAGGACTAACTCACAATCACTGTACACAAACACACACACACACACACAGCTACAGGAGACATTTTTGGGGTTAAGTGTCTTGCCCAAGTGACACATCGACATGGGTTAGTGAAGGCAGGGATCGAACCGCCGATCCTCTGATTGAAGGACGACGCTGCTCACCACTGAGTCGTGGCTCCCAGTCATGGGTCCAAAACTTCAAATTAGACAAGCAGCCTCAATGTCCTATTTTAAATCTCTATTCATTACTCATTTTCATAGTTAGTTATAATAAGTGCTGCATTGGCCTTGTGATTGTAAGTGATATAAGATAATGAGTCTTTTAGTGTGTTCCATATTTATTTATTGTGCTCAATTCTCCTTGTCTCCGCTGTAAACACACAACAATAGAGCACAAATCAATATCTACAAGTATCTGGACGATATGTTACTTTACTGTGAACACATAACCTCAAAAATATATATATAGCCTAACAAAGTACTGTGGTATATCTGGCGCGAAAACTACAAGCGCGTGATTAGCATCCGTGGCTTATAGTAGTTAGCTTTCTCCCGTTCCAGCACTAAAACCCTTACTAAACCACTAAAACAACTACTAAACATCAAAACATGGTACTGCAAAAGTGACCGAACTCAACACACATATACATGGCGCTTGTGTTCCTTGTCTCACTTGTAAATACACAACAATCGAGTCCAAATCAATATCTACACGTATCTGGACGATCTTTTACTGCTCTAACTTGTTGGTATTAGACACAAGAGTTACAGCGCAGTCATGACAAACATCCGCTACTGCCACCTATTGGTGAAAACGAGTATCGTCCTGCGAGTCCACAAGTCACGCAAACCATTTTAAATTATAATAACCAGCAATGAATGCTGTCAGGGGGCAAGGTACTAACACAATATAATACAATAACACTTCTGAAACAATGTTAGCCCTTAACATGTCCAGGGTGCCACAATAACTAATAATGTAGTATTGTATGTGCTCCTATGAGTGTTTTATTTTTCTTATCTCGGTGCCATAATAAAATAATGATGAATATGTATTGGTATCTAGGTTACAACTGGGTCAAATTTGGTTGGAAAAGGAAACTTTGTGTTTCGGTTTCTGCTAGATGCCTCGCTTGTTTTCAATGTTGATTGACTCTCAGTGTTGTTTCAATTACATTTCAGTAATTTTGTTGTATGTAAAGCATAACATATCCACATTTCTACACAGAATAAGTGGCTTGTCGAAACAACATATATGACTCTGTCAGCGACAGACACATGTTGTGAAAGACACACAGTTTAAAATGAAAAATGACGCTACTTGGTTGGGTTTAGGCCACACAACTAAAAGTCATGGATTGGCTTCAAATAAGTGTGTTTGTTAAAGTTTCCACAGCGGGGGAAATTAAAGCAGCAGTGGATAGTGCAAATGAACAAGAGACATGAGTAAACCAAAATAAGATTACAATTATAGTAAATAAGTAATCACACAGTAAAGGTATGATAAATAAGTAAAAGTAGTGAATTGCACAGTGGATTCATTAGGTTTATATTGCACTCAGTGTGTTGGTATGTGCGGTCTACTGGGAGCGGTGTTGGTTGTGCAGTCTGACAGCAGCAGGAAACTCTTTCTCCTTCACACACCACGGGTGAAGCAGCCTGTCCCTGAAGGAGCTGCTGTACATTACACATGTGTTCTAAGTTAAGTGCCTAAGTTAAAACACATCTAGGTTGATTTTTTGTTGCACACGGGACATGAATGTCAGTCTCCTGGGTGAATGTCCTGTGTTTGTTTGTCCCATCCATCCTGACCTTTGTCTCTCTTCACACTACCTGCCTTCCTTTTTTGCTCGCGTCATAATTACTACTGCCACTAAAGGTTGCAGCCTCACAATAAACTGAAATATGGGTCGCATTAAGCTGCTTGTAAAGACGATATACGTATGTGGCCCCTTTTTGGAGGGAGGGCGTTCCGGTAAAGCAGGTCTCACTGCACACTGAAATACAGTCATTGAAATGGTCTTAAAACAACCTTGATGTCTGAATATCTAATTCAACTTGTAACCTAGATACCCAAACATCTTTTGGCCTACATATCATCAAATGAATCCCTGCACACCGAGTGTGAAGCATTTTTTTCTATTTTTTTTTCCTGCAAAAAGTCCTTCTATGAAATGACATGTAGCCCTGAAGCATGGATGATTTCCTCATTTGTGAGGAGGAAAGACAGTCAAAAGCAAGAAGAGTTTCTCAAGCTGATACTGGAGCAGTAGAATATCTACAGAGGATCTACTTTGAGAAGTCAGGAGCCCAGTTGGATACATTACCAAACATTCTGGAAGTTCACATCAAAAAGAACTGGACCAATTACTGCAATCCAGTTGATCCTCGACAGCAGCTGGCAGTATGACAGACACGCACACATGGCTACACTGCGCTTTGCCTCAGGGAATCATTTTTAAAGAAAATGCTCATGTCTCTGACAAATAATTAATTTTTAACCTCTTGAGCCTTTTGACTGATAATAGAAAGCACAGAAATCAAGACTCGCACGAAGCGATAACCGACAGTTTTAGGTATGATACGAAATATCAGATTGTGTGGGCAAAAGCTTGTATTCTAGTCATGTCCACCTGGGAGGAGGCCTGAAGGTAAACCCACAAGGCGCGAGAAGAATAATACAGCCGATCTGTCCTGGGAATGCTTCCTCCCACAGGAGGGGCTGGAGAATGTGACTTGGAAACGTAAACTGCTGCCATTGAGGAAGTGGCATGAAGGAGTGGTAAAATGGTGAGTCTCAGAGGAACAACATGACAGTTATTGAATAATAATTTGAGAGAAAATATTAGAACCAGACCGATAAGGGATTTTTGGGTTAGATGCCGATTCTGATATGGATTTATTGGCTCATATTCATATATATATACTTAATTACCACTAGAAGCCCTATGTTTTTATGAGTGTTTTTATTTACTCGTGGGCAATTACTGCCGACTGCTTCACACCACTCCACTGAAAAAATTAACTGAATTGATCAACAGTTGGCAAAAGGTAGGAGGGAAGAAGAAGACAGATAGCAAGGAAACACAACATGTTTGTCAGACCTTAATGATACATGCAATGTTTTTTAATGAGACACATGCGATTGTAACACAATGAGTTACAATGGTAACTTTGTTTGTTTACAAGAAAATAGTCATGAAAAAAATCCTTTGTTCCAGACTTTTTGATATTACATTTACAGAGGAATTATGAGATTTACCACTGCAGCAGTGAACTGGCAGGATTCGCCCTCCACACAAACAATACATAGATTCAGGAAAAATACATATTTCCATAATGTGAGCTGAACTGATTGCCTGCCAGATCTTCCAGGCAGCCCAAGAAGGATGTTGAAACAGAACTTGGGCTAAAGATGCCAGTGAAGCAGAGGACGCAGTGCAGAAGCCCCTAAAGGGCCCCTAAAGGGCCCCGGAAGGGCCCGGATAAGGCCCCGCCGCCCACTCAACCAGAAGGTGTATCAGTGTCAACATCACTGCTTGAGCTTCATGAGGTCTCAGGGCTTGGTTTACAGTCTTTTATTAATACAAGTAACTCATTTGCGTGCTCATTCCTCAAATTATGTTTCTATTATGTTTGGGTTCAGTTGATGCTTTAATCCAAAGCAATTTTGGCACTTGGGCATTCTTGGTTGTCTTATAAAGAGACTTCTTGTGATGCCAAGAGCACATTGTTAAATTGAGGTTTTTATCTGACAGACAGGCATTGAGGGGATGTTTATTCGGTCGAAAGTTACTCAGGGTTAATCTTTTTTTTTGGTTGACTGGACCAGTTGCATCCACAATCTGCTTTACCCTGACTAATGTTCCGATGCAATGGCCTGCTGGATGTGTGTGTGTGTTTGCGTAGATGTTTCCTTACTCAGAGCTGCCTGGGAGGTGGGAGGTGTGCCTTATTAATCCTGACAGCCTGCTTCATTTTTGATGGTATTATTCATGCTTGCTTGTTAAATGAATGGGCTGATAGTATTAGCTGTGCTTTTATGGAATGCACACAATGGGGAGGACATTTTTTTTTGCAAGGAGTTAATTAGCCCTCATTCTAGCAGCATATTTTGCGTACCAGGACTACCCACTGGGTTCCTTGGGGACCCTATAAATAAACTATACTGCCAGGTTGTTGTCACATTTTTCAGCCCACCAAACAAACTCGGAGCAATTAGTCAGCATCATGTTTTGGGTTTGTGAACCCACCACAAGAACTCAGACCAAATGAAATGAACAGAATGTTTGTTTAAATGTTCTTTGACTTGTTTTAGATACTTTGTTCAGTCTAATCAGTAGACCATTTAAGTTTCTATAAATAACTCCATCTTTTTTCTCTAAATGGTGCAATGGACTGTACTTGAACAGCTCTTTTCTAGTCTTCACTTCAGCACTTTACGAGTCACCATTCACACACTGATGTGAACTACTCCTGCCCATCAGGAGTAGTTCACATTCATACACAGCTACGGGAGCAAATTTGAGGTTAAGTGTCTTGCCCAAGGACACATCTACATGGGATGGGGATCGAACCGGCGATCATTCTGATTGAAGGACTACCCTGCTCACCACTGAACCACAATCGCCCAACTACACTATGTAAAAAAAAAAACTATGTGACAGTTCATTGTGTTAAAAGTCTGCCATTGTGAATGACTATTAGTTCATTGCAAAAACAAATATGTTGTATATAGCGACATCAAAAGCAATTAACCCAATTAAACACTCATTCTCCCACCTACAATTCCACCAAATTCTGTTTTTAATATGAACACAACACATATTAGAAGTCCATTTTGGGACATGATGGCACCATTCTCTGATACACAGCCAAATCAAGCTCGTGACCCTTTGCCATTGTTTTTTAGCCCCCCAGGCTTGCTGTTAGGATGCATCGTTTGATCGGCCACCAATCACTGTGGACTGATTAAAAAAATAAATACAGTCGGGAGATTGGCATTAATGCTCAACAAACATTTTCTTTCGGAAAGTTGCAGCTAATTTACATATTGTGGAAAATGTAAACAGAAAGAGAACATCTCCGTCTCCTTCAAAAATACCATAATACTTCAAATTAGCACCCAGGGCAAACATGAACTCAATAAATGGTTCAATCTATAGTATTGAGTTCTGGGGCCTCCAACACATTGGTTTCATTTATTTTTAAACAGATAACAACGCCATAAAGTAATTAGGAGCAAACGGATTGAGAAAATCATGAAACATTTGAATGATACTTTATTGTGTATTCATTACAGCTTTAGACACATCCAGGCACAAGATTAAAATGTGATTTGTTTGTAGGAGGAATGCATTTTTAATACTGTTCCATGTTTCACCCTCATTTAACATGAGTAATAATAGCACAGGATGAAGTCACAAACAATTTGTGGACGAGATACTTCATTTTCAAATTCAATTAGCATTACCCAAAGCCTGTGAGCTTGTTTCCACACTTGCCTCGATGCATTATGCAGGACGATTAGCGGTTTTGTATAAATTAAATGTGAAAGCACAATGCAGAGCACCAAATTTGCAAGGGGGTTGGGCTTTGGACATCTTGTGAAGATTGAGAATGTGGGATCAGATTCATTTAAAAGACAGACGCGCCTTTTATCTGGAGATGCACCGATTGCAATTTTCTCGACTGATTCCAATTTTTGTTTAAGTCCGATATGCCAATTCAATTGTTTGCCAATTTCAAGAACTGTAATTGACTGCAAGGCTCCACACAACATGTTTACCACCGCCTCAAAATAGAGTAATAGAGTGAATAGAGTAAAAAATGACTCAATGTTATGCTTTTACTTTGTTATTGTCGATAAGGGTTATTTGCATTAAACACACAATTAAAATGATACGGTAAGTAATGATTGTATTTTTTGATTAAAACAATTATTACACGTATTAGTTTCGACTATGTATTACAAGCTGCTTAGAGCTAGTGTAAGGAGGGAAAACAGGTTACAATTCCCTCTCTAATGTGAATACATGTTTGTATTTAATATATATAACAACTGTATGTATTTAAGTTTCTCTACAAAAACTAAACTTCACAAGATTGAACACATCATGATAGATACTAATTTACCTTACTGAGTAGAGCTTGGACACATGGAATGGTCAGCTGCGTTATAGCAGGACTGTGATGAGGAGAGACCCCGGGCTGTTGGCAGATGAGCCAGTCACTGTGATTACTCTGAGCACAATGATGGGAATGAATTACAATATAATAAGTGTCTGATTAAGTTCGTTTGAAGGTTGATCATCCACGGCCTATTTTGTACAAATTTCGAGCTTCGTGTCTGCTTCACTCTCGATGAGGAACTTGCACAGTGTTGGAGTGTGTGGTGTTATACCGTCATGTGTGAGACACATTTGAAACATGAGACGAATCACCGGTCATGGAAGATCAGCTGAAAACCAGTTCTTTAAAGACTATCCGTCCGTCTATTGGAAAAAAAACTAACCGTTTGAACACGGTAAAACGAGTGTGTGAGTCAGTTATCTTAAATAAAAATCAAGGGTTAGATCTTTTTTCAGCCTTTGTATGTTAAAATCATTTTGAATAGAAATGTTGTCATATGTTGATATAAAATGGGATAAACTCTTGGATAAATTTTTTTTGTAATGCTATCCAAGTCAACCAGCACTGATTAAATATTAATCCACATTCTTTGATTTGGTGTAACTGTTTAGCTGTAAAATTAGAACGTTTGGGACCTAGCCGCCATATTGAAAACCATCAAGCCAAAAACAAGCTCCGCCCACAGGCTGGAGTGAACTTTCTCGTTGTAGAGTTAAACGGGACACTAAAATACGTTCCTGAAAACATTTGAGGAGAGAAAAGGAAATACAGGAACATAATCGGGATTCATAGCCGCCTTGTTTGACAGTTTGATGGAAGCTCTGGAGCTTCATGAGCTGTGACGGCGTCAGAGACTCCTCTGCTCTGATTGGTCACTTTTCTTCAAGTTCAGCGTAATCGATCATCAGTCACATGTACTTCTGTCGTCTGCCGACGCTGTTTGTCGGTTGTCTACAAGCCGTCGAATGAGACGTCGTCATATTGGGAGCCGTTGAGAGGCCATCAAAATGCTTCAAATATTGCATCTGGGCAACTTTAAAGAGCCTCAAGGCGGCTGAAGTGCTCATACATTCGAAAAGCATTCTGCTGCAGGGATGAAAAGCATTCCTGCAAAAGTCATTTTCTGAATTCGCGTTTCGGCGATGGCAGTGCAGAGAGCTATTGCTCTAAAATATCCACCAGTTGTGTTTAGGTCTTATGGCAGAAAAATACAAAGCATATTATTCACATGTTTATGCTCAGCAAGCTATTCATGTCCTGTGTGAAAGTATGTGCATTTATGTTTATCGTTTAGCGTATTCAGTTTTGTTTGTGTGTGTTGGTCACTCATCTGTATGTGTGAATAGTACAAAAGCTGTAATCAGATATTTGATAGAAATAAGTTGCTGGTGGCCAAATTGGCAGGGGATCTTTTTAATGTTTTTCTTCCTGCTGGGACCAATAATCATTTCAGTTGAGTTTATTGTCACACACAAATGTAAAAAGTACAGCAATGCCTTCCGATGCAATTAAAAGCTTCTGCCCTGGCAACCGCCCTCTGGACAGCTTAAACCCAACCAATGTGTTGCATATTAAGTAAAACACTGACTATGTTTATATGCTTGAAACATTCTGGAGTTTGCCCTAATTCCACATAATATATCGTATTTCTTTACGAAGCTTTTTATATGGCAAATGAGAATGAATATTCCACTAATACTCCCGTTTACATGCAGCCGTGCATCATGCGATGAACTTGGTTAACCTGGGACACACACAGCAGTCTGCCCGGTGATACTGATGTTTTTTTTATCACCCATCCACAACCCCAACCTCCCCCCTACTGCCGCAGATTTGAAACTCATTTTCGATTTTCGTAATCCACTCCAAAATCTGTTTTTCCATGTAATTCACAATGCAGTTCCATTGAGTGGGAACGCAATTGTTAGGAGACGGGGCTGCCAAAAACCTGCTTACATCCAAGTCTTTCATGAAGTAAAGTGGGTGTGTTTCTCCTCCGGACCAGAACTGTGGGATCTTCTTTTGGGCATGCATCTCAGCAAACTGTTTGCTCGTTTGTTTGTGTACAGCAGTGTACAACTCACAAAAGAGGCAGTGAGAGACGTGGGGGCAACATATTGAGACGCATACACGCCCAAAGCATGCTTCTAAAACCCTAATAATATCAGCATATCCCACATGTCTTCATAGGAAAGTGCTCCATTCAGCATACGGCCCCATTTGGAATACCCAGACGGAATATGATGTTTTCATGACCCGTATCAAATTGAGAATATTGTCGTATTAGAAATAACAGTGGAATGTTGGTGTGCATGTTGTCAGATGGCAACACATTGTGCCTTGGGAAGAACTCAAATATGGAGGTTCAACATTGTTCACATTAAAATCATCTCAATATGAGGAGCTCAAGATGATCCTTTTACAACTTTTTAAATCGTAACATAGCTAAGAATCAACACGATCCACCAACTCCATTAATGAATTATCAGTTGTGGGTATCGTCCTCTCCTCCACAACCCTGTGGGCTGACTGTTGATGAGCTCTTCCTGAAGCAGGTGGTGTGGGACTTGGTAGCGCGCTGACAACCCTCAGATGGTAACAATGCAGTAAATAGATCATTGCTTGGATGAGGGATTATAATAATATGTATGCCGTCCTCCTGCATTGAGACCACTTGTCCCTGAAAGCCGTGGCAGCTTGCTGTCTGAGCTGCTTCAGAGGTTTTACAGATGAGGCGTCAAATGACACTATTGCTGTCAATAGCACCATGGTTGAAGCATAGAATTACACTTAAAAAAAGAGAGGGAGAGGAGTGTTGATCTTGTTGTTGCCATGCCAACGGCAGTAATGAAAAATCTGAAATATAAAAAAATCTGAAATCTAGTCTGATGACAGTCTCAAAAGCAGCGCCATAGATCAGTGTCGTGCAAGTAACTCAGGAAGGACCCCTGTAAAAATGAAACATGACTTGTTATAACTTATAACTGTAATATATTTACTGTTTTTGGGAAAGTAATAACATCACAGTGTCAAACACCTACCATACATAGACAGTGAAGCGAAGGTAAAGTTGCTGTTTTTAAATCAATGCCAGTTTTGCTTTGAGAGACAGGCTATTTTCTTCACAGCCCAGGTACGGCCCCCACACCTCTATCCTGTAGCTGCTTGTTGTTATAATGGATCAAACGGTCTCTGTGGGTTGCTCGGATGTTGGCCACACAGTTGGCGTCAGGCTTTATCTCCATGCCGTTTTATCCTACCTTCCTTCCCGTGTCTTTTTGTAGCCTCCTCCTGCACTGCAGCAAGCAGTACACTGTACAGCAGCAAGCGATCGGTACAACATGGACCGTTGACTCTTGCATATCTTAAAAGACCTCAAATCACGTCCCGAATGAAGGAGGGTCCACCTGCTCTTGCAAAGTGACGCCGGTCCACTTTTTAACGCCATCGTTCGTTCCCAGCCACAACTCTCTGTGTGTGTGTGTGTGTGTGAGATGCACTGCAACACGAGCAAGGAGACACACCACCAAATGACCGAATGGCACTTTCACACTTTGCATTCACGCTATTTCAACACTGGTGTAATAGCACTTTCGGAAATCCCCGAATGAGTCTCATTAACCATTTGAACCCGAGGCTGTATTTCACTTCCTTTATTTCGAGGCTAATTGCATCGTCAATGTATGTTTCAGCCAGGCATGCAGTATATTGCGACTTTAAGGGACTCAGAAATAGCATAATGTGGCGTGGTCTAATGAGTCTTAAGAGCAAGAAACTAACATGCATAAAGTCATGCACTGCTTGAAATTGCTAGCGAGGGATTGTTGTGCTTCATTACCATTAATGTAATATGAGAAATGGAGGATTTGATTGGCTGCGCATTCATTCCACTGAAGGTTACTCACCGCGTTGGCTTTGACATGTTGTGTGGCGCACGCACCCCTGTGTACCAGAAATGTATAAATAAGCTCCCACTAATATATGTGCATGCTATTCATTTGCAACAGTAAATACATATTGAGAGAAGTGGATTGCAATGTGTATCCTCATGAGAAAAAGAAGTGAACATTATTATAACATTAAAATTATGGAATAAGATAATGTTGACTTGAAGCTCGAGACAGGCGGTGTTACTTTTTTTTATGATAATGTAACTTTTTTTTTGAATGTCTTCATTTTAGAGTTTTCCCAAGCAAATACTGATATCCTGGATGTGATTGTTTGCAGTAAAATCAGCATATACATGTTTTTGCCTGCCACCCAATGAAGATTTCTCTCAAGACGCCCCTGCATGGTGTCTAGTTTTACAGGCATGTCTTTTTTGGTATGTTGGTATATTGCTATAGGGAAAATGCTTGGTGTGTTTCGGTGGAGTTTCTTGTCACAGCTAGCTATTGGAACAAAATGTCAGAGGGATTGACTCACTGTATTCAAATCTCTTTGTGAGATTTCTCTCTTTATTAGATACAAACAGGAAATTGGGAGAGAAAGAGGGGCGTGCCATGCAACAGATCAATTAGAACAAATGAAAATATCAAACTGGGGAGCTCTCATAATACATCCAAGCTTCAGTGCAATAAACACATTGAAATGACTCATCGGATCACACAACAGGTACAAAGGAGTCACACAAATTAAAATTGGTGTGCAATTGGTGTGAACCAGCATGGGAAGAAAGAGGGGAGCAACTGGAGACTGTGGCCCTGTGGCTCCGACCCCTTGTGTGATGGACATGATGGACATGATTATCCTGCTGACTGTAGGCACCATTATTTTCCTTCAATTTACTGCTGCAGTGTGCCGTCCGTCTCCTCTCACTAGGTGTTCCGTCTGTACGTTGGTCCCTTCCTCGGCTATCTTTGAACAAGCGTGGGCTCAGCGATGTCCTAAAAGCTCACTTCTTTCTTTTTTGTTCTGCGTCCTCTGATTGTGTTCATTGGGAAACAGTTTTCCTCACTCATAAATAACAGCATTAGGCTTCTATTTAGAAGCCTCGCATAAGGACGTAGCAAAGCGCTGTATATATTTTGGAATTCATTCTCTTAAATGTAGCTGGCGGAGGAAAGTTGAAACCGCTGTCTGTGGCTGGTGTCTCAGTCTCCTCCCTTTGCTTGCTTGTTGATTCCCTTTTTGATTGCGGATCGCTACAATGGAATTAGGACAGAAAGTTCCATTTATAACCACGGGAAGCAGCAGGATAAGAAACTGTGTCCCTCTGCCTGTCGATCCTCACACCGTACACACAGCAACAGCTAAGCGACAGTTACACGTATCTCAGCTTCCACTATTTGTTTCTGTAGACACAGAGAGCTCAAACAGAGGGGGTCCATGAGCAAGAACAATCAACTTGATGATTCCACAATCAGTCAGCTATCGGCAAGACTTGACCAATCCATTTGACAATGTAAATAAGGCCGTATTCACAATGTATTTCATGAACCTGTGAAACCGTCAGTGCACTGGCATCTTAATCATCATTATCAATTGTCAGATATTTGATAAATGATTAAATTAAAGTGCTCACATTGAAACAAACTTCACAAAGTACCACACAGTTCAGGAGAAAGACCAAATGATCGTTAACGGGGAAACTCAATCTATGTTGGTTGGAAATGGCCTCTGCATGCTTTTACCGCTTAAGGCTGTTGTTTCCCAAACACTTCTCTTGATGATGGTTTTACATTAAAACTAAAACATGCCTTTGACTTTACCCTTTTAAAGTAACATTTGGCCAATTCCTTTTACCGCCTCCTCATACTTGCACCATATGTGCATTTAGTCACGTACAGCGGTGATGTCGAATCGATATCGTAGAGGGCAAAGAGTCTGCGGGCTTTTCTTACAGCCAATCAGCGGGAGCACCTGCTGGTGCCAATGAGTAACGAACGTTCACTAATGAATCTATATGCGCCCCGAACATTTCACCATGCTCCAGCTTTGCTCATATTGGATGACTGTAGATAAGATGGAGTACAGTAAACAGCTCGGCTGTAGTGATTGATCCTGTTCAATAATGATTAAAGCAATGCGCTGCATGGGAAAGCTTTTACATTTGTGTAATTTTTCACATAGTTCTTTCCCAGAAAAAACTAAAAAAACATTTTGGCGAAAGGCGTGCGTTTCATAGTGGATTTTTGTTATGCAATTCAAAGCTCGTAAAGGCTTTTAAAGGCTTTTTTTGCGTCATTTTTCAAGTCCTTTTTTCCCCCCAGGAAAAAAAGCTAAATAATCAGTGTTTTTTTTTACTTAAACAGCAGGAGCTCCTCCTTAATTTGTACTGCTCGGGTTCCACGCGTCTGCTTGCCTCAAACCCCTGAGTGTGATCATAGAGCCTGGTGTATTCCCTCGTAGCAAAGGCTCTGTGAAGCACATAACTCTGCATTCACAATATTCCCGCTGGGTCGTGACCGAAGCAGGAAGCTCATCAATCTTCCTTTTTTCTTTTTTTTTTGCCAGTGATCTCAATTTGCCCAATCCGAGTAGATGGAGGGTAGGTTTTAGAATCTCCTTTCGTTTTCCTCTCTCTCCAACCGCCTCCCAGCTCTGCTCTCTCTCCATCAGCAGGCGGCTCTTCAGTGGACTCTTCGGCCCCTGGGCCGGCTGCCAACACCACTGTGATCAGGTGCTGCCAAGTATATGGCTTAGGACAGACTGGAGAACTTAGGAATAATTTCCATTGTTCAAGTAAGTCTCCAGTTATCAGTTGTTTCAGCTGTTTTTTTAAACTGCTGAGGTGTTTATATTTCTGTTAAACAGGTGGAAATATGGCTGAGACTGAAGTTATACCCCTTCAAAACCAGGCTGGGTGACGCCTCGTCCACTACGCCGATGAAACCAAGTTGCACAACTTTTGTAGACAGTGGGGAGATAATGGATGAAAGTGGAAGTATGTGTCAGTACTAAATGGTAAATGGACTGCTTTTCGAGTCTTACGACCACTCAAAGCTTTAACACTACGACCCTACTCTACCACTGAGCCACAGTCGGAAGAGATCAATGAACATCAATGAACACTTAACTGTGTGAAAGCTCATTTTTAACAGTAAAAGGAAAGGAAATTGATGAAAAGTCACAACGTCAAACATCTTACATGCTACAAGGTGATGCAATCAAAATAATGAGATAAAGATTTTGACATGAGTAAATGTGTACTTACTGAATAAAGGTTATTCTCATAGATTACAACCTCTCAATCAGACAAACATGTGTTCTGTTTTTGTTTGTCGTTTGCTTTGTATTTTGCTGCTAGAAACACGCTTCCCTTCATGCAGGCGACATATCAGACATAGCATGACTACTTCTGCCTTTGCTAATGGCTTTTCTGTGGACTTCAAAGCCACAGACCAAGTGTCATCCCTTCACCACGAACCAAAGAGGAAGCAGATCACAAACAGCTCTTTGGAGTCATATTTAAAAATTGCAAGTACTTTTAAACAGACGGGTACAAACAAACTACTTAGACAGACACCTCTTATTCATTCTTTTGAAACGAGCACATCAGATCTTTCCGCCTACGTCTGAAGAGTCTGTCTGAAGGAGCAGGAAGGGGCCACACAGTCAGAAGGAGGGTCAGGATTTCCAGGAAGATGATTGTAATCCCTTTGAAGATATAAATCTCAAACATTGGTGCAGTGGTCGGAGTCGCAGCACTCTGTGTTTGTTGTAGTGCTCATGGTGCCACAGGAGGATTCGGTCGAGGAAGCTTATGTTGTCTGAGGTTACAGCTTAGAGGCAGGAGAAAGGGTCTGTAAAGGAAGGTTGTGCCCCGTGGTTGTGAGTTGCAGCCGAGCCGAAATTCCCCGTTAAGCCTTCTTGCAGTGTTGTGGGAGTAATTCAATGATGTGTCAGCGAAGGAAGGTGCCCAGGGGATAACTGCAGTGACTTAACCATTCAATCAGCCAACATTGTCAAAAATAAAAAACTAGAAGGCAATACTGTACCCCGGGGGGTACGCGGAAAGATTGTGGAGTCCATTTGAAATAAATAAAATGAAGAAAGAAAATGTGGTATCATCAAATAGATATATTGACATATATTTAGGAGAAAAATAAACTTGCAAATAAAATTTCACATTTGTATAGCACTGATCTTTCGTAAATGTAAAAAAAGCCAATAAGCACCTCCCACCAACCTTACAGTGATAACATCTTAAAGGCATATGAAGTTAGGTTATGGTTTAACAGTTGAAATAATTAACTATTCTGTACTGAATAGTTAAAATATTATTTATAGCATTGACATTTGTATTATTATTATTAACAACTTAGAGAAACATTGTGTGGAACGTCCACCGGCTTCTCTTCCTTCATTTTCACTGGGGCAAGAAATAAGTTTGCTCTCCCAAAGGCACCTGTATTTATGGCACCATGAATTACATTAATATACCTCAATAACACCATATGACACATATATATATATATATATATATATATATATATATATATATATATATACACATACACACACACACACACACACACCAGCATGCTGTTACGTATATAGAGAAAGCAAAGGGCTCAAATTCTATTTCTCACACTCTTTGTTAGCTCAAACCATTTGTGCCTTTTTATCTATATCATTTTAGTAAAAGCAGTTGGAAAGTAAAGACCGGGACCACACTTCAAACCGTCTGATGGTGTGGCCCTTGGCCAATCAATCGTTTACTAAAAGCTATGACTCATCATGTAAGTACATGCTAGATGGAGAAAAAAGCAGGAACTGTATTGTACGGCAACAAGAGAAACGATGACACATGGTTGTAATTTCATGGTTTGTCCGTGCCTCTTACAAGCAGCACTTGTTGACAGAGCTAAGCAAAGTGAATAATCTTCAATCTTCTCGCTGCACCAGCGCAACAATCTCTATTGACTCTCAATTTGGGAGCAGATTCGGTTAGCCTGAGTAATATGACAAGATGGATAAGTGGATGGCTGTTGTAGTCGGAGCGGTGCTGAATGTTGCAGTCCCTAAGCAGGAAGATGCTTTAGAATGACGGGATATTCGGAATAATCCAATACTGCTTTCAGTGGCACTTTATTAAACCCAGTTACTACCGAAGTTGAGTGAATTAAACATGCTGTCTAGTTCTGTCAATGTTGGAGTTATAATAGTTTAATGCTTAAATGCCAGTTCCTCCTATTGATATCAGAATCTAACATACTTTCATAAATAGATTGATACACAATTTGGTCATTGATTAAAAACAGCAGTAGCTCCAAACTTTAACAATTTCTACATGTTCAGTGTAAATGATGCTTTAAAACACACGAGGTGTGACAAGGCAATAAATAATGACGAAAAACACTAAACTGTTTGAGTTCAACTGAAAGCATTGGTTGAGAACAGGAAACCTTAAGTTTAACATTTTCTAGCAAGCTTATATTGTTGTAGCTTCAGGTATCTTCTTAATATTACTTCCGTGAGATGGTGCTATGATGAACAAATAACTCAAGTTGCAAGCTCCAGGTCACAATAAAAGTATGTATACCATATTGCTATGTTTATAGCCAGATTTGTGATTTTGGGCGAAACAAAATAAACTGAACTGAATAATTGAATGAAGGCAATAAAGTCATTCATAAATATGAGATATGAGTTTACAGTAAATCACAATGAGGTTGGTTTATGGCTCTTATTATCTTCCTGCTTCTTCACACTACATTTTGTTTGCACGCCCTTTGGCGTTTCGGAGAAGAACGCAACCAACAGCGTGTTGAGCGTAACGCCCTGCGTGCTCGTAGCTTGCTCGCCATGTGTGGAGACTCACGCTTTGCGGTGCTGTGCGCAAGTAAGCTGTGGGCTTGCTTATCTATCTGCGACCTCTCCAGACAGATGCAGGGTCACTTGCTGAGAGCTGCCGCTGCTGTCTCTCAGAGTCTGTTCAGCATCTCTCACTCCCTTGCTGATGTTGACTCTTATCGCTGTCCCTGTTCCCACTCCTAAATGCCTCTTCCTTCCCTTCCTTTGGCAACCTTAGCTGTCCGGGTTATCGCTCACCCGGGTGCGTGATGGTAGGTAGCTGTCCTCACGGAAGCAGACGTTTGACGTGACACTTGGTAACCATCCTGACAGTGTTGGTATCGGTGCAGAGAACCCAGAAGTGCAGCAACAGCTGCCCGACATCTGCTGCTGAGGCCTTTCTGCTCTTTCAGTAAATGGACATTTTCAAACCCATTTATTCTACTTGTCTGGGTGAGACAACTAAAGATATTAAGCTGTCCAACCCAAACTAGAGCTCTCTGTCGGGAGAAGATAAACCAAATCTGACTGACTGTTGACTTTTAGCTGTTCTGCTGATTGCCTACTCTGCTGTTCTCCATGATGCAAACCAATGCATGGAGACATTTAAAAGCTGGGAAACTCTTAAAAGAAACTTTATGACTTCTTGGAACGAAGCACTGAAGGATGCACTGAGCTGCAAGTACTCTCTCAGCTATATACTGTGGCAGCTATTTATAAAGCTATGCTAGCGGCATGGCTAAAGGGATGGCAATGTCTCTTCTGGGTCTCAGGCCACCACCTTAGTTCAGAATAGAACATCTCTGGTTGGATGGCTTGCTTTGAAATTTGATCACATTTGATGAATGAATTTGAACAACTTTTATGATTTCCTGACTTTTCATTTAGCATCGCCAACAGGTCAAAATTCAAATTTGGCCAATACTTTGACTGGACAGATTCCAATTTTCTTGGCCGATTCCAATTTCAGATTTTTCTAAATGAGCTGCCTATTCTGATCTTCTTTGTATGAACTATAATTGACATCAAGGGGTCTAACTATTTACCACCATCCCAGAATGTCCTCCAAAACTTTGTTAAACCATCCTGAAGTCAGTGTAAGCAAACACAACTTCTGAATCAAAAGCCGGAATTGGCTTTTTTCCAGTGTTGTGGGTGTAATTGAATGATGTGTCAGTGAAGGATGTAGTGACTTAACCATTCAATCAGCCAACCTTGTAAAAAAAAAACTAGAAGACAGCTTGTTCAAAAGAGGCAACTTACACAAAAACACACAATTCAAAAGCTAACCAAATCAAAATCTCACATGATCGACAGCATCAACACGCCATGCATTGTGGGGCAGTTGAGTAAATGCAGTAAGCTCAAATTGCTCATTTAGTATACACATGGTCATTTATTGCATACACAAAGTCCACATACTATGCATTGTATGTTAGTATGCAATTTTCAACAATGCCTCAGTTTTGGTTACCTTCTGCTTCAAACACATGATGCTATTGTGAATTTTCACCGAGTCATCTCTTCTCACAACATTTTTAACTGAACATCGAAATAGAATTTGTACTCGAGCTTCCACTCGATTTTTCATTTTACTGCGCCTTTAAATTGGATTCATCCCTGGCAGAACCCTATTATGTTCATGGTACACAAAAAAATATGTGCAAGTATATTGAATGAATTTGGAGAACATTGAACAAGCATGCAGGCATGAAGCACTGCATCAATTTATTGTCGGAGACCAAGCCATACCTCAGTGTCAATGACAGTGCAAGCGACAATGAAATATTTAATGGCATTTAATGTTGAATAGAGATCTGCAAGGGGAAAAAGATGGTGAGACTTCAAATATGGCTCTTGCAAGATGCCTTTGTGCTGTGTCAAAATTCCCAGCTCAGGGTAGAACTAGTGGATGAAAGGATGGAAACATAAAGACTGCATGTTTCTAAGGATGGCTCAGTATATGAGAAAACATTTTAATCTCAGAGCGTATCTAACGCGTCAGCGTTAGACACGTCAAAGAAGGAAAAAACTGGCAGACGTGTGGATGAGAATCGCCTCTATTCCTTTAGCATCTTCTAGTTGATCATCATCTAATCTAGGCATAATATTGTAGCATGAGCCGTATGTTATAGTTAAAGTGTGATCGTCATACTAACATAGTTAAGTAGGCAAGTGTATGTATGTAGACAAGGTGAAACCTGCTAACCCCAAGTTGACTGTGAATGCAAATACCACCAGACAGAAGCTCAATTAAATCAATTAATGCATTTATATTTTAAGACAGACTCAAATGACTGAAGATAATTGTTTTAGATGCTTTTTACTGTTCGAACCAATCTTATTGGTCTAATCAACCCTGCAAGCATACGTTTTCAGAAAACAAGTTGTGTAAAACTCCCACTGTACGGTTAGCTGAAGTTTAGCGATGAAAACAGAAAAAAAAGGAGAAAACAAAGTCGGTGGAGACCAAAATTGAGATAAAAAGAGAAAAAACATGTTAGCGAGTATTATGGTGGTAGCTATGTATCGATCAGCTTGTTACGGGCCCCTGGTTAAAAAAACAAATTAATGCAGCTTTAAAGGTGCCTCGTACACGATTGGGAACACTGTATTCTCTGAGGTTAAATGCTTTTATTAGTGATAGAAAATTGATACCCTTATATTACAAAATGGTCATTCGCTTTCGACCCTTGGGTTCATAGCATGGAATGGATTGAAGAAGTTAATAAAAATAGCCGGTAAGATTTTCCTTGAGCAACAGTCTTCACTCTCAGACATTATTTGATTAGACGATAGATGTGTCGGGCAAAAGGTGCAAAAATATCTGCTAAGCCGCTGTCTGTGGGGCCGCTGGAGGGTAGGGAGTCACGGGAGAACCAGAACTGATATGCGGAGACTGCAGTGAAGGTTTTCTTGAACACCGGTACTCGGAAACACTGCCACTCACAAAATTAAACTTCCTCATCGTAGCTTTAATCTGTGACATTACCTTTGAGTCCACTTTATTGTGTCGGCTTTTGCCACACTGCAAGACTAATTACCCACATGGGACCATGAACATTGAATTGAACCAAGATGGCGTCTTCTTTTTTCGTTGTCTTAAAATGATTGCTCATAGGCCCATTTCCACGTAAAATGAGACCCCTAAGCTTACCCAAATTACTAGAGTCCAGGTGTAGTCTTTTCAGCGTAAGTATTGGGAGGGTTCAATCACACCAATAAACGGCAATTATATAGACAACAGTTCAGTCCGTAAAAGAACAATGCAATCAGATTGATTCCGGGCAAATTTGCAACCAATTACAAATTGTTGCCAGCAATGTGGACCTTTTAAGGGACCAAAGATAACTGTGGCATTGTTGTCATTCATACATTTTTTAAATTTAAGAGTAACTACATTTCAGGCAAAACAATGCCATTTAGTCCCACTTAGTATGTAGAACATGGTTCTTCCAACTAATCGGAGTGCAATGTAATTGTGAAACAGCACTCAAAGTCGGAACGGAACTTTGGCGAAGAAACGATCGCATCTGCGACACTTTTGCACTAACTGAGCAAAGGACTCTCACAGCTGCTCAAAAAGTAATGAAGCTTGAGTGCATTGTCTTGTTGTGCCTCTGGTAAAGCGACGCCCTCAATCATTCATTTGGAAGAAATCTGGTCTCTTGTTTGTTTCGCTCAAACAGCATCAGCGACAACATTCGCATGTTGACAGAATGTACAACTCTAAGCTTACCATTTTAGCTACTTTACTCTTATGTATGCATCTAATTTCCCGACACAGAATTACCACTCATACTCCGACCTCTCTCCCATTCCCAAAGACACACTCACTGCTCTCCGAATCAAACTCATTATCATAACCAAGTAGTGAATAGTGAATGAAGAGGTTAATGTGTCGTTGGGAGTTGGGTGTCTTGGATCGTACATACCAGAATCGTCAATACTCCATGGAGAGAACCGTGACAACAAAACTCACTCACCCTGCAATTGCCTCTTCATTAACATGCTTCTCAACCTTGATTATAATTTCCAGAGCGATGGATATTCCTTCAGAATTCAGCGATTCAATGTTTTGAGCATGGACTGAAATACGCCGCCTGAGATTGATGTCTCTAATTAGGGAAGGAAATATGGTTTTCTAAATAGCTCTCGAACTCAAGATGTGTGTGTGTGTGTGTGTGTGTGTGTGTGTGTGTGTGTGTGTGTGTGTGTGTGTGTGTGTTTAGATTAAACGCACAAGGAGAAATAAAACTAATTGCACTTTCCGTAATTTATTAAAAAATATTACAGTAAATAGAGCACAATTCGGAACAAAACAAAGCAATGCGGATGCAGAAATCATCTGTTAGTACTTCTATATGGATATTAATGGCAGTATAACTGGCAGTATGGAACTGCTGTGTATTAAACATTAACAGGGCTCTCAAGTGTCACGCATTGAGCGTGACTGTCATGCATTTCGGTCTTAAGTCACGCCCTCCCGCCACACATCGTATTTCTCACGCTGAAAAAAAACTCTCGGCTATTTAATGTGCCGCAGCGCACAAACATGACCTGGTCGCGCTGCCCTCACCATGGAGGAATCAAGCACGTCTCCCCCGAATCCCCTGGAGTTCTGCCGCGAGGTGCCACTCATCAGCCAATCAAAAAAAGGAAATGGGCTACACGAATAGCCAATCATCTGGGTGAAATGTAATCCAGCAACCAATGAAAATAAAGCTAATAATAATATGGGGAGAAGGGGAGCTGGTCTCGGGACATGGCACTTGCGAGGGCGTGGCGGCGGCGGGGTGGGAGGATATGTCACTCTCACCTCTGTCACTCTGTCTTAAAAACTTGAGAGCCCTGCATTAATAAGTAGTTATTTATTTCTCCCTTTGTGTTCACATTAATAATTGCATTGTTCCTTTTCCTATGTTGGTCATGGTCAAGTATTATCTGCACTATTTTTCCTACTTATAACTAGGGTTGGGTACCGAGAATCGGTGCCAGTATGGCACCGGTTCCAACACGTCCGGTACCTAAAACGATTATTAAAATAGCGCGGATCAGAGCACACTCGCTGCTCTGCTCTCTGTCCGCCTGCATGCAGAGCGGGGCTCGAGGGGGCGGGGCTTCCAGCGCTCACACACACAGTGCGCGCACACAGAGATCGCTGGAGACACGAGCACGAGCATTTGAACGCCCGTCCTCGGCTTGATGGAACAAATCTCTCCAGTTGATATTAATGATGACGTGTAGTCCAGTAAAGCAGCAGTTTTAGGATCCAACAGTGTCTGAGTTCTGTTGCACACGGTCCCATCAGAACACCTGATGCTTGTGTCTGTTCTTTTTTTAAATATATATTTTTATAGTTTGAAGTTAAAAGGTTTGAAGCTGTAGTTTGAAGCGTGTTTTGTATGTATTTATGTATTTATATCTATAGTATACTTTAAACAGTTAATAATATTGTTCAATTTGAAGAAAAAAAATTGCCTTGGCAATAAAAAAGTATCGGTTCAGGCACCGTTTAGGCACCGGTATCGTTTTAAAAGTATCGGTTTAGCACCGGTATCGGGAAAAAAAAAAACGATACCCATCCCTACTTATAACACACGCAGTTTTTCAGTCCAGTGAAATTTAAGATGTCAATACCTACCCCCGTTTACGGGCCCTTAACCAATGCTTTAGTCCCGTATCTTTTGTAAATGTTTAAAAAAATTAACAGTTTTAGCCCATCTCCATGTGCATCCACACACAAACCTGCACAAGCACAATAAAGAGCATTATTGTCCCAGCCAAACGCAGCGTGTATACGTTCGAGGGCAATAATGCGCATTATGAATTGGCTGCTGGCTGTCACCTCTGCTGCCTGCTATCTTGGCCAGAAAGCAGGCAGCAGCCCCCGGGGGTCCTTTGTTCTCTCGGATGTTAGCCCTGTATAAACATTGGGCTTGCTAACCTGCACTTCAGAGGATGCCACCAGCTTTTTAGAAGCAAAACAAAAAGCAATGGCATGCAGGAATAATATTTATATGAGAACGACACAACTGAATCACGCATAAACAGGAGGACGGATATGCACGCGCGCAAGCATGCACACACACATTTGAGATGACGCTCAAGGAAATAATTGCATCCAAACAAAGCACATGCACACAGTTAGCGCTCACTGTGCGCTTGTTGTTCAGTTTGTGAGAAACTAACAGGGGACAGAGGAACTCCCGGCAGCCTGGAGGGGATGGTGGGCAAAGCTTAACACAGCGGATTTCTTGGCGGAGGAAGACTGCCTCCTGCCAAACTAGCGATGTATTTCAAGCTACGGGACGCCACAGGAAGCATCTCGTGTTTTGATCTCCCATTCTTTTTTTTGTAATCCGCTTGTGTGCAAAAAAGCTGAAGCTAACTCGGTGACTCACGTCCTGATGAACTTGTCAGCGTTGGCGGGAGCGCAAGCTGTAGCATAATGTGATCGGTTAACTGACTCATCAGCACCTCGTACATCTGGGAGACCTTGTTGGAACGTATGATTCCCTCCGTCAGTCAAGAGTTTTTAACGGAAGTCATTTCTAAGCTTCTTTGAATGTTTGCAACTGATTATCAGGTCACTAATGTAGTTCAGTGATTACATGTGCACCGTGTAATCCCTGGCCACATGCTCAGAAAGAAACAGGGTGTAGATTTTCACCTTCACTGGGTCCATAATGTCCAAATTTACAAAGTTTAACCTCTTAAGCACCAAGAGCCCCAGAGCGCACCAAAAAACCCCACGCCTATTATCCGACGTACAAAGAAAAACAGTTTTCCTTTGACGCTTCCTTCATTTTCTCCACAACCACATCGTTGTTTAACTTAATTTAAAGTTCTACAATACCGCAAAACCACTCATAAGTACCCTTTATAATAATAAAGACATCTCCGTAACCGTCCGGGCTTGTAGGAGTCTACCAAAGCAATCCAAATCCATTTGAGTCCACTATTAGTACCTTAAAGAGTTTCTAGGTACTGCAGTCTTCCTGTTTTCATTGTTTACATTTCACCCAGATACAACAGATACATTTTTCTGATTGGCTATTCGTGTAGCCCATTTCTTTTTATTGATTGGCTGATGAGTCCAGGGGATTCGGGGAGACGTGCTTGATTCCTCCATGGTGAGGGCAGCGCGACCAGGTCATGTTTGTCACTGCGGCACATTAAATAGCCTAGAGGTTTTTTTCAGCGTGAGAAATACGATGTGTAGCGGGAGGGCGTGACTTAAGACCGAAATGCGTGACAGTCACGCTCAATGTGTGACACCTGAGAGCCCTGATAGATTTATTATAGTAAAAAAGATTCTATTATTGCACATCATTCCGTCAGTTGCACACATATTTGCCAGCACGCAGGCCGTGTTTCTCGTGGGGTTTCAAACTAGAGTTAGATGTCCATACCTGATTTGGAAATGACGTCGTATGACGATTTGGGGTTGTTGTTTTTTTCTTTTGATTTACCGGCTTTTGCATGGAGGAAGTTGGGGAAAAGCCTAATGCTACCTTTGGCAAACTAAATGTGTTGCCTGTTTTGTTTGAGAATTAATTATTAAAAATGGTAATTGGGGAGAGTTACCTGTCAGTGTAGATTAAAGCAATAAGTAAAGAGAGAGACTCTGTTTGCTTTGATTCTAGAAAAGTTCAAAGGCATTGAAAATCCCTGCAAAGCAGCTTTTATGAAATACCCCACAGCGAGAGAAAGGAAGAGAAAATACACATTTTCATCATCCCTTTTATTTCTTTATTTAATGAATAAAGCCCAGCTGTGAAGTGGTGAACTGTCCAGAAAGGTTTTTCTGTCTTCTAAATTTTGCATGCTGGGATTGGCCAAAGGCTTTTTTTGGCAGGTCCTTTACATTTCTGAGCAGCCTTCAGCGAAACCAAACACACCGACGGGTTCAGTACTTGGGTCTTAGATGTTGCACTGAGAATAGGCGTAATTTATTTTGGACAATGTAACTCTTCTTGAAATTCCGTGACGTCATCAACATGAAACAATTAAATATCTGGAGCAAAGGAGCAGCACCAATGAGGCAATGTTTCAACTCCAAATGAACTATTAACTTTAACCGGTAGATGCATTTAAATTAGGGAGGCGGTGGAGCAGTCTATACGTATCACAGTATCCTTGACCAGAGCTGATTTAAACCGCTTCTCCCACAGTTCATTAAATCCCTGCAGCCATCTAAAGGCAGCAGGATACATATGTTAATAGATCTGCCAGAGGCCAGAGCATAATGCCATTACCCACTGCTGTCCACTGGCTTTACCTTGTTTCCATCATGTACACATGATACCGGGACGCGACTAATAAACCACACACTACACCTCCACACACATTAATTATGTGACCTTATGTGATCCCCTCCGCTAAAATCATTCCCAGGTTTCCCTGCGGTGTCAAATCTTTGGCAACAACATGTCAGCAACTTACACAACTCATCAACTATCAACATGTTGTTGTGTCTTCCTATGGTGCCAATCTGCTCTTGCAAACTTAGATTTGCCAGTAAAACTACAAACAAAACCTGCGAGTTTGGCCCTAAATTCTCCAAAACAAATTCAAAATTCAACAGATTGTGCTTTAATTCAGTTCATGCAAATTAATGACTTGTATTTCACATTCAGATGATGAAAAAAATTATAAAATCCCACGTGTAAACCGTTTGGCATCTGCTTTCCTCCGTTGCTGCAGTATATGAAGACACGGAAGCATTATCATTATTCAACATCCTGTTACATGTTTACTGCCAAAAGAGGAATATAAATATGTATACATACATCTACATATGTATATGCATATATACACATAGACATACATACATACATATATACACACAAAGAGACATACATACATACAGTATATGTATAGTACGAGTGTGCATATTTGTTCAACTCACTGCACTGCTGTCTGGAAGAGGGCAGATGCTTTAATGTTGAACTGGTGGTGTTCTTATTATTTATTTTTTTACACATGAACAAAATGATGATGGAGGATGCTGTATGAAAAACCAAAAGACAGATGGGAGTTGAGGCTTCACATTTTGACTTGACTTGGACACCTTTACCTCCGAGTGGATTGAAGGAGTTGGTGAAAATGTCTATGGACTTTTGCTCCTTCACCTCTTCATAAGCATTTTCTCAGTCCGTGCCACTCACCGTCTCCTTTGTGCAGACTGTCAAAATTGAATGGTGTTTTCATAGTAGAAATATATAAACTCTTTCCATTAAGCGACCTTGTATGGTTTTCACATTCTGGAGACTTTAGTCCTTTTTTGAAATGTTTATACCATTTGAAAACAGTCCAAAAGACGACAAATGGTTTGACCTATGAAAATATAAGTAACTTGGTATCTGAGCCGTCTGTCCATTTGTTCTGATATTCTGCAATTAGATTCTGCCATGACTACATGACTATGTAATGACAACCCTCTCCTACAAAATGACGCTCCCGTACATCTAAACTCCACTGAGTAATTCAATTGAAGCAAAACAAAAACGCAACAAAATGATTTGGTTATTTTGATGCAAAAACGTTTCACTCCCAATCCGTTAAATACTAATGCGTGATCAGTGGCCCAATGCTTCAAACTCTGACGATCCAGCTACCCGTCTAACCACTCCTTACATGCATAGAGTCTTTTTAAGATAAACTCATATATTCACAGGAAATGTACATTTGCGTGTTTTAGAAGTTTACATTGTGGTTTAAGATAAGTCAATGCCTCAATGTCACTGTTTCACATGGGTCTCCTGGATCAAAGTCCTGTGTTTGTTTGACCCACCCATCAACACCCAACCTCCCTGCGCCGACTCCCGGGGGAACAGGATTAGAAACGTAATTATATACGTCAAAAAACTAACTTAATCTGGTAGATAATGTGTTTCTAATGCAGAAACCAGGCTGAATGAGAATGAGTATTACTCCTGATGTTGCATCTTTGTGTAAACAGAAGAGGCCTCATGCACGGGAAAAAAACCTATGTGGACAATTACAAAACGGTGTCACCTCTTGGATGTCGTTTGTCCAGAAGTGGCTCTGAAACGTTTGGCCTCCTCTCTGGTTCAGAGATTAGTTCTCTATCAGAGCCCTTTGTTGTACACAGAGTTTTCCCCAGATGATTGATGCTGCTGTTGACCGCTCTGTCTGTGCTGCAGGAATCTAACCACTGTGACACGGAGATAAATTGCCTCTACTGGTTCAGCATAAAGAACGTGTGTCTTTATTCCATTTTTACCCCAAAAAATTTGAATGCCCTTTTCTCGTTTTCCACACATATACATCGTTTCACATAGATCTCTCAAACGTGAAACAAATACTAAAATAAAATGTTTATATATAAATATAGTGTATTGTGTATTAGGCGCCACTCATCTGCTATTTCTGTCCATTTGTTGAAAGTGAAAGTAGTCTGTCAACGCTTATTTTTTAGGTATATCTGAGGAGTTTGAACGTGACTGTGCGCTTGACAAGGTCTGTCATCAAATGTGTAAAAGGGCCAGCGGTATATAATACACATGCCATTGAAATGAAAAATTACTCCACCACCCTCTTGAAGTTAAACACTGTACGCTTTACGTTGACAGCACAAGGTGAACAATCACACGGTTCCCCTGAACTGCCTAGCGTTCATTTTTCAACCAGGATCGAGAACGGCAAACGTCTCTCCACACCTGAAAAATAAAATTAAAAAGAACACGTAGC
This sequence comes from Taurulus bubalis, assembly GCF_910589615.1. Lineage (NCBI taxonomy): Eukaryota > Metazoa > Chordata > Actinopteri > Perciformes > Cottidae > Taurulus > Taurulus bubalis. Next base: position 5,479,409 of record NC_136607.1, read on the forward strand.
ACGCACACGCAGTGGAAAAAAAGCTGAGTAAGCAGATCCTGAAGTGGGTGACAGCGAGATAAGCCCGGGGCTTTGCTTGCACTGTCATTAGCAAAAACATGTACACTCATTCATGCACCAATGATATGCTGCGAGATCCATCTCCGCTCGCGCTTTCACCAGAAAATATCGAAATGCATTTCAATTTTCTATGTTTTACCTAAATGAATAGTTTCACGTCAACGCGGGTGTCGTGGCTATCTGTAAAAGCCCGCGTCCCAAGTCACACCAGGTAACGCTGTGATCAAATCTTTTTTACGGGGTAAAGAAAGGGACTCTGGAGGGCATTTCAAAGACATCAATCTCTTTCCACCGTTTAAAGAGACCTGGGCAGGGTGGGAGTCCTGCTCCGAATCCCCCCACCCCCGAGGGCAATCATTCCGTAGAGTGATTTCACTCCCACTCTCGCAAACTATACAGAGTCATATGCAAATTCAACAATGATTACATAAATGTTTCTAAATTCGAAAGCACTTCCCTTAGAAAAACAATTTTACAGCATCGCCCCACAACACAGCGCCTGACAGCTTGCAATAATAAGCTGCAGGAGAACACGGGAGCTGTTGTTTTAGCTTGTGCCTATCTGAGGGCTCGCTAATGTAATTTTAATGCATCCATCTGTGCATTAATGGAGCATAATGATGCAAACAAAGGACGGACAAGTAAAGTGCGGACAATTACAGAGTTTATGATTGCATGTTTATGAATAATGTATTTTCAGGAAATGTCAGAAATAGTTGAAGTGAAAAACAGGGATACAATAAAGGAAATTTGTGGAACAAAATGTATAACCTGAGGTGGGAAGGAGAAAAGTAACAAAACAAAAACAAAATATTTTGTCCGTACTCGAAAGGCATTCATTAGGAATCCTCGCTTTTCTATTCTATTTGATCCGGTCTGCAGTAGCTGCTGTAGTTTGTCAAGTGCTGCATAGTATTGACTGTTATAAATACAAAAACACGTGCCTTTTAGCAACGGGGGAAAAAAATCATTTTAATGATAAACCTGTCAACCCTGCAACGATTCAAAGACACAAACAAGAATGATCTCAGTAGAGGGAAAGAAAGGCACACAAATCGCTCCAGTTAGCCGGCAATTTTCACAAGCAGAAGTTTGGCTGGATAGACGGCAGTCAGGGGTTATGTAAGACCATTAGTATAAAGGTGGACGGATGGCGGCTCCAGGGGAAATGTCATTGGGTCTCCATGATAATGGGAAGGTGAAAAATAAAAAAACTACTTATCCGCTGGTTCAAATGTGTGATAGTGCGAAGCGAGAACTCATGTGTTATTCAAATACGTGCATCAAGTTTCAGGAATGCAGGCAAACATAAGAGGGTGCATTAGTTTAGCTTGTTTTTGTTTTCAAAAAATCCTCTGATGAGACAGAAAATGTTCCCGCATTTAAAAAAAATAATCCCTCAAGGACATGGCCATTAGCAAAAACTCATTCAATATCAAATTAGTTGAAGGCTTGAAGATGTTTCGGCTTTTTCTATTCAGCAAGTTCCCTTTATTTCCCCCAACCTTACACTCCTGAACTTGAATTATTGACTACAACATATCCATGAATTCCGTAATCATGCTTTTGTTGCCAAGTAGACATCTAATGCTGTCCTCGGCGAAATAAAGGACATACAAAATCTCAATATCTTGATCCAATAACACGGCATTGTACGGTTGACCATGTGTGCCGTAAACCAAACATGTACTATTCAATACGATATTCAACATGTATTCAGTTGAGTACTGCACAGTGCTGTATTCAGTCATATTCAAGTATTCAGGGTTGTATCTCGCAGGAACCCAAAATAAACAGTCCTTGTAATTGATGGCAACAAAAAGGATGCCGAAATATCTTCACGTCATGACGCCGATAGTACAAAAATCTGAATTCACACTTTGTCAGGTCTATCTGCAAGACATACAACTTTTTAAATGTTTGTTCTCTAACGGCAAATGCACAGCAAGCACACACACACGCGCACACACACACAAACGAAAAAGGGCCATAAACAAACATGGCCATATCTACTGTATCCGTCACTGCTCAGCTTTCCTAAATCTCCTTCTTGCTCAGTAAGCACCATTGTTGCCAACCCAGCAACTGTTTCACCAGATCTTGGTAACTTCTCAGCCTCCATTTAGTGACTAAATGCCTCACAAGAGCCAAGACACAAATCTGATGACATTTTCAGTTGGCATCAGCTACTTTCCTGCCCCAGCTCGCAGATTCTCCGGCTCACGTAACTGCCGCTGGCTCACGTAACATGTTGGTTATGTGAGTCGAGCGGAGTTGCCAGATTTGGTCGATCAATCAGCAGCGTGGCTGAAACATGAATGAGCTGAGGTTATGGATCTCGAGGAGGATGATAGCGAGTTTACTTTCACAGAGGAGTTTGCAGCACATACAGGATATTCAGCTGCTAAACACTATTTCCGGATGGCATGGCATTGCACTGAATTCCCTCTCCGTTTCCTCCAAACTTAAATAGCTTTACTTTCTATCTAAAGCATTAGATATTCTGGCTGTGTGAATAATGTGATTTTATCTTGTATGTCATCTTTTGGCTGGTAAAGATAAGATGCATATATCAGCCAGTGGTGGTATGTAAATGAAGACATTTACTCAAGTAGTGCTCTACATTTTATATATCTTATTAGGTACATGTACTGTGCCCAAAGTCTGTTCTTTTCATGTCACTGTGTACTTCTAATCCACTCCGACCGAGAAGGAATTATTTCCTTCAATTTTACGATAAATCAAAATCAATGAACATCAGCAGATGGATCTCGAAGGAAAATAATTAGCCGCAGTCCTACATAAAATATAGTTAAAAATAGCTTCCTATCGACCAACTAATGCAGTAAAATCCTGCTTTTAATTAAATAGTATAAGCCATTTTTCTACATGACATACTGTAGGAGCGACTGTGGCTCAGTCGTAAGCAGGGTTGTCCTTCAGTCGGCAGTTCGATCCCCGGTTCCGCTAGCCCATGTTTATGTGTCCTTGGGCAAGACACTTATCCCCAAATTGCTCCTGTAGCTGTGCCTAAAGTGTATGAATGTGATGTGTGTGAGTGTTAGTTACTGGGCAATGGACAGGTGGCACCTTGCCATCAGTGTATGAATGGGTGAATGATAAGGAGTGTTAAAGCGCTTTGAGTGGTAGGAAGACTAGAACAGCTGCTACATCCCTTTTTCAGTCTAGGGGGGGGACGAACACCTGTCAGCCAAAGAATAAGTGAAAAGAAGAAAGAAAGTCAAAAGTAGGAGTAACATTTTTAAACAATATTTATTCGCACTGCTGTTGGTTAATAAAACAAAGGTTCTCCATGAAGTGGGAGAGATTGGGACAGTTCGTGGTCGTGCCAAACAAATAGAACAAAACAAAACTAGGCCTGGCTGACTACCTCTGGAAAGGAAACAAACAAAATGGCTTCTTAAGCTTCTCTAAAAATGATTGACCAAATCAGATACAGAGGGAGCACCGACCAATAACCTAATGTTATAGACACAAAGTAACTACTTGCTTGCACAAGTGTACAGGGTACCCCAAACTTACCTACTGTCCTCAACCTCTCGCCACACACCTTCACAGTGTGTGCATAGTCAGAAAGAAAGATCGCTGCCCAACTCTTCTGGCGTCCTCCTTTTAAAATGGCCGCCACTCCGCTGATTGGCCTTCGCAGATTCCAACCAATTAACAGGTTGGAATCTGTGGAGGAAAACAAGAGAACACAAAACAGGTACAGGTCCATTTACCATAGTAATGGCTTCCTCATTATTAACATACATGTATGAATCAGGCTGTTTAAACTGTTTCACTTAAAAGGTCTCATTTTCAAAGTCAGTTCAAAGGGGAAATTGAAATGATGCATAATATTGTCTTGATTATCATATTTAGATGACCTCATCATTACACATTTTCATTGCATACATGCAGCGTATAGGAGGGAGATGTTATGGGAGGGAGAAATTACAAACCGCTTACAGTTACACAGCTAAAAAAAAGGAAGCAATTGAACCAATATATATTTTAGGCGCATATTATTCTCTATTCACCAAACAAGTACAGATTTGGTGATTTGTAGCTGGAACAATCTATAAAATATTTGGTTAAAACTGAGCCAAATGTGCTAGAAGATTGTTTTATACATGTAGGATAGAAATAGCTGCCCTTTCATGAACTATACTTCAGTTATGTTTAGACTATAATTCAAGTATGTTCATCGCTGTTGAATTATAATTATCTTTAACCTTGATGACTTTCAAATTAATTCAGCCTGTTTTTAGCCTTGATGTCTGACAGCCTTGACATCCTCTGTGCTGAAATGAACCACATCACTGTGAACTGGGATTGTATTGCAATTCAGACATCTGTGCCATCCACTCAGTATGCTGATAAGTTGTGGAGGAGTTATCCACACTAAAATCGAATTATGAATGTACTTAAAGAAAAATGTAATAATGCCACACACACACACACACACACACACACACACACACACACACACACACACACACACATTAGTAAAATATCTCCATTGAAAAAGGGAATTAAGTAAAATGATTGTCTAAAGTTACAGTTAATTTCCAATTGTGTGCATTGAACTGACATTTTTATATATAATCATTTAAAGAATAAGAGTTTATCTGGTATTGGATGTGGTTTTATATTAAAACTGCCAGAACCTTTGGAATTACCAGAAAAGTAGTTTCAGTTTCACCTGCTGAGCAAACTGTGATGCCCACTGCGTCGCATAAATGCAATGAAAGCGCTGCACTGAAACCTCATCAGAACCGTCTTAGGATGATGTGATCCTCTGTTGAGCTCCTGAAATCCTTTTATCACTCGCCCCTCCACAGATGGGTCAGTGCTGCCGGAACCAGGAAGTATTCAGTGATTCTGCTTCACGTCTTTCTTGCTGACATTCAGTAGGTGCAAACCTTTTTTATCAAGTTGCATTACAAAGAGCACTGGCTCACGAGTATTATACAGCTTATTGGCATTTGTAGTGGATTTGTAGTGATGGGCATAGATGGTAAAAAGTGGACCTAGTCACCATAACGTCACGTTGGTTTGTGGACTGCTGTTTTGAAGCCATGAGTTTTGCATTTTGGCCAACATCATCTTGGTTTTTGACCCTTGCCATCTTCTATTTTCGCAACCAGGAGAAGATGGACAAGTACAACCAAACACTGAATCAGACATTTTTATGCAAACCAAAATGTTTCACAATTAACTCACATTAACTCACAAACTGAAAACACACTGGAAAGGGTCAAAGTTCCAAGACGAAAACTCCCAGAGCAGACATTCTGGTAGCGACCTTTCAATCACAAGGTAGCCCCGCCTTGCTTTATGGTCTATTTGACTCTAAACTGGACCATCATTTACTAAATAAACATCTGCTGTATTGAAGAAGACTTGAAACTAGAGAATGAGACCATAATGTTTACAATATTATAAAAAAGGTAATAAATGAAATGAGAAGTAGAGTCGTTTTCTCATTGACTTTAAAAATCAAGAAATAAAAGGAGTCGCCCCCTGCTGGCCAGCAGACATCACAGAGAATAAGCAAGACCAAGTGCCGCTGCCGTCTCCGGCTCTCATCCGCCCTCTCATCACGTCTGAACAGGCGGATTTCAAGGTCAAGCCGGTGACCCCATCAACTGTCCCAAGCCGTCACGCTGCTCACCTCACACACTTATACAGTCTCCTACACATGTTGTTGTCAGTGATGCGGTTTGTTTAAAGGGAGGCTTCCTGTGGCCTTTAACCCCCGGGAAACGGAGACTTTGTCTGAGCAGAAAACAGTGAATCTTTAAGAAATACCGAGTTAAAAGTCTATAGTTCTGGTGTGAAGAAAACCCCATGTAGGCTTTACGAAAAGTTTATAGTTTGCCCTCTTGGTAGAGTATGGCAGCTGTTGGTCTGCTTGGATTCACAGTCGTCATCATGGTTTGGCTTAAAAAAGGTAGGTTAGTTACATTATTTAAGTTGCGGTTTTCTTCAAGTTGATACATGTAAATGTTTGTAAAGCCTTCCAAGTTTGAATATTTTTTTGCTAGTAGGGCGTCAGTTTCTCCTTGACATGTTGGAGAGCAAGTCCTTTAATGCATTACCAGTCATCATGTATAAGTCTACTTTAGGAAGTATAAAATATTCATATTAATGCATTTATTCAGCATCCCACTAGGGATGGTCGGGCCATGTAAGCTTCATAAGTGACAGAAATGTGATTCCACTGCAGTAATTTGCCGTTCTTCCTCGGTAGACGTCCAAGTCCGAGAGAGCGGCTCCAGTGGTCTAATGCAGAGAGCGACGCAGACAGACGGTCTCAACTCGAGTTGCTCATTGGCGACCTCGTTCGATTCCAGGTCATTTATTTATTTATTTAAAAAGAGTGGTTACAAAAGATTTGCTCTTTCATTTTCGTCAAAGCAACAACTACTTACACATCCAGCTGCTACGAACCAACATTACTCAGAATGAAGGTTGCCCAGTAATTGCTGGATTCATTTTGAGTTTCACAAAAAACAGTAAAGTTGCAGGATGGAGAAATAAAATAAATAACTGAAAGACACCCCCAGGCTGATATGTCTCTTACGTAGTTGGCTTAAGTATACCTTGAAAATAGACATATTTTTTTGGATTCGTCACATGGGTTGTTTTGAAGGATTTACTGTAAAGACTGTCGTTGCCATCTGCGAGTTCCTAATCCCTCACTACATGGGGAGGTATTGACTAGGCAGTATATGTACTCAACAACATCAGTATGAATAATAGAGCTGCATGATCTCTGAGTGTGCTGGAGATTGTTGTCACTCAATAAGCTCTCAGGAAATTTAAGAGGCACTCACACCTGCAGAACATTTCTTTGTTTTGTATAAATTGCTGATGGTAGTGAAACCGTTTCAGCATGATAAGATAAAAAAAAAAAGTGGTTTAATCTTTGTAAAAAACTAAAAAACATTTAGCTTTCTCCTTAAATTGAATTGGCCGTGGAATTCCAAGGGCACCGTTTGATTGCCGTCATTGGCGCGCGTTTTGCGTCGTGTTGGTACGAAACAGAGAATTATACACAGCGGTTGTGTGTCCCGCTCAAGGACACTTTCACAAGGACCTGCAGACCGGCTGATTGCGGTGTGTCTTGCCAGGAAGCGACTCCTCGCCACCAGTTGTTTGTGCCGCGAGGACGATAAAAGTCTGCAGATAGCGCTCTTCCCAAACTGCTCGTTTCCGACATAATTAACACTTTGACCCCGGCGGTGGAGCTAATTCGCGTTCATCTTGCACTGATTTGTTTTGATTAACGCTTTCCTAAACCTGTGTGTGTGCATCATGTGTGTGTGTGATGTGATTCCTTCCAACTCGGAGATGTGATGCAGACAGAGGATTACCACCGTGAAGTCCATAGTACAAAACAGTACATGGAAGAAGTGGAAGAAATTAAACCACTTTAGACTTCCTACAAAATATAATTCATTCTTTTCTGTTGTTGTGTTTCCCTCTCCAGGGCATGTACAGTAAAAGCAGGAAAAAAAGAAAAGTGGAGGAAACAGACTTGAGTTATATAACGCATGAGTGCATTATGGCTGTTCAACTGCTCTTACAGTATCTAGTACTAATTACTCATCCACACAATCAGTTTTAACTAGGTTAGCATTACGTAATTCAGAAGCATAAATATACAACAAAACAATATTCAAAACTCACCTTTCATTCTATGAAGCAGCGACATAAATGGATTTTACAGGACTTCCTCTAAAAGCATTTTCAAATTAAGATAAACCAGGATGTTTTATGGGTAATGCAAAGGCAAATATACGTACCTAGTGTTATCTCCCGCTGAAAGCTCTTCTCGCTAAGATTCCCTTGGACTGCAATTTGCTGGGTCAGCATTTTTCTTGATTTAGGCCCAGCTTATCTTAAGCTTATAGAGATGTCAGCAAAACCCCCCCTTTTAATAGTGCAAGGCTCTTAATTCATTACCAAATGTAAACTTTGCTGCAGAGGAGAGCAGGATGGGCTGGGGGTAAATTAGAGGGTGTATTCTACTCAACTAATTACTCTGTAAATTCAAGCCCCCCTTGGGAGGAAGAAAAAGAAAAATCTAAACCCTCAGATCTTCCTCTCTCTAAAGGGTGTAGTTTATCAAAAAAGAGATTCGTGAAATGAAAGGGAAGTCTGCCACCATCCATCCGAAGACAAATTCAACACGGTTGGCGAAGACGAGCGCCCGTTGTGCATCTGCATCCAACCAAATCAACCACATCGGGTATCAAAAGACGATGCCCGCTGACAGGTTTATTGCTCAACGGCTTATGGTCACAAAGGGGGGAAATATTCAGCTACCTGACTGTGATGATTAAACCCTGCAGAGCCGTCGCCCTGTCAGGCTAAAGGGCGATGAGGACAGAAATGCAGGCAAACCGGTCATTTAACAGCAGACATCACACAGTCCAGAGGATACGGTGGACCAAGTGCCGCCGCCGCCGTCGCCGCCGTCTCCGGCTCTCATCACGTCCGAAGAGACGGATCTCAAGGTCAAGCCGGTGACCTCATCAACTGTTCCAAGCCGTCACGCTGCTCACCTCACACACTTATACAGTCGCCTACACATGTTGTTGTCACTGTCACGGTTTGTTTAAATGGATGCTTTCGGTGGCCCTTAACCCCTTTGTCTGAGCAGAAACTAGTGCATCTTTTAAGAAATACGCAGCTGAAAAATCTATATTTTGGGTATAAAGAAAACCCCATGTAGGCTTTAAAAACAGTTTCTGAACAGTTTATTTATGGGAACGTCATTTTTAGGAGCCTTAAGAGTTTGGCACTGATGTTTTAAAAGAACCGTGTGCAGCACTAAAGAACTGAAACTTTGATGTTACCGTAGGCCAAACCGAAGCAAAGAAAAAGTGTATTTTTTTAAATGCACCAAGAGAAGCTCTTGAAGAAACGACAAAGTTTCTGAAAATTTCATTGTGAGTAATAGAGTTGAGCCTCTCTCGAAATGCCATTTATGGAAAGGAAAGAGAGAAAATGAACGCATGATTGCATGTTATGATTGCTCTCTCCGCTCATCTGTAGGCAGTAACAGTGCGGAAAAATCTTTGCCTGTGTAGGCAGTGACCTATCCGTGTGTCATATGTCTGCATTACGCATGGGGAGATAAATACATATTTCACACAAATACTGAAATGTAGTACACATTACTGAGAGAAACAGGGAGAGACGGCCCGGATATTGGTATCATTGCCCTGGCAGAAAACGGCTTATTCACAACCAAGATGAAGCAAAAATAAGAAGAGAAGTCTTTGTGTCATTGCACGAGTTAGTAACGGCTTATTCACCTTTACACCCACACACACAGTGAGCGTGTGGCGACGGCACAAATAAAGTAAAGAGATACATCTGGGTGTCAGCGCACCGGCAGAAAACAGATTATGCACTCCTACAAAACACAGAAGCAATAAGAGGGTTAAAGAAGTTATTTAAATAAATGATACATATTAGGGAGGTTGCAAATGCTGTTTTGTTTCATTCAAAGCTTCTATCTGTTATCACCCTGAACTCATGGGGGGAAAAAGTGATTTTGCATCACTGTGATCATATAAATGTGAGAACGCCACTAAGACGCCCATGTGGGCGGCGAGCAGGAGAGTTTTTTGACCGCAGTTAAAACTAAATGTTTCTCAAAGGCTAAATGCCAACAGGTATGAGGCATATCTTGTTTAGATAAACACATGGAAATTGGAAATGATTGCATCACGATTTTTCCAATTAATTTTGACTTTTAGACTAAGGAGTAAGATAATTACAGCAGGAAGGACTGTGTGTGTGTGTGTGTGTGTGTGTGTGTGTGTGTAGGGGAGAGAGAAGGTAAGTTTAGGCCTATAATTGCACACAATGCTTCTGTAAGCTTTTAATAATAGCACATTGTCAACGTTATGAATTCAGCTTTGAACTATTAAAGTTTTGTGGCCTCAGATCAGTCTCTTGCAGACAAAAAAAGAGTTGCACCGGTGACATTCACTGAACTGTTGATGTTATAATCGGATTTCAATCGAATCAGATCAAAGAATTTTGCAAATCTGGACCGGCTCTTCAGCTGGCTGTCACATTTCTCTTTTATCTCACTCGGGCTTTATATTTCCATAGTGAGGCTTGTTTGTGAAATCCGTTGTCTCATTCACTTCCACTGCAACACTAATGCTGCTTGTACATCTTTTTTCAAATATGTATGATTCACTTTGATTATTTTTTTTTTACTTTAGCATTAATAATACTTTGATTTTTATATAGCACTTTTCTGAATACTCAAAGACGCTTTACACAGTAATCATTCACCCACTGGTGAGAGGAGCTACCATGTAAAATGCCACATCAGGACTATCTAACATTCATACACCGTAGGCGCAGCTACGGGAGCAATTTAGGGTTAAGTGTCTCGCTCAATGACAAATCGACATGGGCTAACGGAGCCAGGGATCGAACCGCCGATCCTCTGATTGAAGGACGACCCTGCTCACCACTGAGCCACAGTCACCCCAAAATGTGCACGCTTTAATCCACTCGCTGTCGCTGCTGGAGGAGAAGAGGAGGCATGCGAAACAAAAGCAAAACATTTGCTAGTCAGGCGGACACAACCAGACAACCAGTCTTCTGGGTACCACACTGTTTGAAGCGGCCGTGTGATCATTTGTCATCGGTGGCCCCGAGGGTCCAAACTAAAAACATATCCGAAAACACATTTCACAAAACACCCAAATTTATCACAAAGGACATTTCACAAAACAAATCTTTTAGAAAACACAGCAGTTTATTTCTCTCTCTCTCTCTCTCTCTCTCTCTCTCTCTCTCCTCTCGCTGTTACAATTATATATATAAATATAATATAATAATTCCTGTAATACTGCAGGATCATGGTGCAGCTGCAGAATGTAGTTTGAGAGTTGCATGAATTCTGAACGCGTGTAAATGTGCAGCATTTGTTGAAGTAGCTGGAATAAAGCCGAGCTGAGATCCGAATAGATGTCTACAATGTCAAATACGCTGGGTTTCAACCTTCAAATCACCAAACACATTATTAGTGGATCAGATAGGGAGTTTAAAATCATGTCTTTCATCTACATATGTTTTTCTTCTATGTTTCATCTTGCATAAATGTTTCTACTTCCACTGGATTAAAAAATGGGGGCTCTGCCTTACCTGTTGCCATGGTGAATCTTGGAAACGGAGCTCCGTTGATGGTTTTTTTTACTCACCATGCACGCATGGACTTAACTCGGAGTGAGCAAACTCAGAGATGCCTGATCAAAGTCTGATCAGCTGTTCTGGAACCAAAGATTCACAGTTTCCCATTTCAGGGTTAGGAAACTCAGAGTTCCGTGTTGGGCTCAGAGTCTGTTAAATCTGCTTTCTGTCACCGGGCCGTGATGCAGGATGTGTCCAGGATAAGAGATGGAAGTGTATGAAAGCACCGCCTGCTCGACGAATCGAAACTCAGATCGTGAGATAAAGTCAAAAATCCAGACCAAAAGCAACACGTTTAAACGGCCAAATGCAGACAGGACAGCAAAAAAAAAAAAAAGCCGGCCATTTGAATGCAAAAATTTTATATGATATATTATTAATGCCCAATCTAGAGCATGAGTAGATCTGACTACTTAAATTAGGGAATTCCAATACAATGTGTTGCGCAGATGTATTCTTATGTTTGACATCTTTTAAAACAAAATATATTACATTACTTGTAGAAATGGATTCCAGGGCGTCGTATAGTACAAAAGTCTAAATGTAATTAAAAGTACATATATATATATATATATATATATATATATATATATATATATATCTGAAGAAATATTGTTTCTTTTATTTGTTGGAGTTTAGCCTTTCAAAGAAGAAAAACAAAAATTGAGGCCAGCAAATTATGCATATTTTATCATCTGTAAGCATCAGATAATTGATATCCTATACAACCTTTTATTTAGGCATATATCGTTTTCACGAGATTATAAATAAAAGTCTGCAAATGAGTACTGGAAACGTTTCCATTTAGAATCGACGCGTCATCTGACCGGCTCTTCTGATCGGCCTTCACAGAGCGGATAATGATCGGCGGCCGGTCGATCGCAGCACCCTCAACCAAGAACAGTTCATTGTTTACAGGAATGCTAATAGCTCATTTGGCATCCCTTTAATTGAGGTCAATTTGCCCAAATGTAAACACATATAGGGGCACAGTTGTCTCCATTTTGTCTCCTTGTGATAAACTGTGGTGTGGTACGAGTTGAGGAAGGAGGAGCAGATGACTGTGATCAATCAATCAAACACTCACTACATAAATAAATGACCACCAAGACACACATTTTAAGAAACTTTAATATTGATAAGCCTACTTGTCAAGGAACATATGAATAATAAATCGTCACCTGTAATCATACAAGGTACAATTCCTATAATTTCCTTCATGCGGATTAATGCTATGGCGTCACGGAGCAGAGAATAAATGGATCAAAGAGACACAGCGCACTGGACATTGGATTTGTTGGATTCGTCCGAACATGTTCTCCCATTCGCCCCCCTAGTGGCTCTAAGACTTAAATTGGGTAAGGTTGGCGCTTCTACAATGTGCATCAAGAAGATTTTAGACAGGATCGGGTTCATAACAAATACTCGGATCAACTCCTTCGTCTGCTCCAGATTATGCAATCTGTTCTTCACCATCTCAGATCCACCTTTCCTGAGGTATTTCAATGCAAGTCAACCACTGACAAATGTTTGCCGTGAGAGTGTGAGAGTGTATCTGATCCTGCTTATGTTAAAGATAAGATGGCAACCGCACTGAGTGCGACATGTCACCGAGTCTCGGAGGCCACTTCAAAAAGCTGAGGCCGAGCGGGAGGCAGCAGCTCAACAGTTTAAAGGTCGACCCCCTGGGACGAGTGCAAGCCGTACGAAAAGAGCAAATATCCAGCTGCTGCTCCGGCAACGTGTCTGAGTCACAGCGTTGCCTTTTAAGACAATGTGTAACCTGCTTATAGGCAAAGCAGTCATGTTGTTGATCCACCAGGAAATAGGCATACTGTGTACCGCTCTGCTGTTGAAATCTCTGAGAAAAAAGGCAGAACAGAGAGAACATAAAAGAAAATCCCCTGGAAATTCTGAAGATAAAGCTTCATAGTACGCTACCAATATGACAGCTTCTAACATTTACAAGATTAACATGAGCAGGGGTAAGCCATGAAATATTTCGAGCTAGTTAAGTAAGCTTTTCAAATCAATCATCAAAGGGAAACATTATAAAGTCAAGAAAAGATATTGTCTGCCGTGTTAAATGCATCGTCTTTAATAATAGATGGTAGCAGAGTGCACATGGTTACTTGAGTTTGAGAAGATTGCGTCTCAACGGACACGTCCTCCTGTGCAGAGACATCCAAGTTTCATTTCTTAGAAAGTACTTTCTTGGCCATATTTCAGGAATCCTCAGAAATTGTGACATTAATTGGTTCCAACATAATCAAACTGGTATCCAAATGAAGAAACAATATACTGATTCAGAGGGAGATATTTAGCCTGAAAGCGCAGCTGGATGAAACTCAGGCTAAGCATGACCACTCTCTCAATACAGAGTATCTGAAATCCCAGCTGGAAAAGATCAGCATGAATCTGCAGGAAGCTCCGAATGATCTCACGCAGCAGATCTCCTTTACCGAGGACCGAGGAGCAGATTAGGAGACCCTTCAAAAGGCTGTTGTTTGCAGTGTCTAAATCCAGTTGGAGTCGGGTGAGAGTATCTGGAAAGTGAGAGGGCTCAGGCACAACGATTCGAGCAAGATGGAGGAAGCTCTACGAAATCAGGTCGAGGAGGCCCCGGCCGACCATAAGGGCCCTGGAACAGAGAGGCAGAACATCTGCTGAGGACTGAGCCCCTCTGCTTTCCGCCGGATTAAACCAGCATCCAACGGGAAAGCCAGTTAAAGTAAACTCGTGGCTGCTCTCAAGGACGCTGAGCAGCAGTTGGAGGGTCCTGGCAAAGAGCGGCCGGAGGACAAGCCGTCCTGCCTCCGGGCCCCTGGAGGCCCCAGGCAGGCTCTGCGGGAAAAGGAGATGGAGTGAACCAAGGCCGAGAGCTTCATGAGGGTCCCAGCTGGAAGATCTCCAGAGCCAGATCTCAAAAATGCAAGCAGAAGAACAAGAAGTGGTCCAGAATCTAATGAAACTGGCCCATTGTATAAAAAAAGAAATTCAGCTGGCACAAATAATCTCCTCATAAGAACAAATATACATAAAGTCATGTCGTTGGTTGTGCAAAGTTGAAATATCTTAAGCTTAACTCTAGTTTGCTCTTTGTTTAAAAAAATATATATATTTATATACTTTTTCTGGAGTAGGCCCGTTGTCATCCTGAGGCAAATTATGAATAAGAAAAAGGTCAAATTATATAATGACAATTCATGAAATGATAAGATGAAATGCTCAGTAAACATCGTGTCGTTTCTTTTTGGCTCGGGTGAGGCACTACCGGCCCTGACCACACATCACTGAGGCTGCAGGTTGGATATTGAACAGGGACCCAACTGCAGTGTATTTTTGGTCTGCTTGTCGTGGGCGGGATGAGGAGTGAATGATATTGCATACTGTGGAGGTAGAAAGACAGACTACAGCTGTACACTGCCGATAGAAGGACAGATAAATGGATGGATTGAGTCTTTTTTAGACATACATGATTGTACATGATTATATATGAATATACAATCAGTTGCAGCATCGTGGAGAGCTCAAAATGGAGTTATTATCTGAATTTTGAAATATATAATTTTCATCACTGCTGAGTTCTAATGGTCTTCCACCAACATGAGATGTACGTTGATGAGGGTTACTTTGGATTCAGCAGCATAGATCATCATGCGTTCTTTGTCATTGCCATACAAACCACGTACAATTTATGCAATGTACTTTTTGTCTCTGCTTGTTGACCGTTTCCCAGAAATGTTTGCAAAGGACCGATCGGCAAAGGGCACATCCCGATGGAATGCACCGACATTTATTTTTTATTTAGCTTTTTGACTGTTTTAATGTTTTTCTTAACTGTTTTAAATCCTGTTTTCTTCTGCATTGTGTTTTGTTGCTTTTAATAGTTTTATGTGAAGCACTTTGAATCGCCTTGTGTTGAAATGTGCTACACAAATAAACTTGCCTTGCCTTGCGGCATCTGAATAAATTAATCAACAAATGAGTTAGTCTGTTGATCTTGCCAAAGGAAAAACCTTGACAACATAATTCTGCTTTCGTCTCAAATTTTAATTTAGATTTTCATGAAGATTTAATGAGAGGAAGATTTAGTGTTGATTGCGCTAAGCACTCTTAATCAATCTAAAAAAACACGAGAGAGTGAAGTAGAAAGTGTAGTCAAAACTCCATTAAAGTTAACCTCTTGTGTTAATTGTGAATGAAATGCGAGATTATGGAAACTCTCTAAATTCACTGATTTGTAAATCAGCAACGAATAAAATGTGACTCTGCTCTTGTTTCACTGCTGGTTAAGATACATTGTAGATATAGTTAGTTTATTGACTTTGATTTAATGATGTGAAAATATAACTCAACTGAAAAATGTCCAAACAGCTAATATAACAGGGCTGTCACAGCAGACATAACCACGTACCACAAAAATCAACGTACTAAATAACATGATTTATGTTCATGAAAACAATGGACAGACTAACATGTCCAGGATTTAATCTTTGCGGCCCTCCCTTTAAATAAGGAACAACTCTCTCTGACAACCTGTGTGGCAAAATAACACATAGAACTTGCACATTTATGCACACCACCTCCTCCCAACCCTGGGGGAGAGGACAGACCACAACAAACGCACAAGAAGCCAAACTGAAGCACGACGTGTGCGAGCATAGGAGGATGAAACACACACACGGAGAGAGGGAGAGGGAGAGGGAGAGGGAGAGAGAGAGAGAGAGAGAGAGAGAGAGAGACTCCAGGATGGCTGATGGTCCAGCACACAGTGAAGCAGTAAAAGAGGGCGGGAGGTAAAGAGGTGCACAGCTATCCTCGTGGTGGGACACGACCCACAGAGGGTTATTGAGAAGCAGTGGCTTTCACAGAGTCAATGTTATTCTCCTCAACAGGACTACTAGGTTTAAATTATAGTGTGACCGACCCGCCTGCCAGATAATGAAGCAATGAGCAACTAGTTGAGGGCAAAAATATATAAATGCGGGTTTTGAGTTTGAGATTTAAAAGGCCTCAACAATATCAGAGTCCTGTATTCTGGGAGCGGAGAGTCCCGATAAGGTGATCAGATGTATTTACCATTAGAGGCATTAGAGGCACCTTACATGGAACAAGGAGCTAATGAAGGGGAAACAAATGGTGGGCTCCTATGGTCCACTTTTAGTTAAGATTCCTGAAAGCTCAACTGCAATTTCTACTAATGTGATGCATGTTCATGGATGCAGTGAGTGGATTAGCGTGAGTATTTGCATTGGAACAACACAGAGTGAGAGCTTAGTGATCCAATATGCAGTGGAACTAGCATCAACCTACATACCATTTAGCATGCACAGCCATTAGTATAGATCGGGTTGCCCCTCTTTGAATAACAAAGACCTCAATGCTATCCCATGACAGCCTGAGGAATCCATTTAATTGCCTTCCTTGTAGCAATTTCTTTCTCAATACACGCAGAGACTGACAACAAAGACGATTATATATACACTGTATGGCTAACAAAGTACGGCTCACGTAATATTTCGCGGCGCAGGGGACGAGGAGTGAATCCTTGAGTTTTCTTATTTGGTTAACAAATAAGAGGGTCGTGCATTCCTCAAAGTTGAAACTTACTTTTGTACACTTGGAGGCCTTCGCGAGAGGTTTTCTTCCCTGCATGGCTATGATAATGTGGAACTTGAACAGGCGGAAATACAACTTTTAGAGCAAATTGGAATGGCATTTAAATGACACAGTATGCAGGCATTACATTCTCAGGAAGAGGGAAAGTCTAATTTTCCTAAATCAAGTGGAATAAATCCGACAGTGTAGTAAGAATAGGGCTGGGTATTCAACATGTTTTTTGTTTTTTTAGTACTTTAGATTAAAATGTGTCTATCCAGTCCTGAAAGCCAGCACCAAATGTCTGATTTAGACAGGGCTGCAAATGTACATCAAATTTAGTGTTTAGCACAGAATTAATTAGTTTGCATTCTACTCGCAAAACTGATTACATTCCCATTAGCCTCAGCCGTACTTTGCTTTTTTTCTCCACAAACAATCCAGGATGCGAGTGCATGATAGCTTGATTGTGAACATTTTCAGTTTATACAAAATCACCCAACGTGCTAGAAACCTTTTTTCTTTGAATTTCCTGTCTGAGCCTCTCGGCTGTGGCCAGCGAACAAAACGCATGGAATTCCAATGAGAAACGTCTGCAATCAGAAGGCTCCAGGAAGCTCTACAGGTGGTGAGAACTGTCCCAAAACATCAAGCAGCAGTATTGGTCACAAGTGCAGAGGCCCACCTTCATTCAATCAAGTAGCAACATAGCAGTTGCATGAGAAAAAAGTTAGCGTGTACTGAATACAATTCCTGCTGTTTGACAATTGCAAAAGCACAACACCTCTCTCACTCACACTGGATATAAATAATTCCAGGCTACATAGAGATCCTCCGTTAAAATATACCAGACATCAAGAGGTTACATGAGTGCAAACGCTCATGTGAGATGACTGCAGCGGCCAAGCTTCACTTATAACACTCAGAGAGAGACCTCTACCCTCATGGAGGAGTTCTCAGCCACCGGTGCCTTAAACGTTATCCTTTTTACGTCGTTTGGAACCTCCGCTTTACCTGCTAAACATCAGCGTCTTAGCATTGTCGTTTTAGCATTGTCGTCTTAGCATTGTCGTCATGAGCATGTTGCAGAGCTAGCATTTAGCTCAAGAGCTTGGCTTGAGACTCTGTTGTAGACTCTTGTTGTTTTTTTTGCAGCTGCTTGTTAGACATCATTTTTACATACGAGGAGTTTTATTATGTGAAATGAAAAACAGGGTTTTGAAGAGAAAAGTAAGATTTTGAAACTAGGGTTATGGTTTCTGCGCTAGTCATAAAACTTTCCAGTCTGTAAGAATATTTCAACTTGTTATCAACCAACGTATTCACTAGATTAAGCCTTCCTTCATACTCGTGCGGCCTTATTCTCTCTCCAACACCTTGATTGATGTTCTTACTGCACTGCTGCTTTTGTTTCCACAAGACTCTTAAGGAGTCCGTTATAGCGAGGAAGGATTTGATAACGATGGGGATTTTTGCAGCGAAGGGCTCAAAAGCAATTTGACGCAAGGAAACCGTGGAAGAGCGGGGCGGGATGGGAGGATGGGAGGGAAACTGTGAGTGCAGCAGAGTGAGAACAGAGGTTATTTTGTCAAAGCGCGCCAGTGTGTTAGCGCGTGTGCATAGTCAGTGTTTGCCCTGTTGCTTCCAACTCTTAGCTTTCTTGATTCTGCTCCCTGCAACTGTTGCGTTGCCACGAAACCAAATTGGGATTTCCGCCACCATGGCTTCGTATGCGTTCTGCCATTATTCCTTCAGAGACAGTGCAACTGTATAGATTTCAGAACGGCGGGGGAGCTGGCAGACGACAGAAGTTGACGAGTAAAAAACAAGCAAAGGCACCACGCCTGATGTTGACTTTTAATTACAAGCTGCTTGCTAAGTGTAAAATAGATCGCCGTACTGGTGGAGCAATATGTGTCTCTCCTTACTGCAGCATTATCAACGCCAACACCTTGTATGGTGAGTCATACGTGAGGCTGCTGAGAAGGGAAAAGGAGAGACAGAAGAAGGGGGAGGGGGTCTGGAAGGAAGACTAAAGCGTTATCTCACAGATAGGAGCAGAGATGCCTTGTCTCGAGTAAATTGCCAGCTGCTTGGAGGGAGAGCAGCACACGCGGAGGCTGTGATGTGAAATCACTCCAGTGGTTTGCGGCCTGCAGGGAGCAGCGTGAGGACAGGAGCAGGGGGGCAGTGAGCGATGAGTGGCAAACAAACAGTTCACTGAGTGACACGCGGCGCACACAGCATGGACAACCCGGGTTGGAGGTTAAAACAGCAAGAGCAGTGAACTCTCCTGGGTGGCAGGGGAATAAGCGAGAGGGGGAGTGCAAGCATGTGTCAGCCACGTGTGTGTGTGTGTGTGTGTGTGTGTGTGTGTGTGTGTACTCTAGAGAGATGGGGGGAAAAGAGAGGTGGTGACAGATACACACAAAAAGAAGAAAAGAAAGATCTATTCTCTAATTATTGTCGTACTGTTTAAATTGGTTGGAATTATTTCTATTTTGGGTATAAGCGACTTGTCAATAATTATAATGATACATAATTATACATAATCACAAAATAATAGACGCATTTCAAATTGAAACTTAGAGACTACCTTATGTGTATTTATTCTTGAAAACTAAATGTTCTGCCTTTTTCAACAGAAATCCGCAAAAACTGCAATTTTTCAATATGATAAAAAAAATGTAAAAGGTCTGAGCAACGCTTTGAGCCAAAGGTTATTGTCAGCATTTGCACAATGACAGTCATGATTTTCTAAGTTTTTCACCATGTTTACCATCTTAGTTTAGTGTGATAACATGCTACAACAAAGAGCATAGCTGAGGCTGATGGGAATGCCCTTTAGACATGTAGATATCAAAGTATCAAACTTCAATTTTAAGCGATGAGGAAAAGCCAAGAGGTCACCAAGGTCATTGGTGAATGTCTGTACCAAATTCTGTGGCAATACATCCGGTAGATTTTGCGATATTTCA